>NW_004955407.1:35468590-35532266 GCF_000276665.1 Chinchilla lanigera | reverse complement strand
GATATAAGAAAGACTAGGAAACACTAAAAAATGAGGCATTAGAACACATGAAACACTGGAAACAAATCATCTCAAGAGTCAAAAGGAAAATGGAACAGGAAAATGGAAGGGACTCAAGCCAGTCACTAAGCACAGCAAATAATGCCTTAAAAACTGAAAGATAAGGGCTGGGGATATAGCTCAGTGGCATAAGTGCCTGCCTGGCAAGCACAAGGTTGTAAGTTCAATCCCTGGTACTGCAAAAAAACAAAAACAAAAAAAACCTGAAAGATAAATGGGAAAACTCTTGTTTTCTTTTTTCAAACATAGCCTCACTATGTTGTCCAGGCTGGCCTTGAACTCCTAGGCTCAACTGATCCTCCTGCCTCTGGCTTCTATGGAGCTGGGACGATAGATACTTGCCACTATATTCAACTAAAGACATTTTTAAAAATTACAATGAAATAAAGGCAGATGAGAGGAATCTGGGAGAAAATAACAAATATAGAAAAAGGAAGGGCCAGGCATATAGCTCAGTGGCACAAGCGCCTTCCTGGCAAGCACAAGGTCCTGAGTTTGATTCCCAGTAACAAACAAACAAACACACAAAAGACCCACCCAGGAATAACTCTTACTATTTAAAAAAGAAAAGAAATAAAGGAGAAGACACCTACCATACATACACTATGAGACTCTGGAAAAAACATAAAATCAAAGAAACCGAGGCAGGGGATTAGATGGAAGCAAAGCATCTGAGCAAGTGGGTGTGACCTGTCAATAACTGAGATCTAGGAAATGCATCGGAAAACACCGTAGTTCCCAAAGTGCTGCACCTGGGACCAATCAGAGAATGTTATTTTCAACTCAGGTTTTTGATAGGACCACCTAGACCTGCGTGTGAACAGGAGAGCTGTCTGCCCTCTCTGTACTGCATGTGAATGAGCTAAGAGAGCCCTTTCTCCCAGCACCCAAGCCAGCACTGAGATTGATTCCCTCTATGAAGGAATCGACTTCGTTACCTCCATTACTCATGCTCTCTTGGAAGTGCTGAACGCTGACCTGTTCCACGGCTCTCTGGACCCTGTGGAGAAAGCTCTTCGAGATGCTAAACTGGACAAGTCACAGATCCATGACATCGTCCTGGTGGGTGAGTCTACCTGTATCCCCAAGCTCCAGAAACTTCTGTGGGATTTCTTCAGTGGAAAAGCTTTGAATAAAGGCATCAACCCTGAGGAGGCTGTTGCTTATGGCATAGCTGTTCGGGCCGCCATTCTCTCTAGAGACACGTCCGAAAATGTTCAAGATTGGCTGCTATAGGTATTGAAAGTGCTGGTGTATAGAGAGCCCTTCCCAGTCCTTGCCGTGGCCCAGGAAGTTTATATTTGTAATCCCATGAAAAGTTATTGGAATTCTAGTGAGTTAATTCCAATCTACCACGTCCAGTGCAACCCATGGCGAGAATAAAGACACTCAGGCATATGTGTAGTTATGGGGAGCCAAGGGGTCCTAAGTCCAGCCACAGTGATGGCTAACGGGAACAAAGGCCTCGACCCAGGGCCAAACCGGGTTTTATTAGTTCATGAAGAAGGGAGTGGCTTGAGGATGAGTGACTGTGAGAACGGCAGGAAGTAGGTGAGTGCTGTGAGCTGGGCTAGGTAGGAGGCCTGAAATCCCCTCTGCAATATGCAGAGAGGAGGATGTGCAGAGAGAGTAACCTGCATGTCACGCTGAGGTAGTATGTGATGTTTTGGGGTTCAGCTCCGATGTGTAAGCTTTTAAGCCGCAGGAAGACACAGCCTCTGTCTAGAGGCTCCGATCCCAGCTGACAGCGTGGAGCACTGGCTCTTCATCCTGCCTTGTCCTGCCTCACACAAGGGGACAATGGGTGAGGGTTCCGGGGCAACACGCCTGCCGTCTTCAGAGACCATCGGCTGGACCCATATGCAATGGAAATGGACCCATTTGCTTAAAGCCAATTGAAAGGATAAGGAAAAGTCCCAGCCAGCTCTGTACACATCAGTACATGGAAATAGGGTCAGGCCCAGCCAAAACGAAGGCAACTGCTCCTCCTCCAAGGAGAGTCGCCCAGGGGGTCCTCCACACTGGCGGCGTCGTGATGCTGGGGAACCAGTACTGAACTGAATGAGACATGCTTTGCATCAAGGAGTTGGAAGGCAGCCAACTCACGTGCCCCGGCAGGCTGACGGGGGTCACTCCCAAAGCATCAGCCCGGTTCCAGCTTCTGGTTTAGTTTATACACGTTTGCAAGCAGGAAGAACAGAGGCTTAAAAGCATGGCGAATTTCTATTGAGCAGCATCAGTTATTCTTCCTTGCTGAGCAGAAAGTCCTTGAAATAAGTTAGCAAACAGGATATGATTGGGGGCGAGAAAGTACAGGCTGTGGGGGGCTGGGGATTTAGCTCAGCAGCACAGCGCCTGCCTGGCAAGCCCGAGGTGGTGAGCTGGATTCCCGGTACCAGAAAAAAAAACAAAAAAGAAAGTAAAGGCTGTGCAGTGGACATGGTCAACCTGAGCTGGGTCAGGTTATCTCTGGTTTAGTCAGTCAAGGCTGAGCGAGTCTAACAGATGAGCTACAAGCTATGTGGTGGGCTGCATGATCTTATTTTGTCCTAATATGATGTCTATTCGTTGACTTTTAAATTTTTTAAAATTTCCATTGCAATGACAGTCCTCACCAAGCACAGTACACCATTCCTACCAAGCAGACCCAGACCTTCACTACCCACTGACCATCAGCTCATTCAGTCTATGTGTGCTCCTGTAGTGTATGAAAGTGAGCGTGGGGGGCTGGGGATTTAGCTAAGTGGCACAGCACCTGCCTGGCAAGCGTGAGGTTGTGAGTTCGATTCCCGGTCCTGGAAAAAAAACCACACAAACAAAAAAGAAAGTGAGCATGCCATAACCAAAGACAACAAGCTGCTTGGCGAGTTGGAACCCTCAGGCACACCTCCTGCATGCCATGGTGCTCTTCAGATTGAGGTCACTTTCAGTATTGATGCCAATGGCATCCTGAGTGTCTCTGCAGTTGACAAAGGTTCAGGGAAAGAGAACAAGATTGCCATCACTAATGACAAAGACCGATGGAGCAAGGAGGTACACAGTGTATGGCCCGGGAAGCAGAGAAATACAGAGCTGAAGATGAGAATCACAGGGACAAGGCGTCCTCCAAGAATTCGCAGGAGTCCTGTGCTTTCACTATGAAAGCAGCTGTTGATGAGAAACTTCAGGGCAAGATCAGTGAGGAAGATAAACAGAAGACTCTTGACAAATGTAATGAAGCCATTGACTGGCTGGATAAGAATCAGACTGCAGGGGGCTGGGGAGTTAGCTCAGCGGCACAGCACCTGCCTGGCAAGCGTGAGGTTGTGAGTTCGATTCCCAGTACTGGGAAAAAAAAAAAAAAAAGAATCAGACTGCAGAAAAAGAAGAATTTGAACATCAGCAGAAGGAGCTGGAGAAAGTCCGAGGTCCCATCATCACCCAGCTGTACCACAGTGTAGGTGCCATGCCCGGAGGAATGCCTGCGGGCTTCCCTGGCGGGGAGCGCCTCCCTCCGCTGGTGCTTCCTCGGGGCCCACCACTGAAGATGCTGATCGAGCCAACCCAAAATATAGATTTAGCATTCTTCTACACAGTAATAAAAAAACTGAAGGACCTAAATTTGCAGCAACTCCTGTGGCAGGTATTAAAGTTTGACTGCTAAAGTACCGGGCGTTCTCAATGCTTGAATATGGAACATGTACCCAGGGAAAAGTTAACATTGTGTTATAAGCATTGTATTATAAGTAGAAATGCAATGTCTTCAATAAAACTATTTAAAATTGGTTTTTGTTGTTGTTGTTGTTTTTTCTTCCGATACCAGGAATCAAACTCACGACCTCGCACTTGCCAGGCAGGTGCTGTGCCGCTGAGCTAAATCCCCAGTCCCTAAAACTCTTTAAAATTGGCACCAAAAAAAAAAGATTCTCTCAGTGTAGTTCAACCTGGCCTTAAACTCACTATGTAGTCCAGGCCTACCTTAAACTCACAGCAATCCTCCTGCCTCAGCCTCCCGAGAGCTGGGATTACCATGCCTGTCAGCTGATATTTATAAACTAGTGTGAACATGAACAAGGAAACAGCAAATACAAAAAATTAGATCAGTTAATGAATGCTTACTTCCCGTTACTTTCCTTGTTAGGATTAAGGCAGAGGGGAGTTCCTTATTCTGCAGGCCCAAACTGGCCTGTGTGGGAATTTGGCTCTCAGCTTGCTCCTATTTTTTTTCCTTCTCCTTCTCTTCCTCCTCCCCTTCCCCCTCCCCCTCTCTCTTTCCTCCCCCTCCTCTTGTCCCTCCCTTCCTCTTCTTCTTTCCCTTCCCTCTCTTCTTCCTCCCCTCCCTCCCCTCCCTCCTCTCCCTCTCCCCTTCCTCCTCCTCCTTTTTTTTTTTGTCTTTTTGAGAGTGTTTCACTATGCAGTTCAGGCTGGCCTTGAACTCACTATGTAGCCCTCGAACTCACAGCGACCCCCCTGCCTCAGAGTGCTGGGATTATAGGCATATGCCCCCAGGCCTGCTGCATGCTCCTGATTCTCGGTAGGTCAGGTCAACAGCTCTGTTTTTGTAATATGGAACTTTAGCATGAGTGGCGCCATTTTGGTTTGGTCGCGTGGGCCCAGTGTGGGAACTCAGCCCAAACCAATAGCCTTCCATAGATTGTAACAGATAACTATATCCTAGTCCCTGCAACCTGTGAATGTCACCTTATATGATCATACAAAGTTATTTTTGGTCCCGGGAATGGAACTCAGGACCTTGCGTTTGCCAAGCAGGCGCTTGTGCCACTGAGCTGTATCTCCAGCCTGAATGTCACCTTATATGGCACAGGGATTCACAGATGGTGTTATTAATGGCGCATGAGGAAACACCCAGAAACAGGCTGTGTGAGGAGGCGCGGATTTAATTCCTTCTAGGTACAGGCAGACTGAGATGGGAATGATATCAACAGGTGGTCCAGAGAAGAGGTTAAGTTTACATAGGACTGGGGACAGGGATTTTAATCTCAAGGAGTCTGGATGGAATACATGGGGTCAAAGTTCCAAGCACAGTCAGCGCAGGCATGCAGACATTGCTGGACATCCTGGTGCGGGGGAGATCGTATGTCCAGTCCTGTATTTCTTTTTTTTTTTTTTGGTTTTTCTCCGGTACCGGGAACCGAACTCACGACCTTGCGCTTGCCAGGCAGGCGCTTTTGCCACTGAGCTAAATCCCCAGCCCCCAGTCCTGTATTTCTTTATGGCCCATCTGTTCTGTTTGCTGAGGGTAGCATGGCTCTTGTGGTGGTTTCCTGTTGTTTGTGGAGGGCAGCATGTTTCTTGTGAAGGTCTTTCTCAGGTCAAGCCTGACAGATTTGATGAAGTGTAGAATTAGAGCTAATCATGGATTCTCCAGGTGGGGTCTACGTGCTAATGCAAGTGTCCTGATAAAGGGACTCATGGGACACTTGGTCACAGAAGGCTCTGACCAATGAGGTAGGAAGAAACTTGAACAAGTTTTGCTGCTGGTTTTGAAAATGGAGAAGAGGCCAACAGCAGAGCAGTGCAGTTCTCCAAGCAAAGAAATCCACGCTGGGGCCCGAGAGCCTGCCGGGAGATCCAAACCCTGCAGCCACCTCGGCTGCTGCCCCAGGAAACTCACTCCAGACTTTCACCTCCAAAGTAGAAGAGAATAAATTTCTTCAGCTCTGAGCCACTAAATTTGTGATAATTTGTTACAGCAAGCATAAACGACAACACTCTACTCAGGTCCAAGCAGATACTTATTTATACATGCAAATTCTTCTTTGTGCCTCTTCCCTAGTGTTTGTTGTTGTTTTGCTTTGTTTTGAGCTTTTTTGAGACCGGGTCTCACCATACAGGTCAGACGGGCCTTGAACTCACTGTGTAGCCCAAACTAATGCTGTAGTGCATAACTTGTACAGAAGTCATTTTGCACACATATTTGTATGTCGGATACATTCCTGGAAGGGCAACTGCAGGGTCAAAGATAGCATCCAGGCCAGGCATAGCAGAGCACACCTGTTATTACAGTACATGGGAGGCCAAGGCAGGAGGATATGGAGTTCAACGTCAGCCTGGGCTACCAAGTATACATCCATTTTTAATTTTGATTAAAAACTGCCACATTTCGTCCACACAGATCAAACAAATGTTTTGTTCCTTGTTTTGTTGTTTTAGACAAAGTCTTACTATGTAGTCTAGGTTGGTCTTGAACTCACTATTTACCGCAGGTTGGCCTCACACTTGTGATTCTCCTGCTTCAGCCTCCACAGTGCTGGGGTTACAGGTGTGCACCACCATTCCTGGCATGGAAACCATTTCTATTTCCACAGGTTATGCGTAGGGGAATCCTGTGTTCCTGATAGCTGCTAACTTGGTCAGTAAACTTTAATTTCTTTCTCATATTGCACAGTTGGGCAAGTTTTTGTATGTGTGTAAGAGCCAATTTTATTTATTTCTAACAAACTATCTTTTGCCTACTTTTCTTTTTTGGGGGGGGCAGAGGTTATTTAAATAATGGGGAAATCAGCACTTTGTGATAAGAATTTCGATGTTTTTCATTTGCCATTTTTCATTTTGCTTTCCTTTATTTTTTGAGTTTTTTTTTTGTTTTTGTTGTGTAGTGCTAGGGATAGAGCCAAGGGCTTCGTGCATGGTAGGCAATTGCTCTATCATTTACTTTCTTTAGTTTTGTTATGCAGAATTATTAAAACAAATTTTTTATGGTCAAAATTAAAGAAATTGTAGCTTCTGGAATCCATATTCATCTAACATCGTCTCCATTCTTGGCTTTTGTAAATATTTTCCTCTTGGTTTCTTTTTATGTTTTCATGGTCTTTTTCTGTTTAAATCTTTGGTCTGTTCACCGCTTTTTTTTTTTTCCTGTCTTATTGAGACAGGGTCTCGCTATGCAGTTCAGGCTGGCCTTGAGCTCACTTTGTAGCCCAGGCTGGTCTGGAACTCACAACAATCCTCCTGCCTCAGCCTCCCGAGTGCTGGGATTACAGGCGTGCACCACCATGCCCGGCTTCACCATTTATTTTGTTGAGTGATGGGAATCTGGTTTAGTTTTCTCCTTGTTGGTTCCCTGGTCCCCTAAACACCATCTACTGAATAAGCCATCTCTCCTCCCCCAGCTGATCTGAAGGATCACCTTTGTAGGTATAGCACTAACTTTCCCTATTAATTTGTGTCTGTTGCTGAACTTTGTCGGGTATTTGTTTGTTTTTTGTAAGACAGGGTTCTGCTATGTAGTTCAGGCTGACCTTGAATTCACTATGTAGCCCAGGCTAGCCTCTAACTCACCATGATCTTCCTGCCTCAGCCTCCTAAGCGATGGGCTTATAGTCATGCATCACCACACCAGCCGTAGTGCATGTTAATTTTCCAAAATACTGGGTTACACTGGCATTTTCATACATGCACATAACACATTTTGATCATATCCATCCCCCATTACCCTCCTTTATATCTTCTCTCCCCGTTACCCTTTCCTCTTTCTTGCCTAATAGTCTCCCTCCTACTTTTGGGGTTGAAGGTAGCTAAGGAAATGGCTGGAAAAGAGGGAGAGCCCACTTTCTGGGCTGGATTCATCTGAGTTAACATTAACCTAAACGCAGTGGGAGCACGTAGCCAGGCAGCTTAGCTTCCACGCATGGGCGCAGCGGCCTTGTGCAGCCTGATTACCACTTCACTGACTATGCGGATTTAACCCTTGTGTCCCTCGGACATCAGGAGCCATAAAAGGTCAAAAACTCCACTACTAGAGGTAGCGGTGACCCCAGCTGCTCAGCCCAGCCCCTCCCCCACCCTCAGCACCAAGTCCCCGGGCGGAGCTCCTCTCACTGGCCCACTCCCCGCTGCGGAGGAGGCTTTCAATTGCCAAGGAGGTCTGGCCCTGCTGCTCCTTTTGGGGCTTGTGCCCAGTTCTTTGCTCAGGACCTCAGAACCTGAGCTCCCAGGACCTGCGTCTGGACATGTCTCCATGTCTCTTGTAGGGTCGGTATGAGAGAACCGCCACGCTTGCCTTCCTGAGTCTGGCTTATGTGGCTCAGCATGACGATCTCCAGGTCCACCCACCTTCCCGCACTGCCAGAATTTCTTTTTGACCTCACAGCTACGGTTTATTATAGTGAAAGGCCACAGAATAAAATCAGCAGTGGAAAAAGGCACACAGAGTGGGGTCCAAGATGAAGCTCCCCAAGGGGAGTCCTGAGGACAGGCTTCATTCTCCCAGCAGTGGAGTTCTGCCAAGGAGTCTCTCCCAGGCTGCAATCGCCTGGGCTCTACTGGGGGTCAGTTATGTGACACAGCACGGTGCCCACATCACTCGCGGAGTCTCCAGCTTCTGCTGAGCTCAAGGTGCTTCTGCAAGGCCCAAAGCTCCCAGCTAAACGAGGTCACTCTTAGTAGGCCAGGTTTTTTTTTTTTGTTTTTTTTTTTTCCAGTTTTTTTCCGGTACCAGGAATCAAACTCACAACCTTGCGCTTGCCAGACAGGCGCTGTGCACTGAGCTAAATCCTCAGCCCTTAGCAAACTTGCTTTAGATTCCTTTTTTTTTTTTTTTCAGGCTAGATCTTTCAAGGGCTTAAAATTCATCTCCCAGGAGCCAGCCAGAAGCTAGGCTTTTTTTTTTTTTTTTTCCGGTACCGGGAACTGAACTCACGACCTTGCACTTGCCAGGCAGGCGCTGTGCCACTGAGCTAAATCCCCAGACCAAAGCTAGGCTTTTTGAAATGTGCAGGCTTTGAGAACCTCAAGCCTGCTTGGTTAAGGCTGCACTACACAATACGATTAACTTCAAAGGCAGGATCTTCAGTCAAGACACTTCTCCTGAGAGACAGGAGGGGACCCTTCCTCCACTTCTCAAAGAAAGTTTTATAGCACAAAATCATGAGGTGGGTATAATGTGGGCTAAAGCTATGATCAACCAATAAGATTAAAAGCACAGCCACTTAAGGGTTGGGGATTTAGCTCAACAGCAAAGCACCTCCCTGGCAAGCACAAGGTTGTGAGTTCGATTCCTGGTACCAGAAAAAAAACCAAGGGAAAAAATAAAATAAAATAACCCCAGGTACATTCTGCTATCTGATCTTCGACAACAGGGCCACAAACATACACAGGAGGAAGGGCAGCCTCTTAAAATAAATGGTACAGGTGGCCAGGTGTGATGGCACACATATTAATTAACAGTTGTATGCCAGCCCTCAGGGAGGAGGATTGCAGAGTTCAAGATCAGCCTGAATAGAGCTGGGCATGGTGACACATGCCTGTAATCCCAGCACTCGGGAGGCTGAAGCAGGAGGATCGCTGTGAATTTGAGGCCAGCCTGGGCTACATAGAGAGACTCTGTCTCAAAAAGACACACACACACACACAAAAGGTCAGCCTGAACTACATAATGAGACTGTGTCTTTATTTTTTGTTTTGTTTTTTTTTGGTTTTTCTGGTACCGGGAACCGAACTCACGACCTTACGCTTGCCAGGCAGGCGCTTTTGCTGCTGAGCTAAATCCCCAGCCCCTGAGACTGTGTCTTTAAAAAGAAAGAAATCAGTGGTGCTGGGCAAGCTGGTTACCCACATACAGAAAATAGATTCCAGACCTGTATCTCTCATCATGTACTAAACTTACATCAAAGTTGATCAATGAACTAAATGTTAATAGGAAAGAAACACAATCTGGTGGGAGATAAAATAGATACAACCTTGAAGCCACAGGCAGAGGCAAGGGCTTTCTGAACAGAGCCCAAGTTGCACAGGAAATAGTACCGAGAATCAACAGATGGGATTGTATCAAGTTAAAAAGCTATTACAGAGCAAAAGAAACGGCCAACAGAGTGAAACGACAATGTACAGAACAGGAAAAAATTTTTGCCAGCTACTCTTCAGACAGAGGACTAACAGTTAGGATATATGAAGAACTAAAAAAATTAGACTCCCCAAATAAAAGACCCAATCAAAAAATGGGTAAGTGAACTGAACAGACACAGCTCAGAAGTATAAATGGGCAATCGATGAAGAAATGCTCAATGTCATTAGAGAAATGCAAATTAAAAGAACACTGAGATTCCATCTTACCCCAGAAAGAATGGTGGTCATCAAGAAATCAGATAATAACATGCTGGCAAGGCTGTGGGGCAAAGGAACCCTTCTGCACAGTTGGTGGGGATGTGAACTGTACAACTGCTGTGGAAATCAATACGGAGAGTCCTTAAAAACTAAAACGAGAAATTCCATTTGACTCAGCTATTCCCCTCATAGGTGTCTTCCCCAAAGAGTTGAAGACATGGTATTACAGGGACCTGTGGACACTCATGCTTATAGCAACACAATTCATAATAGCTGCATTTTTTTTTTGAGGCAAGGTCTCACTATGTATCTCAGGCTGGCCTTGAACTCACAGCAATCCTCCTGCCTCAGCTTCCCAAGGACTGGGATTATAGGCATGCACCACCACGACCAGCTGTGGGTTTTTATTCCTAACTCTTAGGTGTCCCTCAGGGCCTGGGATCAGGGTCGCAGTGACCTCAGCAGTCTGTCCCTGCAGCACCTATTACTGCCTCCTTCCCGTCCCGCCCCTGCCTCCCTCTGTGTTCCTGTTTGTTGTTATTTATGGCCTTCTGACTTCTCCGGACCGTAATTCAGGAAAACTTGTCCTGTGGTCACCTCTGACCCCGGAACCTTATCCTGGAGTGAGTCTTCCTGTTCGCTGTCTGATCCAGCTAATTCTGTGAATAAGGGCTTCTTAGAGCAGTTAATGAACATGGACCAAATAAAAGTATCTTTCTTTCTTTCATCAAGGTGCATCCATTTTCCTACACGTGACTCAAGTTTATGGCAGCGCAGTACTCCATTGTGTGTAAACACATTTTCTTTATCCATTCATTTGCTGATGGACATACGGGCTGCTTTCAAGATTCAGCTATTATGAACTGAGCATGGTGGTGCACAGCTGTAATTCCAGCACTCAGGAGACTGAGGCAGGAGGACTACCAGCCTAGGGCACATAGTGTGTTCAAGGCCAGCCTGCACTCTATAGTGAGACCCTGTCTCAAAAAAGATTCAGCCATTATGAACTGTGAGACCCTGTCTCAAACCCTCTCCCCACAAAAAGGCCCAGAGCGTCTCAACTCTGGGTACCCCCTGTGTATGGCGCCACCCTGGCAAGAGTGTGGATTAAAGCCTCGCTTCCACTGCCTCTGGAGCCAGTTTTTTTGGGGCCTGGATACATAAATTCACTTCGCACATTTAGCCCATGTGAAGTAAATCAGACACACGCTCGTGTGGCATGGTTTCTCTTTGATGAGAAACCCACATTATAAAGCAACATATAAGATGGGTAACAGGAAGTCAGGAGGTAGGGCTTTCTCAGATGGGCGGGGACCAAAGACGGAGGGAGGGACGGAGCAGGATGAGCAGGGACTGAGATGAGCTATGTCCATGCACCAGCCCTGCCCAGGGAAGGTAAGCAGCCTCGGCGTGAGCCTGTGCTAATAAGACCCTTCAGGGCAGAACTCCTCCACTGTTTCCATGGTTCCAGCTGCTCCTCCCAGCTTTTAGGGAGCACCAGGTACTGACCCAAGAACCCGAGCCTTGCCCTGCCCCTCTGCCAGGCCCGAGTTGCTTCTGGGTCTCCCCTGGCCGGCTGTCCCGCTGAGCTGCTCCTCTGCAGCTGGAGTACGGCGACCCAGGCGACCTGGATTTCCAGTCCTGGCCTGGGTCTTGGAGCCTTGCTCCCGCCAGCCTGGACTCCAGGCTGCAGTGCCTCCTCCTACGTGGAGACGGGAAACCCTGACCCTCAGGCCAGCGCCCACCTGGTCCGCACAGTGGGACGGCCCTGCCCACCTGCACGGCTGCGCTTCCAGTGCACTCAGGCCGAGCTTATGCACTCTGTCACCACCCGCTGCCAGTGCAGTGACCCCTCTCATCCTGTGGTGACACATGGCACCACTCCTTCTGGGAAGAACTAAGAGCGGTGGTCTCCATGCTGGGGTGAGGAAGAAAATATTTGAGCTGTTCATTCTGGCACTGGGGAGGCTGAGGCAGGAGGATCTCTACAAGTTTGGGGCCAGCTTGGGCTACACAGTGAGTTCAAGGCCAATCTGAACTACACTGTGAAACCTTGTTTCAAAAAACCTCTCAAACCAAAAAAACCAAAAACAAATAAAACAACCCCCCCCCAAAACCATTCATTTTATTTTTCTTCATACTTTGAAAACTAGAGGACAGAAGTGACACAGAGATAGTTGCCGCTACCCCCGTAAGGCAGTCACCATTGACAGTGCCATCTTCTGGAGGAGAAGACTATAGCTCAGAGTACTTACGAGGCTCGTGTGCTGGGAGGCTGAGTCACACCCAAGCAAACTGACTCCACTGCCAAGCCTCAACTACAACATACACCTTGACAAAAGAGATGTAGGTATACGTCCATTTGCAGGACTTATTTTTTTGAGACAAGGTCTTGCTATGGAGCCCAGGCTGGCCTCATACTCACGGCAACGCTCCTCCCTCAGCCTCCTGAGTGCCAGGATTAGACATGTGCCACCTTGCCTGACTTATGACTTCTTTCTTTATTCTCAGATAAACACAAATGTACGAGTGTTCAGCCCATTTCTAGGATTTCTCTGGTAAGGAATAAGGTTAATAAAGGTTTGTTAATAATCATAAACCCGAGTTTTATGAGAAGCTGAAAAGCTAACTGTGTAAACATATAGACAGACCCCAGGGCTGCTACTCATGACATAGTGGCTACTGATGATATGAACAAGCTAGTGATTTTGTTGTGAATTCTGTATTCTTTTTTTTTTTTTTTTTTTTTTTGGTTTTTCTCCGGTACCGGGAACCGAACTCATGTCCTTGCGCTGTTGTGAATTCTGATAAATAACTGTGCACACCTCCCATGACATTAGCTGTTAATTAGGGCACAATTATCTCCACAACTGGAATTAAAGTGACTCAGAGAAAAGCATGCATGATCCACAGTATTCATAATCTCACACTCTGATATTTTAAATTTTGGTGACAAATGTAAATATTTTTTACTTTGACGGTCCCTTGCATAGAAAGATGAAATAATTTCCATGTAACTGTCCACAAGTACTTGTGTGATTACCTACATACCTAGTGGTGCTTTTTGCTGCTTTTCAGCCCTCATTTAAGAGGCCGGGGGTTCTGGGATGCCCAAAGGTTATACTGGGCCCAGTGACACAACTGTTTTCTTTGCATAGCACAAAATATGTAGTAGGCACGCCTGTAATTCCAGCACTCGGGAGGCTGAGGCAGGAAGATTGTTGTGAGTTCAAGGCCAGCCTGGGCTACAAAGTGAGCTCAAGGCCAGCCTGAACTGCATAGCAAGACCCTGTCACAAAAAGACAAAAAAGAAAAAAAAGTAGTAGGATGCTTGCAGTAATTACACTCAGTATGGTGGCATATGGCCTGTAGTCCCACCTACTGGGGATGCTGAGGATCCCCATGAGTATGAGGATCACTTGAGTATAGGAGTTTGAGAACAGCCTGGGCAACATAACCAGACCCTGTTTTAAAAAATAAAAATGCTGCATGTGGTGGCACACTCTTGTAGTCCCAGCATTTGGGAGGCTGAAGCAGGAGAATCAATCCAAGTTCAAGGCCAGCCTAAACTATACAGCAGCGCTGTCTCAAAAAACAAGACAAAAACCAACCAACCAAAAATAATCCTTAAAAAGAAAGAAAGGAGATTTAGCCAATGATGTTGGAGGAATTCCAAACTCCTACACGTGCCTGTCAGGCCAGACCGCACCGTCCTGCCTGGGATGCTGGGGAAATCAAAAGGGACAGGGCAGCAGGGACTGGTTTGGGTACACTCGGTGTCTGCTGCCGCCTGGGGCAGACAAGCAATTCGAAGCCCAGGTGCTAACAGGGTAGGCAGAAAAGACGCAGAGGCTTGGGAAGGGGCGGGATAAGATGCCACCAAGGTACCGAGAGTCGAACTCAGGACCTCGAGCTTGCCAGCAGGCGCTGTGCCACTGAGCTACATCCCTGGCCCCAGGACTGTTTCACTGTAAGCAATGTCTGCAGCATAGTAAAGAGAGACCCCAGAGAGGAGGGAGGAGAGTCCCCGCTGGCAGTTCCGGGCCCAGCTGATCCATCTGCGTAAAGCAGTGTGCTTGGAGGCTACGAGTAGCACAGAGCTAAGGGTGCAGCTGTCAGGATATTTTTTTTTTCAGACAGCACCTCATTGTGCAGCCCAGGCTGGCCTGAACTCATTTCGATACTCCTGCCTCAGCCTCCTGAGTGCAGAGATGACGTACCTCCATACCTGACAGCAGTCAGAATTTTACAACTAGCACTTATGCAGGTAGATGCGCAAATGCGATTTCAATGGGCAAGGGTTGGAGAAAGTGAGATATATTTATGTGCTTAGCTCTGCTCATAGGTGAGAAGCAATTATCATTCTCAGAAAACCATACATTTTCACTTTAAAATGTAGTATCAAAATAAATACCGTAAAGGACGTTTGTGGGAAGCATTAAAAATAACATCCTTTTAATAAGCCTGAACTTGCAGACCTCGGCTTCCACAAGGAGAGCGCCTGGCCCGCTCTCTTCCTCCACCATGTCCTGGCATGGATTCTGTGCTGCTGCTGGGGGTGCATTAACTTTATTTCCATCACACAGATTGAGGCAGGAACACAGAGAGAGATTCAGGTATATCACAAGGCATCTGGGGAGGTGTGCTTTGCTGCTGAACAGAAAATGATCTGAAACGAACCTTCAGACTTGAAATAGAGTTGTGGAGAAGCACGACCCTGTGCCTTTTCTGTTGCGAGCACATTGCGGTTTCCACCCAAGCAGCAATGAATGGATTAAACAGATTCTAGAAACGTTAACATTCGGGATGCTCCAAAAAGTCATACTCCACACACTCCTCCAGCTGCCTGAGGACGCGCAGGCCAGGGGACTCCGGGGACGGCGCTCCGGATCCGGATCCAGCGGCCGGGCACTGAGCTCGGGTTTTGAAGGCGCAGTTGAGAGTCTGGAAGAACGGCGTCAGCTGCCTGATGCTGGAGATGGAACGCTGGCGCAGCAGTGGAAATTTGCTCTTCGGGGAGATCTCATCAGGGCCTCCAACTTCCTGTGAGAACAAAGCCAAACACGACGAAGTGAAGACCATAAACATGACAGGGCCTCTGGGAAGGCGGAGACGCTGTGAGCCACGCGCACGCAGCGAAACTGGACATAAGCTCCTCATGGAAATTCAGGGCCGGCCTTGCGGGAGGGCGGCCGCTGGAGTTTCGGGTCTGGCACTTTCCATCCTGGTTTTGCCTGAGCCCAGCCCAGGGGGCCTGGCCAGGGTCCTCCACCTCCTTGGGGCCTGCGGAACAGAGCAGCTTTGGGGCAAGGGGGGACGCTGGCACCCAGGCGGTGTCACCTCTTAGCCGCTGGGAAGAGCTGTCTGACACGTAAAAAACATGATGGAATTTATAACCACTGCACGTTTGAAAACTAAGACATACTTTGAAAATTTCTTGTCATTTAAGTCAATTGGTATCTGAAGAGCTTTCTCCCTTCTTTAGTCTTCTCCTCTCTGCCATTTAAAAATGGGTATCATTTTTAAAAGCAAAGTGCTTACCCCATATTTTGATCTCAGAAGTTCTAGAATCCTGATGGTGTGGGGTTTGCATTCCTCGTGAGGCTCTTCTACGTCAGATGGGGAGACAGGGCCTGCAGTGTCCACTTCTGGAACAAAGGCCCACCTGTACCTGGAGGAACACCCCGGATCAAGCATGCCGGGTCAGGGCCCATGTGGAAAAACATGCAAAACAGTTTACTATGATCTAATTCACAGGCCAGGTGTGGTGGTGAACACCTGTCATCCCAGCATTTGGGAGGCTGAGACAGGAGGCTTGCCATGAGCTCAAGGCTACCTGGGCTACACTGTGAGACTCTGTCTCAAAAAAAAAAGACATACTTCACATACCATATGCACAAGTCAGCCCTTGTTATATTCACTGAACTGTACCTTTGGCAACTTAATCGGTTTTAGAGTATTTTTATTATCCCAAAGAAACGCAGCTTCTCCCCAGGCATCGTCCCTCCGCCTTATGCCCCTGATCGACCTGCTGTCTCTACAGATTTAGGCGACACACAGACCCCTTTTCCATCCCCACAACCACACGATGGGGTCATGGGCCATGTTGCATGGCCCCTGGGAAAAGCTCGGGCCTTCGTGCCACGTTCCCGAAACACCCTCATGCGTCTGCAGGAGCCACCTCCCTGCCCCATGCTACCCTGTTCCTCCCCGGACCAGGTCTGCAGAATGAAGCAGCACAGGGCCTCCGCGGGCCCCTCCCGGCCAGCATCAGTGCCAGGCCAGCCGCCGGGCTCCGGGGCGCTGCTGCGAGGTTCACGCCCCTCATTGGCCATCATGAGCTGCGCTGTAGAATCGGAGCCCTGGGCCTAGGGTCTGTGAGCCTGCATCCACAGCCCTGGCCTCCCTGATCCTCCTGCCTCAGCCTTCTGAGTGCTAGGATTACAAGTGTGCGCCACCACGCCCGGAAAGTTGCTGCTCTTTTTCCTGTACCTATGATTTTGTCTTTTCCAGGTGTCATATAACTGGGTGAGACGGTGTGGGGCCTTTTCAGACTGGCTTCTCTCACTTACCGTAATAACACGCATCTAAGAGAACCACAGAGGATCTGCCCACATTTCCACATGACCCCTCTCTTTCTAGGGGGCGTCAGAGAGAAGGGGCCGGGTGGGTGGGGGAGCAGGGTGGGGGCCCAGGCCTGAGATTCACCACAGGAGCAGCTGCATTATGCCCGCAGGCAAAGCGCACCAAAGGCGCAGGTGAGCGGGACAGCCTGCTCCAGGTGACGGACGCCCACACCCACTCTGCGGCGACGCTGTCTCACAAGCGCTCCACAGCGGGGTCCCTGAGCACACGACACACACATTCGCACACGGCTGCAGAGCCCTGCATCAACCCCGCTGGGAAGCCAGAGTCCCGGGTCATCTGGCACCTGCCGCTCGCGGCCGGGAACCCACAGCAAGGAGGCTCGCCGCACACGGGACTGCGACAGCGCGGGTATGCGTGTGCACGCCCGCACACGGGGAAGGACGACCGGCTGCTTACATCTGAAACAGTGGCATCCTGTCAGGTGGGAAGGAGAGGGCGGTGTCCAGGAATTTACAAGCAGACAAATACAAGATGAGTTCACTCGGGGCCATCTCCCCTGTCGAGGGCCCGTTTCCGTCAGCCACCGAAATTTTTCTGTTTATTTTGCTGCTGTTTCTGTAAATGTGCAGAGACGCGCTTGTCACCAATTTATTTTTTTAAGTTTTTTGCTCCCCGCCTCCCCTTCAGGCTTCCTGTCATCGGTTTATTCACATCTGCTGTAGCCCATTTGCTTACGAGAAGCCCATTAGAAGGCTTTTCCTTTCAGAGTTGGGAATGGGGGTGCACACCTGTGATCCCAGCTACTCAGGAGGCTGAGGCAGGAGGATCGTAAATTCAAGGCCAGCCTGGGCAGCCTAGCAGGGCACTGTCTCAAGATAAAAGGGGCTGGGGCTGCAGTTTAGTGGTACAGTGCCTCTGGGCTTGAGCCTCGGTATTCGCAAACACTAACCAACCAAAGAGAATACACAGAAAATTTCCCAGTAGGTGGTTGCTTCAAGTGTCCAAAGAGGACAGCATTAGCCAGCCCTCCATCATACAGGAAGGGCTGCTAATCTTTTCCCCCAGTTTTACATACTAAACCTAGGGATGCTCTATCACCAAGCTCCACCTCCAGGCCTTTTAGTTTTTAGACAGGGTCTTGCTAAGTTGCCCAAGCTGGCCTTCAACTTGTGACCCTCCTGCCTCAGCTTCCCAATAGCTGGGGTTAGAGGTGTGTGCCACCGTACCCGGCTGGTGTCCCCCAATCACACATGCACAGAGCTGGTACCGTTTCTTACCTCAAGGACTCATCGTCCTCCTTCAGGTCGTCTTCGAGTTGTATGAATACCTGAATCTTAAAGAGAAGACACACATTCCCATTACTATTTGCGGAGACAAAACCTCCCCAAGCTCACACGTCTATTGGTCAGGTACAGTTCTAGTGTGCAGTGAGGCCCTGGGCTTCATCTCCAGAGCCACAAAAAACAAGCCGGGCGTAGTGGCACACACCTGCCATCCCAGCAGTTAGGAGGCTGAGGCAGGAGGACCACTTCAAGCCTGAGGCCAGCCTGGGCTACACAGCAAGACCTTGTCTCAGAAAACAAACATACAGAATCCTCCCAATAGAACCACAAAGAACCAACTCAGCAAATACTATTAAATGGGAGCAATCAGCTGGAAGAACTGACAGCTGAGGGATCAAATATGAAAATAAAATTTTCTCTATTTAACCAAGAGCTGATTCCGTGCTCCTGACTTTTACATAAAATAAGCTCCATTGGGAGTAGCATAAAACATGATCATAAAGAAAAGCCTTTTAAAAGCTCTAACCTTGCTCCAGTGTCAAATACGAGCACTCACCAATTCAGAGACCATGATGGGCCACAGAGAGGTCAGATGCTGAGGAGAGATTCTTAGCAGCAAAACTCTGAAAAAAAGAAACATCTGAGCAGCAACTAGGGGTGTCTGTCCGACTCTGAGATTGTCTGTCAGGCGTTCTAAAGAAAGAAGAGTTTAAAGACGTCACATAAACGCGCATTTCGGGTTTTCTCATTAGCCACAGAAGACAAACAACACACTAATTGCTTTGTGCTTTTTGTCATTTGCCTTTTGCAGCACTGGGGACTGAGTCAAGGGCCTCCACACTGAGCGGTATCGTGAGCCTCTTTTTAATTTTTTATTTTGGGACAGAGTCTTGCTAAGTTGCTATGCTGCTTGGGCTGTGCTGAAGCTTGTGATCCTCTTGCCTCAGCCTCCTAGCATGCTGGGATCACAGGTGTGCGCACCACGCCAGGCTTCAACCTGTAACTGCAGATGTCCTGATGACAAGCGGTGTGCAGTGCAGCAGGTCGTGGCCCCGGCAAAAGGAAGCGAATCAAACAACTACCATCTTCCCCGCCGCAGCTAGGGGTGAAGGCCTGGGGCTCTGACTCCCAACTTCCCTGGGGACCAATGACACCATCTTCTAGGAGGAAGACTGTGGGACACAGAAGCCAAGATAGCCCCGGCAGGGTGCCTGGCCTGGGCGGCCAGGGACAGCCCTTGGCAGACAGTGTCACATGAGTGTAGAGTGAAGCGAGGGAGGCAGAGAGATTAATCTGGTAAAACTGAGACCTGACCACCATCATGTTTTTTTGTTTTGTTTTTGTTTGTGTTTTTTGGTCTTTCTGAGACCGGGTCTTGCTATGCAGTTCAGGCTGGCCTTGAGCTCACTTTGTAGCCCAGGCTGGTCTCAAACTCACAACGATTCTCCTGCCTCAGCCTCCTGAGTGCTGGGATTACAGGCGTGCGCCACCACGCCCGGCGCTGACCACCATCGTGAAAACTTGAATTCCTTCTGGGGGAAGAGCAGCAAGTCGGACTCTCTGGTTTCTCACATTTTCCTCTTCACCACTCAGCTGAGTTTGGCTCATGGCTCAAAGGTGACATTGGTGCTGAACTTTTCAGCAGCTCTGAAGCTGTCAGGACACTGGCAACTCTCAGAAATGGATTAAATGCATTTTGCATAAAAACCTGTACATGAATCTTTTGGGAAGTAAAGGGCAGAATGTTATGGTTTATATCTAGATGTCCCCCTAAAGCCCTCTGAGCTCAAAGGTGGCACTCTTGAAAGAGGACTGTATTATGGGGCTTATAGCTGACTTGCTGTTAGAGGGTGAGCCTGGGTGGAAGAGGGGGGCACTGTGGGAGTCAAGCCTCCTCCCTTTCTCCCTGCTTGCTGTCTGCCATGCTGTGAGCAGCTCTCCTCCGCCGGGCCCCTCTGCCAGGCTGCCCTGCCTTGGAGCCAGCTCAGTATGGAATGAGAGCTCTACACACTGTGAGAGAGAATAAACCTCCCTCCTTTTAGTTGTAGGTGTCAGGTGTCTTGTTCCAGGAAGGAGAAAAGTGACTAAAACATCTGCAAACCTCCAGTACTCTGGGAAGGTGAAGCATGAGGATGGTGCGTTCAGGCCCAGCTCGAGCAACTTACCTAGATCCTGTCTCAAAACTGAAAATATAATAAAAAGGGCTGCGGATATAGCTTAGTTTGAAGGTCCTGGGTTCAATCCTCCACAAAAACAAACAAACAAAAAAACCAAACCAAGAACTCTCCTGCCTGTAGGACGAACCCAGCAGTAGGCAGTGCTGAGAAAGCATTATTCCTGCACTATCCTGTCAGACTTTTAGAATCTACCTGATAAAAACAAATGACATTATAGCTGGTTTTGAAAGTTAAGTTTCAGATTTGGTGACACATGAATTTTGTTTTTATGAGGCTGGGCATTGAACCCAGTGCCTTGGGCAGGCTAGGCAAACACATGGAGCTACTACCCACAGGTCTACCAATACGGTTCTGAAATCCAGTGATTTCCCCTGGAGAATATTCATTTAACACCTGACCACTGTGCCCAAATATGCTACGGGGCTCTCTAGGCGCTGGTCCTCTCTGGCACTTGTTTATCTGTGCTGGAGTGGGGAATGGAGGGTGGGTCACTGCTGTGGTTTGAATGTCTGTCCTGTCCGAGACATACATTGAAATTTAACTGCTAGTGCAACAGCACTGGGAGATGGGCTTTTAAAGTGTTCAGGCCATGGGGCTCCACCCTCATGGGTGGGACTGGTGCCATTATAAAATGGCAGATCTGGCCCTTCTTCCTCTCTTGTCCTTCCACTTTCTGGGGTGCAGACACAAGACTGCCTATCCTGAACTCCACAGCTGTGAGCCAGTCAAGCTTTAGTCACCGGGCGCCATCTTGTTCCGGCAGCACAGGGCGCAAGGAGACGGCCATCCTACCTTGGATCAAGGGGAGGTAGAGGTGGTACTGGTCGAGTTCTCCACTGAACACAGCAAAAGCCTGGCGCTTTAGCAGCATGGCTTTCTGCTCAAAACTTGAGAACAGTTTTAAAGAACTGCTCTGCATGTCTGGAAGAAATATATAGCAGATAAATCTCAGTCAGAAAATGGCAAAAAAAAAAAAAGAAAATGACAAGAAGCGCAGGAAATTCAGACCAGGGTTGTTCCTCTCTGCCCTAGTGGAAAATCACAATCTCAATTAAGGGAGCGAATGTGATTATTATGCCCATGCATTTAAAAAATCCTTTTATTACTGATCCATAATGGCAGGGCACTGGACAGGATCTGAGGTGCAGACGTGGACTCCTAGTAAGCTATGGAAAAGTTAATATTCTCAACACCAACGTCAAGATGGGATCCAGGCGCCCTCAGCGGCATCCCCTACTACAAGGCCGCCGAAGAGGCTGCTCGGCTTCCTGGCCACGCTGGAGCGGGGAGACTCACTCACTGGGTCCTGACATATTCTGCACCTCGAATCAAAGTTCACAGCTTAGCACCACAAAAAGTTTGAGAGGTCCTAAAACATGAAGCAAAAGCTGCTTATGATGGCACTGACCCTAAAGGGGGGACAAGGAGCATAGAACTTACTCATTAAATCCTTAAACATTGTTTTCTCATGAGTCAGAAGATGGTCAATAATGGACTTCCAACTGGATATTAAAAAAAGCAAAATGAATTAAATATGCAATGGGTGGCCAAATGATTAAAAGCATCAAGAAAATAACATCCCCTTTAAGATCTGTTAAAAACTGCGCTCTGAGAAGAGGTTAGTGATACAGACGGTTTGATAGAAGGAAGGCCAAACGAAAGCTTTTTTTGGCAATTCTTGCTGTAGCTTAGCATAAAGGAAACAGATTGGTGGGGCACTCTGGCTCTTCCAAGGGTTGTCCTTAAACATGTGCATGGGGGATGATTTTCACAGCTCTGGTGATGGAAAGTGGTGGGGGGGTGAAGACGAGCAGCGCCCCTTAGCTCTCACTTCCACACGGCTAGTCTGGGGCGACCACAGAGCAGTGGGCTGCTGCCTGCCCTCTTCTTCTTCCTTTTTTTTTGTCTTTTTGAGACAAGGTTTTGCTATGCCGGTCAGGATGGCCTTGAACTCTTTGTAGCCCAGGGTGGACTTGAACCAATGGAAATCCTTCTGCTTCAGCCTCCTGAATGCTGGGATTACAGGCGTGCGCCAGAATGCCTAGCAGTCCGCCCTCATCATACATGGGTTCTGGACCCATAGGTTCAACCGACTATGAATTGAAAATATTCAAAAAAAGAACACTGTGTCTGTACTGAGTATGTGCTCTTCTTCCTGTCATTATTCCCAAAATGATACACTCTACCAAGCTATTTATACAGCAGTGACACTGTATTAGGTATCACAAGTGTGCTTGGGATGATTTATTGATAGTTTTTTTCGGGCGCTGGGAATTGAACTCGGGACCTCACGCTTGCCAGGCAGGCGCTGTGCTGCTGAGCTATATCCACGGGCTCCTTGGGATGACTTAAAGGATGTGGGCGGACGTTCACAAGTTCTATGTAGATACTGCATCATTTGACATCAACGACTGAACAATGGTGGACCTGGGCACCTGCGGACTGAGGGACACTGTTTCAGGGCAGAAGGCGCTGGGCTCCCTGAGGCCTTCTGGTCAGAGTAGCTTTTTGGCCATGAGCAAAGGCTACCCCAGTCTCCACCCTCTGCCCCAGAGCCTTCTGCCACGAAGAAAGGCTTCTTCTGCGTGCTGAGGGAGGGCTGGGGGACGCTGGGCAGGTTTCCTAGTCTCAGCGGTCTCACATCTGTGTGTCCACGGGTCTTTGCTGCCAGCACAGTGCCAGCTGGCTGCAGAACCGTAGGGTGGTTTGGGCTGCATGAGTCAAGCAGGGGGTAAGATGCCACAAAGATAATCCGTGGCTCTGCCAGCTCAGAGCTGGTGAAATGCTTCATGATCATAAAGGAAGGCATCACAGCCAGGTGCCATGGTGCGCGCCTGTAATCCCAGCACTCTGGGAGGCTGAGGCAGGAGGGCTGGAAGTTTGAGCTCAGCCTGGAAACTTAGCAGTACCCTGTTGCAAAATAAAAAAAGGGCCGAGGGGACTGGGGATATAGCTCAGGCATAAACGCTTGCCTGATAAGCACGAGGTCATGAGTTCAATGCCCGGTACCGCAAAAAAAAAAGGGCTGAGGATACGGTTTAGTACAAAGGCGTTGAGTTCAGGCCCAGTACTGGAAAAACAAAAACATCATGCTTTTCCGGTGACCACATGGTTAACGTGGGAACCTGCCACTGCTGGGCTGAGGGGATGGGTCTGCTGCCCCTTCTGCAAAGCGCATTAATTACAAAGGCCAAACCGTGGAGATTCGGAGCACATTTTCATCAGGCGGCATTCTTACTGAGCACAGGAAGTATCCATCTGAAAGAAAGCGGGGTCCAGGAACAAGTCCAGCACCTCCCTCTTCCAGGCCCGCTTCGTGTAGGCGTAGCCGCTCAGCGAGCTCAGCAGCTGGGCGCTGGCCCGGAAGCTCGGCGCGTTGTAGGCACTGGACAGGGCGGAGGAGAGGGTCAAGGTGAGCGGTCACCTGAGGAGGGTCACCTAACCCATTCTCACAGGTCCCCCTGCACCGGCGTGGGGTGACCTCACCTGTGATTGCGCAAGTACGGAAAAACGTAATAAAGCAGGCGGGAGATCAGCGGCACGGCTTTGTCTTTCTCATCGCTTCGATAAACCATGTCCAGGAGAGAAGCCAGGACCTGCAGGAATGAGACCGAAAGGAGATGGAAACCTGAGGTGACGAAAAGTGTCATCCTCTAAGGTGAGCCTCAGAGGTACAGTCCCGGTGCAGCCGAGGCCTGCTATCCTTGGTATCTGGGCTGTCCCCCAGCGGGTCAAACGGCAGGCTGGGAGGTGTGGGGACCCTTACGGGAGGAGGGCAGGTCACTGGTGGCCTGTCCTGGAGGGGGACACTGGGACCATATCCCACCCTCCTCTCTCTGTGTCCCAGTTACCCTGTTTTGAACAGCTCTTTTCTGCCACACATTCAGTCCCCGCCACACGATCTGCTTCATTGCAAGCTCAAGACAAGACAAAACAAAACTAAACATGGAGCCAAACAACCCACCTCTGAAACCGTGAGCCAAAATACATCTTTCCTCCATTTAAACTGATTCTCTTGGGTATTTCCTTTTCTTTTTTTTTTTTTTGGTACCAGGAATTGAACTCAGGAAGGACCTTGTGCTTGCCAGGCAGGTGTCTGTGCCGCTGAGCTACATCCCTGGCCCTCTCTTACAGGAAGCTCACTGTGATGCTCACGGCCCCTGATGCTGCCAAGCATTTCACAAGGGGCCAGTGGGCAGGTGTGCACTTACCTCCGCCAGGAGAGAGAGCGCTTGCACGCTGTAAACAGAGGGCACGGACGCCGACACCATGGCCGAAGCCGCGGCAGCATCTGACGACAGAAAGGGGTGTTTGTGACTGATCATGGCAACGGTACCATTACTGTCCCCAAACGTCACAGGACCCTGAGTTCTGCATCTGTGAATATCAGGCCTTCTTCTCTGGTATCGTTCAATTTCAGCAACTGAGGATGAGGCTACTGGGAGAAGCGAACAGGCATCGACTCCGTCTCCGCCGCGTTTCTCTTCCCATCGTCACTCGACCAACGACCCCCCTGCTCCAGCTCCACTGTCATTGTCACACCCCGGCCTCAGCAACTCCCCAAACCTCGTCTCCGGCTCTGATCACCCTGGTGCTTTCCCTGCGGCCTCCTTCCCTGAGCTTCCCACTGTCATAACACTGAGGGAGACCACTACAAAGCAGCTCAGAGCAGGACTTAAATCAACCAACTGGCTTTCCAGGTTTACTTGTGAGTCTGTCCAAAGCCCAGGCTCCTTGTCTGGAGATGGGTGGTGGACTCATAGTAAGTGAACCTACTGAGGCCTGTAATGGCCAATGAAGCCGGAAAGCCTCAAAGGATAAGACAAGATCACAGCCAAGGACACCTGGATCCATCTCAACTAGATAAAGACTGTAGCCTCAAGCAGCTCACTCCCGGGTGGATTAACTCAGTACCTTACTTGGAGAAGTCCTTGAGTGGTTCCACCCTTGAGTATTCCCCTCCCTTCTTTTGATAACTAAATAAATACTGTCAATCCTGAGAAGGTCGTGGTCTTAGCCACAAGAGAATCTTGAATTCTGTGAGAAGGTGCTGATCCTTCTGGAGCCCTGAAATCATTCCATTCGTGTCTTTTTATTTAGCCTTCATGATACACTGGTTTGGGAGATTGTAGACCTGATCAGCCTGCAAAAACTAAGGGATATTATTAACCCGGTAACAACACCTCACGCCTCATCCTCTGCAGGGACACTTGCGCCTTCCCATCTGCCTGGCAAACATCCTTGCCTCTTCCTACGGTCCTACCTGGTTGTCGGCCCCAAGCCTCTTATGCTCAGAGGTTGGGCTTGTGGAAGGTGCCTGGATTCTGGGGTGCTACAGCTCGCTTGGTGCTGGGAGGTGGGGGTGGGTCAGAGGAGCGTTACCGGGGTGCGGCCTGGGAGGACTAGGCCTCCTCTCCGGCTCCTCCCTTCTCTCTGCTTCCTGCCTACCATGATATGAGACCCTTGCTGCCTGAGCCAGCCCAACATGGATTGACACTCCTGAGCGGTGAGGCCAAATCAGCTCTCCTTTTAAGTTCTGGGTGTCAGTAACAAGGACAGTGACTACCATACCTCACTTTTTTCTCTTTTCCTCTGAAGAACGCACTCAGTAAAATATACTGTTGGCTAAAACCACCTGTAGTTTGAATATGGGTTGTCTCCTCCCAAATGCATGTTGAAATTAAGTGCCACAGTGGTGGTGTTGAGAGTTGGTGCCTTTCAGAGGTAATGTGGCTGTGAAGGGGCATGAATACATTTTTTTGAGACTGGGTCTCACTGTGTAGTCCAAGCTGGCCTCGAATTCGTGGCTATCCTCCTGCCTTAGCCTTCCAAGTCGTGGGATTACAAACATGGCATGCCTACTTTTGTGGCAGCACCGGGTTAATCCTCACAGGTCTGAATTAG
The DNA here is from genome assembly GCF_000276665.1 of Chinchilla lanigera. Taxonomy (NCBI): domain Eukaryota; kingdom Metazoa; phylum Chordata; class Mammalia; order Rodentia; family Chinchillidae; genus Chinchilla; species Chinchilla lanigera. Next base: position 35,506,210 of record NW_004955407.1, on the reverse strand, counting down.
CTACCCGGAGAGTGGGGTGTTAAAAAGCGAGGCTGCCACTCCTGTTTGCCCCTTTCTGTGTACGCCAGTTTGCCCTTCTGCTTTTCTGCTTTGTTAGGATGCAGCACAAGGCCTCCCAGAAGCCAAACTGAAGTAAAGTTCTTTTCCTTAGACATTAACCAGCCGGCAGACAGGCCAACAGCGAGGAGGCCGCAGCTTCTCGAAGCCCTGGTCTGTCTCATGCTCGCAGGGCCAGCGTGGACGCTGCAGTCTCAATCATTTCCTCTCTGCCCGGGAAGCACTTGCCCAAAACATGTGTGGCCATAGCACTTAGTTCAAGCCAATTCGTGGGCTCCAGTCCTGACCTCCCCAGAGCTTACAAAGAAATATCTCGCTTTTATTATGATCACATCGCTCTAGTGTACAATACTCTTTGGAACCAAAAGCATCCGTCTATGTACACAGCATGCTGTTTTTAACGCTATCTCCATTTACAAGATATGGTAATTCTCAATCACTTAAAATTAAATGAACGCTGGACTTTTGTCTTTCTTAATGGGAAATGAAAGCACTATGCTTTTTCCTATGTTTATACTTTAAAAAAAATTTCCATACCTCGTCCCGCCCCCAGCTGTCTAAGGTCTAACTGTGAAATGGAAATGGCTCACGTGGCAGACTGCAGGCTGCTGGTTTCATAGACGGGTGCACTGGGAAATAACCACAGTCAGGTTCCTTAACACCCCCCTCAGCCCTGTCTTCACAGTTTATTCCTGTTTTCTGGTGGTGAGAACACTTAAGATCTCACCGAAGGAAAAACTAGTGAGACAAATGCGGGCCCAGGCTGGGGCCTTCATCCAGGGCTGCTGACCGTGAAAAGCACGGTGTGCCCTCCCCTCGACCACAGTGCCCCACGGGAAACACCAGGCTCGTAACGCAAGGACGCCCTCACCATGGGATCTAAAACTATATCAGATGAAAGGGCAGAACTGCTGGGGGTCACTGCAGAGGGACAGAGGACTCACGAACTCCCAGGCCCTCAACGTGTTCCTGGTTAAATGTGCGATTTCTGTGTTCTTCCATTAACTCCCCACTTTGCATGTCCCCTTAACAACTGCAGCGTCTGTCCTCCTCACCAGGCCAGAGGTTCACGCGAGACGGGTGGCAGATGGAAAGAATGCAAGAGCTCTGGGATTCCCCGGCCACCCCTTCCTCAAGGCCCAGAGGTTGGCACAGGAGGTGAAACACCTTTTGAAACTGTCCAGGATCAGCATAAATTCCTGGACTTCAGTCCGCCCCTGTGATTGTGCACAAGAATAAAAAGGTCCTGCCACTGCTTCCATTTGTTTGTTCTGCTGGGCAGGGCCTGAACCCTGGGCCTTGACACTGAACTACATCTCCAGCCATTTTTATTTTTTGAGATAGGGTCTTGCTAAATTGCCAGGAAGAACTTTATTTACCATCATCCTGCCTCAGCCTCCCAGATTGCTGTGATTACAGGTATGCACCACTGCATGCAGCGATTGCACTTCTTTGTTGATGAGCCAGAGGACGAGCCTGTCTCCTTCAGCTCAGGCTGAAGCCCCTTGGCCCTCTCTCTCCTCTTCATTTGGAGCTCTGCCTACCTGCTCATACTTCTCAGGCTGGCTTTTCATTTGTTATCTCTGGGTCAAAGGAGGGCGAGCCAGCACCACTGGGATGCCTAGCTGCCTGTGATTGGTACTTCCGGCCCCTGTACCTACCGTGCAGATTGTCTTCCGTGTCTGATTCTTCTAGAGCGACCTGCGGCTGGGCCTTCACCTCTAGGTTCCTACTGAGCCAGCTGGTTTGTTCTAAGGAAGAGCCAGCGATGTTTCCTACGGCTTCCAGGATCTTCTGAGTGATCTCCTGAGACCCACAGAAGAGAAAAGGAAGTCGGTTAAGGACAAGAGGTGCAGGATACAGGTAACACCTTCTAAGAGCAGATCCCAAGCCGTGGCCGTGAGCCACGCACACACAATCCTGGGAGCAATGTTAAACAGTAAAAAGGAACAGGCAAATAATTTTAGTAACACGCTCTATTTAACCCAACTGCTCCAAAATACAATCAATATAAAAATGATTAATGAGATTTTACACTTTTTTTTGGAGACAGGGTTTTACTGTGTAGTCCAGGCTGGTCTTGAACTTACTATGTTGCCCAGGCTGACCTTGAATTCATAGCAATCTTCCTGCCCCAACCTCCCAAGTGCTGGCATTACAGGCACCACTGTGCCCAAGAGGCCACTGTTATTTCTTTCTTTTTTTTTTTTTTTTTGTCTTTTTGAGACAAAATTTTGCTATGCAGTTCAGGTTGGCCTCAAACTTTCAGTAATCCTCCTGCTTCAGCCTCCCAAACGCTGAGATTAGAGGCATGGTGACACCACACTCGGACTTTTTTTTTCTCGAGACAGGGTACTGCTATGTTGTTCAGACTGGTCTTGAACTCAGTATGTAGCCTCTACTGAGGCCACTGTTTTTTCTTTTTAATTAATGAAGTTTATTTGTACCTTTTATGTGTACATAATGATCACAATCATTGTAGAGAATTTGTACCTGTTTCTTTGGTTTTGTTTTTTTTCCGGTACCAGGAATCGAACTCATGACCTTGCGCTTGCCAGGCAGGTGCTGTGCCGTTGAGCTAAATCCCCAGCCCCCGAGAATTTGTACCTGTACATGACACCACTTCACTGGTTTTGGCCAAGCTGCCTGCACTGGTTCCAGTGGGCCAGGCCACAAATCGAAACAGAGACCCTCAGGCTAAAGTTCGCCCCAAGCTGAAGCTCAGCTGTTCCCCGATTCTCTGAGAAATCAGGACTGGAGAGCCCACAGCCGGGTTTCTGAAGCATGTCGGTTTCATGGGCCTGATCCTGAGGTCCCTGCGCCTTAACTCCTGCATGAAAAGGAACCTGCAGTAACCCGGTATTAACCGATTGGCGTTTCTTGGTCATTATCTGCCTTCCTGTCCCCCCTTTTTGAGAATGGGAACTGTGAAGGACGGTGACGCTCCGGTGCCTGCTCCTGCAGCCCAAGCCCTGTGCTCACCGTCCGACCACGGCTTCTGTTTCGTGGAATGACTGCAGTGCTGCCCGACTCTAGACTCCAGCAAGGCACTCAAAATCTTTAAACAAAACGGTTGTAATTTTGTCTTTTAGCACTGGAAATGCCTCTTTCCACAATATGAAAAGAAAATTAACAAACTGAAAGGAGGGAGTGAAGTGAGGCAAGGCGCCCCGCGGTCAGGGGCATCAGCAGTCAAGGACGAGGTCCGCAGCGGGGCAAGGTCACACTAGGCATCACCAGCCAGTGCAGCTGGAATCATGGACAGTGGCGTTTAGCAGCCCCGCCCTCGGGACGAGGCCCAGGTCAGCAGCTGAGTGCGGGCCTGAAGCAGGGGCCCTCTGCCTGACGGCAGTGGGGTATGCTGGTGACCCCTGGGGGAGGGGGAGGTGACGGCCCAGGGCACTGGAGTGACACGGTGAGGTATGTAACTGCTCTGCCTACTCCCCAAGCAGGCAGCTCCTCAATCTTGCCCTTTCCCCAGTGCCAAGCACCTTCTGGGATGCAGCAGTCTGACCAGGGGCTGGGGGCCCCGGAAGGGCTTTATGACAGGGGCCGGGCCTGATAAGATCAAGGCGGGAGGAGAGGGCTCCCAGCTCCCGGGAGAGGGAGTGTTGGGGTTGGTGGTACCTTTATCACGAAGCTGCATGATAACTGTGTAAAGGCTGGGGGGGACAGCTTCCCTGTGCTGGAGGCTGGTGCCTGGCCGCAGCTCTACTCTTCACCCAGAGCTGTCCAGGTCACTGTGGCAGTAAAGCAGTGCGTGTGTTTCCTGAGTTCTGTGTGCTTCTCTAGTAAATCAAGTACCTACGCCATTTTATTTTGTTTTGTTTGGTACCGGGAATCGAACTCAGGACCTTGCACTTGCCAGGCAGGTGCTGTGCGGTTGAGCTATATCCCCAGCCCCACCTATGCCACTTTATATCAGAGGCTTAATAGTCCTTGGAAGTTGGTGTCGGTGGGTGGGGTCTTCAAACTGAGGGATGCTGTAAATCCACGTTTAAATCTGCCTCTGAAAAAAGGCAATTGATGCTACAGTGGCAAAATCCAGATTTGCTAACTCCCTCGTGACATCTATGTTTATTAGGTGATGTTCTACTCTAACAAGATGTTCTGTGCTCCAGACAAGGTTTGCTTTTGTTTTTAAGTATTTTCAATGAGCATACGTTGCATTTACAAGAGGGGAAAATAAAAGGCCTTAAGGAAAACCCTCTGCGCATACGGTTTCTGCTTCTAGGCGAGCCCGAGGGAGGGGCACCCGCTCCATCCCAACCCAGTGTCACCAGCATGCCCTGAGCCCCTTCAGGGCGGAGGTCAGGGGAGGGCAAAGGCAATGGGCTGCTGTAGTTTCCTTGCGGCAGTGACATCCCCTAACAACTCTAAAGAGGGGAGTCACAGCTAGAATAACAACGGTGTGCTATAAGTCCTTTCCCCATACAGACCTGCAGGTCTTTTTGATCCTTTTTGCTGTCCAGGTTGGGCGTTCTGGTTACAAAGTCGTTCAGCAGGCTGTTGGGAGACAATCAGCTTCTGATCAGAAATGCTGCAGAAATGAAAATATGCTCCAATAAATTACTAGGTCCACATAAAGGTCAGGGGGTGATACCTGAGCAGCAGGAAATACCCAGGGGGCGCCAGGTTCAGCTGCACAGATTCCTTCAGGACGCCCAACAGCGAGAGAAAGTTTTCTTGCAAGGCTGATCCTGGGAGCCTGTTTAAAAGAAAAATTGGAAGAAATACTCAACCAGGGGCAAGTGAAAACATGGTATTTACTTTTTACTTTTGGTACTAGGAATTGAACTTGGGACTTTGCGCTTACCAGGCAAGCATTTGTGCTGCTGAACTATATCTCTGCCCCCGACATTAACTTATAAGCACATTTTAGATCTAGGCGTTAGCAGAGAAAACAGCATGTCTGACTTGTTTCTTATTTTTTGATTGGGTGCGTGAGACAGGGTCTCGCTATGTAGTTCAGACTAGCCTTGAACTGACTATGTAGCCTAGGATGGCCTTGAACTCAGGGTGAACCTCCTGCCTCAGCCTCCCAAGTGCTGGAATTATAGGTATGTACCACCATGCCTAGCATTTTTTTTTTTTTAAATTACAATATATCTAAGCTCAATTTTGGTACAGTGCAAGCACTTGGAAGTTAGGAGACCTGGAATACCAAAAGGTGAGCCCTTCTTGGTTTCCTCTTCTATAAAATAAAAGCCTCACACTAGAGCATTGGCTTTGATCTCTTTTTTTTTTTTTTTTTTTTTGTTTTTCTCCGGTACCGGGAACCGAACTCACGACCTTGCGCTTGCCAGGCAGGCGCTTTTGCCACTGAGCTAAATCCCCAGCCCCTGGCTTTGATCTCTTGCTTTGGTCTTTCTAACACTGTGCTTCCCTGACAGATACATCATCTGGCAGCAGGTTGCAGAGTGGCAGGACAGGGGACAGCCCCCAGGAATCTGTTCCAGGCTAGGCTTCTGGGGAGCCAGAGGCAGGAGGAAGTGACGTCACGGCTCCAGAGCCATAAAGCACAGCACTAGTCTGCTAAAGCCCAGGTGCAGATGGAGAGACGGGGCCAAGTCCTGGACCCCAGCTCACTGCCTCCCGTGCCAGCCAGCCAGGGCCCAGTCTGCAGGGCAGGATGACACAACCATGTCCCCTCCAGCTGCTGGGACGCCTCAGAGACCACAGGAGGCCTCTCCGACTACAGTTCGTTAGCATTGTGACACTGCTTCACAAGGAGGAAGTGCCTGCCTCATCTTTAACCCCTGGAGGACAGAAAGGCAAGCATGGTCAAGGGCTGATGAGTAACAGCTGGGTCTGAGTTTACGACCCCCGACCCAGGGGCTCCAGGGACCCTGACCCTCAGTGTGCCGCAAGTGCAGAACGTAAACGCAGTGTATGAGGGCGGTCACTGGTGAGCTGACCGTGGGAGCCACGGAGGCTGCGGCGTTGTTGGGGTTATTTACTGCAAAACTCCCGGTGGGCCTGTAAGGCGCCTGACGCTGCCCTGAGAACACATCTGCGCCCCTTCTCTCCTGCATCCACTGCGCCGGGAGGGCCGTGCCTGCGGGAAGGCTCTGGGAGCTGAGCTTGCCAAGCTGCCCTGGTGTAAGCTCGGGGAGCCCAGGGGAGGAGCCTGCCCACACAGGCCAAGCGTGGGAGCCTCCTAGTGCAACGCCCCTCCACAAACCTTTGGTGACACTGTGAACGCCACTGAGTTATTTCTCCACTTTGTCAGGGGTCTTTAACACTTTCTACTTGTGGGTCTTTTTTTTTTTTTGCATCAATTTTTTTTGTTGTTGTTTGTTTTTTTTTTAACTTTAAAGAGTAAAAGAAGGGTAACATAATAATAGGAGGGGCTTACCAAATTACAGACAAAGTGGTAGGAAATTATCTATGGTTATTATTTTACATATTGTTATCTACAAGATAGTTTCTCAGGAAAGCAAATAGACAATAGTGAGTTACAGACAAAAGAGGTAGGAGATTATCAATAGTTGTACTACACTTTGGTATCTTCAAAGTGGCTTCTAAAGAAAATAAATAGAGCTATACATGAGTGACCTATTGAATAGTCAGTCATTAACTATTCTCAATGGTTGTTGTAGGAAACACATAATAATAGACATGCATCCATTTACGAAATAGCATAGGAACAATACAAACATTACAGAGTTATGGATAGATTAGTAGGAAAATATCAATGGCTAGGGGCTGGGGATTTAGCTCAGCGGCAAAGCGCCTGCCTGGCAAGCGCAAGGCCATGGGTTCAGTTCCCGGTACCAAAAAAAAAAAAAAAAAAAAAAAAAAAAAAAAAAAAAAATCAATGGCTGCTGCAATACATGGTGGTATCTTCGAAGTGGTTTCTCAGGAAGACAGAGATACTTTTGCATCAATTTTGACATAAGTCCGAATCTTCTAAAGTTTAATAGGTCTTATATAAAGCTTTGCTGACATTAAGTCTTTGATATACAGCACACGGATTTTACAACGTTAGGTGAGATCCCGGGAGGAGGAAAAGTAAAGACTCCAGCCATTCCCAAGCCGGGCAGAAATGAAGACACCTTAGGAGACACCCTTAACACGGCCCCCCTGTTACTATCAATCCTGTCACCGCACCAGCGCCTGCAGTGGCGCAGGAAAGGTGCGCAGGGCTGCGTTACCTTTGCAGAAAAGCGTAGCAAAACTGCAACACAGGGATATCCACGAGGGGCGATTTCTGAAAAGTAAAGCAAAACCCATGACCCTAGGGCAGTAGCACATTCAGTTATGGAAGAATTCAAATACAAAACGCGACAGCTCTATATTCTAGCCAGAGAATTTTCAGATAAAATACAACACACAATGGCACCTCTGGCGGACAGCAAAACCGTACCCTGAGGTCTCAGACCCTGTGCCCTCTGGGCTAAGCGCCTCACGCCTTCCCACTCTGGTCACCTCCGTCCATCCAGCGTTCCCGCCAGCACCCCAAGTGAGCCTCCCCAACCAGAGTGCCAGGGGCCAGTGCTGATCCTAACGCCTGAGATTACTGACGGGAGTCAAGGAAAAATCCCAGGCCTTCAGAGCCCCTCAAACCCGGACCAGATGATGTCTAGAAACTGGGTCCAAGGCACCCCTCAACCCCGTGTAGAAAAACTCACTTGCAGAAACTGAACCAAAGAACCAAACTAGCCACAAAAACAAGTTTCACTATTGGAACCACCAAAAGTCAGCCAGTCAGACAAGACCCAGTCCCTGTACTGGCCCGCACAAAGCAGGAGTTGCAGACCCTTGCAGGCTTTCGAGGGGACAGGCAGCACATGCTGAAGTGTCCTCTGTCCCTTTGAGAGCCGCATGCACAGCCCCTCCCCTGTGCATGGAGGGGGGTCACCCTGGCACCTGGCCTTGCTCAGAGCCCTGGACACTTGTCACCGAGGACGCCTGCACCTCTCCTGGCTACGCTGCTTCTCTACTTGTCCAGGAGTGACTGCAGCTGGGTGACTGCGCCACCTCGGAATGCCTAGGACAGAGCTTGACAAGTGCCCTGTGTCCTTGTGATTTAGTTTCCATATGTTTATGGAGTTTTATGATTTTTTTGTCATTAATTTCCAATTTCATTGCACTATGGTCAGATAACATGCACGGGACAATTTCAATTCCTTTGCACTTACTTAAGCATGTTCTGTGTACTAGTATACGGTCTATTTTAGAGAACGTCCCGTGCGCAGCTGAGAAGAATGTGTACTCGGATGCTGTTGGGAGGAACACTCTGTAAAGGTCTACTAAGTCCATTTGTGCACAGGTTTGGTTTAGTTCTGTTATTTCTTTGCTGATTTTTTGTCCAGCTATCTATCTCCCTGTGTCCTTGTGCATCCGACGACTGAAGTACTCCATTGGTTCCATAATCCGCCTTTGCAGCGTGACTGTTACCGGGCTTTATGTCCAACTACAGTAAGCGACCCAGCGCATGGAGCATTTTACTGTTTAGCATGCTCACCTCTCAGTGCACACAGGTGATCTTCCGGGACACAGGGAGGAAGGGAAGGGCCGTGGACCCCGAGCTTATGGCTGGCTAAGCACACCCAGGCCAGGAACTCAGACCCAGGCCCCTCTGAAGAGCACTGCCCTGTGCCCTGTGCCCTGTGCCCTGTGCGAGACTCTTCAGAACAAAGCAGAACGGGACAGAGACCGTGCAGGTGGCTGTGCTCCCCCGTAGTCCATCCACAAAAACTACTACAGGGCTGGGTGTGTGACTCAGGTCCAGTGCTTGCCTTGTGTGTGTGAGGCCCTGGATTTGACCTCTAGAAATGCAAAAAGCAGAACAGAAGAGAACAGAACAGACAAATAGCTGGCCGTGGTGGTGCATGCCTGTAATCCTAGCACTCTGTGGCTGAGGCAGGAGCACCGCCTTGAGTTCGAAGCCCGCGAAGGTGGGCGACAGTGAGTTCAAGGCCAGTTCGGGCTACGGTGCAGGGCCCTGCCTCAAAAAAAATGAAACAAAAAGCTCCTAATATTCTGCGGTCACTTTTCCCATGAAGAGATTAAAAAAACTGTGGGGAAAAAATGGTGGAAAAAAATTTCTACTCCCAAGGGCTTAAGCTTTTGCTCACCAAGCCCAGTGATACGCACTAAAAACACACTCACTTCTTCTATCACAAAACGTTGTCATGTGGGAAGATACAGAACACGATGCTCAACCTGGTCACACTCTGAAGCTCCACAGCATTAAGCTCACGCGCTGTGTAACCAGCGTCACCGACCCTTTCCAAGCCCAGCTCATCAAGCCCGACCTTCCCAGCTGCTGGACACCCTGCTCCGCTTCGTCTCTCTGACTCTGATGAACAGAATCAGCCGGCACCTGCCCCGAGAGGCTGGCTTATCCAACGCGGTCTTCTCCAGGCTCCCCTCGCACACGAGGCAGGAGTCCCCTCCTTTTTGCAGGGGTCCCTGAGCACCACCGCGCTGCACCCCCGCATCTCCTCTCACATCCAGCCGTGTGCAGGGCTGCGTCTGTGGTGTTTGTAACTTTTGGCTACGTCAGTAACGCTCAGGGCAATGACAGTTGACAGGTGTCTGTTGGAACGACACTACGTGTATTTATAATCATGTTTTATGCCACTTGTTTCCAAGCTATGCTTTTGAATTAATTCAGAGAAGCCATTTATTTCAAGGTTGAAAACTATCTTAAGGCATTTATATGGGGATCTAGAGTGGTAAAATCCATTTAAAGTTGAAATAAATCCTTGTTTTCTATCACATTTATCAATGAAGAGCCAATCACCTTTTACACTTTCAATGATGAAGGCCTGCTCTGGTTAAAAACAAAAGCCTCTGAAGACGTGAAAATACTGCACCACAAGGCCTGGCCTGCCCCGAACCTGTCCTGTAGATCTGAATGAGGTGTTTTCTCCTCCAGCAGCCCTGGGGATGTTATGGTTGATACCTTGTGCCAACTTGGGGGGTCTAGAGGTTTGGCTAAGTGACTCAGCAGTTCTGCCTCTTAGGGTGAAAAGGACAGGCCCTTACCCTTCTGGGATGTTGTTTATTGTGTTAATTTGAGAAGTTTAGAAGGTTAACTATGCAACTCAGAAGGGGTCCGGGGTGCTTACTTTGTATTCATCCTGAGCCTGTGCAAGAGGCAGGCATGCAGAGGGTGTGGGTGTGGAGGACCACCCCCACCTCCCCAGAGCGGGTAGACTGCATAATAAAAGGAATGGAGGAAGGACTGGCTGCTGGTTCTTCGGAGGAGCTCCGGTCTTCGGTCTTCGTCTACAGCTTGGTGGTCTCCTGGCTTCTGGTGCAGACTGTTGGGCTTCCGTCTGGACTCTTCAGCCTTCTGGTGTTGGCTCTCCGGCTTTCATCGTAGATTCTTCAGCATTCCGTCGCAGACCCATCAGCCTTTTGATACGGACTTGCGCGGACACTGCAGCGAGCTCCAAGCCCGGGGCTGGGCTCTTCAATCTCCAGCATGCAGACACCCTCTGCACGCTTCCTCATCCAACTCTGTAGCTGACCATTGTAAGCCAAACTTGTAATTCCTTGTACATTTGTTTATCTTGTATTATATCTGTTCCTCTGGTAAACCCTGACTGACACAGGGGATTAAACTCAAGGCTTACCTTTATGCTAGCTGACTGCTCTGGCGCTGAGCAGTTGGGTCTCGTTCAATTTTCTGGGCTGGTTTTGATCCTCCTGCCTCAGCCTCCTGAGTCGCTAGGATTACAGGTGTGCACCATCACGCTGCACTGAGTCAGGTCTTAATACTCCAGGGACCCGCGGACCACTATGCAGACAGTGGGCAGGATAACTACAGCTCAGGCACGGTCTGTGTCACCGTGCCCAGGTGAAACCCCTTCCTTCTCTGAGATGCAGCAGGATATTCGCTTTATAAACCATTATGCAAATTTTAACTGACCTTTGCCAAACTCCAGCCTGCTTCCTCTGTGCCTTCCTGACTGGGCCTTGATAGTGGCTGCAAGAACTACAGCTTCCAGCCCAGAGGGCTCCACCACTTCCTGCCTTCTGAGCAGGGCAGGGTCACCCAGGGTCACCCAGGGCTGAGAGCCTAGCCCCACCACCAAGCGCCTGCCCTTGAGGGGTCCCCGGAGCTGAAAGAATCCACTGTCTGTTCCCGCCCAGGGAACATGGGCCAGGGGCCGTGGGCCGTGTGTGGGCTCCTGACTCCTCTTAGAGCATTTGCTCATGAAAAGCTGACGGTTTAAAGGTCCCTCTGGTCTCTGAGTGCCAGTGGGCAAGTCCAGGCTCACCTGTCACCTGCTGTCATCTGCCCCTTTCACCCGACTCCCTGCTGCCGCCCAGCCCTCCTCCTCCCTTTGTTCACTACCACACCCACGGGAAGTGAGCCATGCCTCTCCCAGCACTGCCGTTACCCAACCGTAGCCACCTCTCACTAGGGTCTGGCTTGGTTTGATTTGACACCCTTCAGGCTGTAAGTTCCTCGAGGCGGTGACATTTCCTCTTCCTAAAGTCTGTTCCGTGGGATGTGCAGAAGGCGCCGAGAACCCGCGCTTCATGCAGAGGGCACTGCAGCAGGGACACTGTGGACAGAGCCTGGCCCAAGGCTTCGGGGTCTCTCCAAAAGCTCGGCAGTGTCACCTCCGTTTCCCACTCCGCGGAGGTCCTGCCTGTGCTCGCTCCCTGTACTTCCCTCCCGAGCACAGTCCCACTCGGGGGCTGATCCCTGGGGCGGCGGTCAGGGCCCCCGGGCCTCACCTCGTCCCCCTTGATCTGCAGTGGCCTCCTCACCACCTCCTTCACCAGGTGCAGCACCGTGTCAGTCTGCAGGGTGCTGAGTGCGCAGACCAGGTCGACAAGGGTGAGCTGGGTCGTGCTCGCCGGTGGGATGATCTGCAAGGGAAAAAGAATCTCCTGAAAGCTTACAGGTAGAAAAGGGAATGAAACACATGCGAAAGAAATCCGCGTGGCAGTCCCTGCGAAAGGAATTCGCTTTGATCCTTTAAACGAGCATTCCCATTGGACTGCAGGAAGACTGCGCGTGGTGTGGGTGTGGCTGGCACCCAGCATCCTCCGCTGTGGCTAAGGCAACAAGTGGGGCCTGGTGGGTGATGGCAGGACCCTGCTGCGTCTGCAGGAGAAAGCATCCCTTAACTTGGAGGGAACGGCTGGCACCAAAATGTAACTGAAGCCAGGAGGACAGGGGGAAACCAGGCACACCAGGTCTACACTGGCCGGCCCCGGCAGGGGCGCCCCAGGATGTGGGGGTTTGTACCAGCAGAGCTCGGTGCAAGGCGGTCAGGAGCACTGGAGGGGCTGAGCAGTAAGGCCTGGCACCCGACCCTGACAGGGCGCGCGGGCTCTTCCCTGAAAGTGGAAGCCTGTATTGCCACAGACTGCGGTGCCGAGGGGCCCCAGGGTAGCTCTGCAGGGTCAGGAGCCCTGGAGGGGCCTGTGATGGACCTGCCAGCAGACACTTGAGGCACAAGCTGCAATTGGAAGTTCTCTTCGGGAACAGGGATATGATGATTTCACTGCCCTTACCAGCATGGACAAGTGACATTTTTATACATTTAAAAAGTGATCAGAGGGGCTGGGGATTTAGCTTAGAGGCACAGCGCCTGCCTGGCAAGTGCAAGGTGGTGAGTTCGATCCCCGGTACTGGAAAAAAAACCAAACCAAACCAAAACAAACAAACAAACAAAAAGATCAGAGGCTATTATAATCACCAAAGAGCTGCGGGTGGTTTTAAAAAATTCTTCCAAGGGCCAGGGATATAGCTCAGTGGTACAGCGCCTGTACAGCAAGTGCAAGGTTCTGAGTTTGATTCCTGGTACCAAAAAAGAAATTCTTCCAAAGGCACACTAGATCTACATCCTCGTAGACCTCTTTGATTAAAAAGGGCAAAGAAAAGTATTATTATACACTCATTATAGAAACCCGAGAGTGCAGCAAGCAGATGTGGCCATTCCCACAGTCCTTGCAGCCCTGTCCATGCAGGCACCGAAACGGGGCGCTGACTGCCTAGTTCCACTCCTTTGCTGTGGGGGACACCTGGGCCACTGTCCTTGGAGGAGGAGCAATTGCCTCCATGTTGGCTGAGCCTGACCCTGTTTCCATGTATTGACATGTACAGGGCTGGCTAGGACCCTTTCCATATCCCTTCAATTGGCTTTAAGCAATGTATATCGGTCCAGCCGAGGTGCTGCTGGTAATCTTTGGAGATGGGAGGCGTGTTTCCCCGACCCCCTGTTGCTCCCTGGAGTGAGCCGGGATGAGGTGGGATGTGTGAGCCAATGCTCCACATTGCGGCTGGGATGAGCCTTGGGAATAGAGGCTGTGACTTCCTGGGGCTTGAAAGATTACACGTCAGAGCTGAAGCACCACCCCAAAACATTAGATACTCTCACAACTGTGTTACGCACATTAGTCTTTCTGCATATTCTCTCTGTATTGCAGAGGGGACTGCAGGCCTCCTACCCAGCCCAGCTCACGGCACTCACCCACTTCCCGCCACTCTCACAGTCACTCATCCTTAAGCCACTCCCCTCTTCACAAATGAATAAAATCTGGGTTCGTCCCTGGGTGCAGGCCTTTGTCCCAGATAGCCATCATTGTGGCTGGACTCAGGACCCCCTTGACTCCCCACCATTTTGGATATATTATCGTGTTTGTATTTACGCTGTGGGTTGCACTGGAAGTGGTAGATTGGAATTAACTCATTACCCAATAACTGTTCCATGGGATACAAATATAAACCTCCTGGGCCGCCATGGGGACCGGGAGGGCTCTCTGTATCTTCGCCTTGCGGTTTTACCTTCATCTTACTGTGACGTGGGGCTTTCTTTCGGCTCCACACCGCTGCTACCGCAGCTGTCAGCTGAACTCCAAGGTGGGCTGTTAAGGGGTTTAAGAAGTCTAGAATTTTTTGTCTGATGGTCTAGAAAATAGAAAAAAAATAAATAAATAAAAGACATTACCAAGTAACACTGGGGCTAGTATGTAATAGATACTTCGCCATCTCCGATTGCAAGTGCTGCCGGGTGAGGGTCCCCACACCGTCACGGCTGGAGGACCCCGAAGAGAAGGAGCCGGCCATGGGGCAGAGGCCTGGCACATGGAGCCTTCTGGGGTGGCTCAGAGATGACAAGTGCCTTCCCCGAGGGAGATCGTAGTGACGGTATTTCGTGGTGCTGGAGCCTGAACTGGGGCCTCACGTATGCCAGGCAAGCTTTCGAGCACTGAGCGCATCTCTAGCCCAGGGAGGGTCTGGAGGGAGCAATGCAGAGCTTCGTGGGGATGGTGGGGGCAGTGAGAGATAAGAGCCAGGCAGCGTGGCCGCTCTCCGGCCACCTGGGAATCGCACGGCCTCCGCTGGGCCCGGAGCCAGGCAAGCGTTAGGTTGAGCAGCAGAGCTGATTTCCACCGGAGGGGAAGGCGGCATAAAAAAAGTGTAGATGAGTTATGAACATGGACCAACTCCCCACGATGAAGGTGATCCCCATAATGAAGGTACTGCAAACATGGGTAGTAAAAAGACAGATTTGAAAGAAAAAAATAGGAAATTTGATTTTCACCTTCTAGAAACAAGCACCATTTAATTAACTGTATTATCTAATCAATGGGAAAAATATTTTTTTGTTGTTTTTTTGAGACAGGGTTGCACCACGTAGTTCAGGTGGCCTTGAACTCATGCTGATCCTTCTGCCTCAGGCTCCTAAGTGCTAGGATTACAGGTGTGCACCACCGCGCCCGTTTATCTAACCAATTTAAAATGAGCAGGGCATGTGCCTAGCGCCTTCCAAGGCAGAGTTGTGAAAATTGAGGGGCACACACTAGAAATGCTCTAGGTTGTGTCTGTGGCTTAATTAAAGATGCCTCTAGGTGCTGAACATAAGAAATCAGTAATGGTTTAGCAAAAATTTCGTAAGAGAGAAAGATACTTTTGTATGGTCCATGTTTATTAACCGCTCTAAGAAGCCTTTTTCACAGAATCAGCTGGCTCAGACAGCGGACAGGGATGCGCAGGCTGGAAGAAGACTCACGCCGAGATAAGGTTCTGGGATCAGAGGTGACCGCTGAACAAGTTTTCCTGAATTACGGCCCTGAGAAGTCAAAAGGCCATAAATAACTATGAACAGGCGCGGAGGGAGGCAGGGGCGGGACGGGAAGGGGGGCAGTAATAGGTGCCGCAGGAATGGACTGCCGGGGACACTGCGACCCCGATCCCAGGCCGTGGGGGACGCCTAAGAGTTAGGAATAAACGCCCACAGCTTCTCCGCTCTGGCCGCCCATCTAAGCCTGGGCGCCACTCTGGCGAGAGTGTGGATTAAAGCCTCGCTGCCTCTGGAGCCAAGTTTTTTCTGGGGTCTGGATAAGTAAATTCATTTCTCAAAAATTCCTTACAGACTCAGGTGAGGACTTGAAGTACCCCAGCCTCTGCTAACCAGGGGCTTTATTTTCAACTATTAAAATCGGAGTGTGTGAGGGGATGGGCACAGTGGTACACGCCTATAACCTCAGCACTCAGGAGGCTGAGGGAGGAGGATCACGACTTTGAGACCAACTTAGGCTACACAGCAAGTTCAAGGCCAGCCTGGGCTTCACAGTGATGCCCCCTCCCTGGGGAAAAAAACACCCCCACAAAAGAAATAGAAGAAAATAGGTTGAAAGCACTCACACTCACATTCCATGTATAGTCATAAAACTCACAAATAAACTGGAGATTCCACCTCTGATGTCTTCTTTGGTTCCATGTACTTTTATTTGGGGGTGGGAATGGGGTTGAGGCAGGGTCTTAGTCTGTTGCCCAGGCTGGCCTTGAACTCACCATGTGCCCAGCTGGCCACGATCTTGCAGTGATCTTCCTGTCTCAGCCTCCCGTGTACTTGAATTATAGGTGTGTGTCACCAAATTGGCTCATGGAGCACATTTGTTTATCAGTGTAAACCTTCTTGTACATATTTATTGGGGGGAACAATGGCAGGCAAAGCAAATGACAGACCTGAGGAAGGGCCCTCTCACCTTGGTGCTTTTGAAGTAGACAGAGCAGGACCCTTTGGTGGCCCCCAGGAGGTCCGTGGGCCTTCTCTGTGTCTCCTCCTTTCTCAGCATATTCCAGAGAAGGGCCATGGTGTTAACGATGCGTGGAAGCTCTTCCAAGATGGCATTCCTGGCATTGCGCAGGCTGGCAGGGTCACTCGCCACAGCAGTCTAAGAGTTAAAACGACTCGTGAACTCACTGCCCTGGTGGTGGTCTCCTGCCCAGCAGCACCAGCGCTCAGGGAACCTGGTGGGGCTGCCGACCTCTCTCCCAGGAAGTCACATGTGTGCTGGGTGGCCTGGCAGCCTCGGGCATCCCTGTGCATGTCAACCCATGGCTTTCTTAGGAAGAGAGCCAGCCGGGGGCCCGGCGCGCCACATGACCAAATTTCAAACTCTCAAATTCAACTGTGGCTTTAGAGGTACCCAGATTGATCCCAGACAGGATGAGACAACTAACAACTACCATGTCTTCCAACTCAGATTTCACAAACACCTTGACAGCAAGGAAAAACTACATTAAAAGAAGATGAATAGAAGTCTAAAGTTAAACAGGCAGCTTTCCAGTGTATCTCTCATGGTTACTGAAGGAACAACAGGCAAAAGCCCAAGGAACCCAAGCTGGGGAGTGAATGCCAGCGAGGTCAAAGTCACAGGTGCCTCATTTACACATACATTTGCATACACTTTGCAGCACACAGACATATTTGCATATTCTGCACATTTGCATAATATATGCATGCACTTTGCATATGCATTTGCATCACCTAAACATATCTGCCTATGCACTGTCATTGCTTACATATATTTGCATGCATATTTGCATCACTTGCGCATATGCTACTTATCTAAAACAATCATAACCCAACAAACACAAAACAGCATACGAAAATTGCCTTAAACTTTCAGGAAAAAAAAAACATACCTTTTTGTTTTGGTTTGGTTGTTCCAAAAGACAAAAATGACTAATAGTTGTCAGACCTTCCAAAAGAGTGAGTGGATAATCTGGAGAAATGTTTTCCTTCTTGGAGGTTGTGCTTTGGTAAAGAAATGAGAAACTGATTTTGAGAATTTTTAAGAATGAGGCCATAAGATTTTTAAATCCCACATATAAACACAGAAGCCAGAGAGATGTCACTATGTTAAATGAACAGGGTTCCAATAATAAGACATCATCATAAGAATAACAGGCATCTGGAGCCTGCTGGTGGCACATGACTCTGATCCCAGCACTTGGAAAGATCACGAGTTCAAGGCCAGCCTAGAACTCATGATCTCACTATATAGATTCTCTAAAAATCCAAGGACCTCTTTGATGGAGACCACTATAAAGCAGCTGTGAGATGGACTTAAATTAACCAATTGGCTTTCCACATTTACTTGTGAGTCTGTCCAAGGCCTAGGCTCCTTGTCTGGAGATGGGCAGTGGACTCATAGTAAGTGAACCTCTCTGAGTCACTGATCCCTACTGAGGCCCATAATGTTGGGTGAAGTTGGGACACCTCAAAGGATAAGACAAGGTCACAGCCAAGGACACCTGGATCCAACTTTAACTAGATAAAGACTGTAGCCTCAGGAGTCTCACTCCTGGGTGTATTAACTTAATACCTTACTTGGAGAAGTCCTCGAGTGCTTCCGGCCTGCCCTTCTTGAGTACTATTCTCCCCGCTTCTAAATAAATATGGGCCACCCAGAGAAGGTTGTGGTCTTAGCTGCAAAAGAATCTTGAGTTCTGTGAGAGGGCTTTGATCCTCCTGGAGGCCTGAAATCATTCCCTTTGCCTCTTTATTCAGCCTGTACACTGGTCTGGGAGACTGTGGACCTGATCAGCCCGAAATGACTAAGGAATATTATTAACCTGATACCACTTTGGTATTATTTTATGGTCAACATTCATAGTCACTTTGGGAAGATGGTTTTTTTTTTTTTTTGGTTTTGGTTTTTCTCTGGTACCGGGAATTGACCTCACAACCTTGTGCTTGCCAGGCAGGCGCTGTGCCGCTGAGCTAAATCCCCAGCCCCTGGGAAGATGGTTTAAGATGCTTTAGAGTTTCTGTGAATGCCATTTTGCAAAGATCAGAGAGTCACTGACAATGAGCTCACTTATATAGCTGTGTGAAATTAAAGATTTGAACTTCTACTTCTTCTCTAACCCTTTCCAACATGAAACCCTCTGACTGGGTTGAACTACCCTCCAAGTGGCATCCACAGCAAAACAGCCATTCATTCTAAAACTGTCACTAAAGCAATAAGATGCTTGGGCTGGGGATTTAGCTCAGCGGCAAAGCGCCTGCCTGGCAAGCGCAAGGTCGTGAGTTTGGTTCCCGGTAACGGAGAAAAACCAAAAAAAAAAAGCAATAAGATGCTTCACAAAAGCCAGGTGTGCTCACACACACCTCTAACTCCAGCACTCAGGAGGCTGAAGCAGGAAGGTTATTGCCCATTGGAGGCCAGTCTGGGCTGCATATCAAGTTCAAGTCCAGCCTGGACTACAGAAAGAGACTCTGTCTCAAAAAAAAAAAAAAAAAGGGCTGACCAGAGTTCAACCTACCTGATGGAGAGCTTCACGGATTCACTTTCATATAGCTTGACTAGCTCATCCAGGTTTTTGCAAATCTGGACAACAAAGGGCGTCACCGTCCAGCCCAGGGACTTCCCGAAGTAAGGCAGCGAATGCGTGACCAGGCTCACCCAGGCAGGGTGCATGCCATAGCCGTAGGCGGGCTGTAGGCCCCGAACCACTGCCAAGACCAGCAGGCCCTGGGAGGTGAGAGGGTGGGGCTGCACATACTGCATGGCGCCAATGGCCTGCTGGAAATTCAGTGCCTTCTGCCACTCCCGGGACAGCGCCGGCTGGCTCTCGGCGTCCGCCTG
This sequence comes from Chinchilla lanigera, assembly GCF_000276665.1. Classification (NCBI taxonomy): domain Eukaryota; kingdom Metazoa; phylum Chordata; class Mammalia; order Rodentia; family Chinchillidae; genus Chinchilla; species Chinchilla lanigera. The sequence continues at coordinate 35,487,289 of NW_004955407.1, read as the reverse complement.
GCCCTGGCCCAGCCGGTGCTCTAAGACAATGAGCGCCTGCAGGAGCTTGAGCAATTCGATCTGCAGTGGGTGTTCGCTCCAAATCTGGCCCTGGCCCAGGTTGATGAGGCTCTCCTCGAGGAGGCTGTCTTCCGCAGGTGCCCGGCCCCAGTCACCAGTGGCCAGGCCGTAGCGTTTCTGGCTTGTGTGCATAGATGCTGACAGTGACAGCAGCACAAACTCCTGGACCTTGCACCTCTGCAGCAGGCTGTGGATGAACTCCATGCTCTTCCCCTCCGAGGACTTGGCCACTGACACCAGCTGCGTCACGATGCGGATCAGGACCTCTACGCTCTTGACCTGCACATCTCGGTTGCCCAGGATGTCCCGGTGGGAGACCTTCAGGTAGCAAGGGTAGTAGGAGCGCAGGAAGCTCAGGCAGAGGTAGGTGAGGAGCTCAATGAGCAGCGAGTGGGGGCACACGCTGGGCGCCTGGGTCTGCAGCTTCCCGTAGAAACTCTGGCCAACCAGGGCCTCCTGATGGCGCGCAAGGAGGTTGGAGATGAGGTTGAGGTGCGCGGTGGAGCTGGTGTCCATGCTGGTCCTGGACACGGCCTCGATGAACTCCTTGGGGTTGGTTTTGAGCACAGCCTCCAGCACAGAGAAGGCATACAGCACGCGGCGGGAGTCGTAGGGCTGCAGGTAGAGCAGGATGTGCTTAAACAGGGCCTCGAGCGTCTCCTGCCTTTCCCTCTGCTGCTTCAGCAGCCGAGATGTGCTCAGGGCCTGGAGCTCCAAGTCCGCCTCCTCGTCGCTGGACAGCGACTCTGAAGCCTGCGTCTTGTCTGAGTCCGCGCGCACCAGGCTCAATTTGGCACTGGACTTCAGGCTTTCGGGCTGGAAGGCTGCCAGCAAGGCTGAGCACTTGGGCTGCACCCTGCCCCCCACGGGGATGGGCGCACAGCAGTTGTCCTCGAGGCTCAGGTCCTGCAGGTCATGGGACGGGGAGGAGAAGCTGGACGTGTTCTCACTGTCTGTGTGGGCGGAGCTCGTGTCTGCAGACTCAGTGTGCTCACTACTGTCTGGGGCGCTGGGGGCCGCCCTGTCGGGGAGGCCCACGTAGTAGGGCAGGTCCTCCTCACTCAGCTCGCTGCGAGGTAGGCCCTTCTCGGGTTCCTTCTCCACTTCAGCCCAGATGGCTTCGCGATCCACTGTGGTGAACTGGCTCAGGGGCAGGTGCTCCTCGGAGCCACCTTCCGCAAGCTCGGAGGCCCCGCTGGCCTCTTTGAAGGAAGGTTTCTTCCTGTGAAACCAACGAAGCAAGTCCTCTGAAAACCACAAGATGACAGACGACTTTAGAACAGAGGGTTAGAGATGATCAGTTTGCCCCAACGCTGACTGAAAGATCAATGTCAATGGCATCATCACGTGAAACCACCCAGCAGAGCCTCGATCACAGTATAGACAAGAGCTGGACCAGGGTAAGTGAGCAGGTTTGCTAGAATGCTCAAGGGCTGAATAATTTAGCCACGGTCTCACAGGACATTTGAGTTATCACTACTCTTGTGGGAAGGCAGTGTGAAGAAATGCGCATCATTTTTTGTCTCAGGAACGCCCTTCCTAGAAATGTCTCCCATAGGAATGTCACAGAAAGTTGCATAGCTGCGGACAGGACGAGGGGAGCCCCTGAAACGTCATGTGTGGACAAACTGCAGAGAGGACAGAAGATCTGCGGAGGCCAGAGCGGAACCAGCCAGGTGCACCTGTGATAGTCAAGTACACGGTGTTTTCGGGTGTGGAAACGCCTTTCTAGGCACTCATGCAAGTAGTGTGCAGGATACAGGGACATCTGAAGGGATGGTCAGGCCAGTCTGCACCGACTGTACTCCCCTGGGGGATGGAATCTACCACACAGCCATGGAAAAGGCCCGCAGGGTATCCGCACCACTCAGGGCGGAGCTCTAGGGACTTCTGTTTATGCTTTTACCTCCTCCTTATTCCAAGTTTTTTCTGTTTTTTTTTTGTTTTTGTTTTTTTTTTTTTTGGTCTTTTTGAGACAGGGTCTTGCTATGCAGTTCAGGCTGGCCTTCAATTCACTTTTTTTTGTACTAGGAATCAAACTCAGGACCTTGAGCTTCCTAGGCAGGTGCTTGTGCCGCTGAACTATATTCCCGGCCCCTTGAGCTCACTTTGTAGCCTAGGCTGGTCTCAAACTCACAACGATCCTCCTGCCTCAGCCTCCCCGAGTGCTGGGATTAGAGGCATGTGCCACCATGCCCGGCTTTTATTCCAATTCTTGAAGTACCCACATTAGCACTTCTGTAATCAGCCATGCACAGCACTTTTAAGTATTCAAAGAGATGTGAGAGCCAGAAGTCTCTGATATTGCCAAATGTTTTAGTAGGCAGCTTTCAACAAATCTATGTCAGGAACATTAAGCAAGATTGGGAAAGGGGGAGGAAAAAGATATCAGAAATTCATGAGCGTCTTCAAGTACACAGTGAGATTTTAAAAAGATTTCTGCAAGATTCAGGAAGCAGGGTGGGGAGAGAGGATAGACACCTAGCTTCCTCCAGGGGAAGAAAAGGGCAGAGCAAATTTGGTCTCTCAGATTAGGAAGCAGCAGATGGCTCCAGCGATTGGAAGAGACCTTGGCAGAGATACACGGAGGTAGGCAGGGCTACCCAATCCTGAAGAACTGTGGAACTGAAACTTGCCTCTCAAAAAGCTGACAAATACTAAAACATGTAGCCTCCAAGAAGGTAGCCAGATTTGAGAAAGTGCTTGATGTGTACTTCGTTTGTTAGAACGTGGAATAATCCCGTGTCTCCTCTTTCCCTCCCAGAGGAAAACCCGAGGTTGCAGGTGCAGGCAAGAACCCCGCACAGACGCTGCCCCCTCTCCTCCCGCCTCTGCTCCCCTGGGGCTGGGGACTGCATCTCTCTGAGGCGGGACAGACAATCCTTGCAGCCTCCTGAGCTGAGCGAACTCCAAGCTTGTAAACTGCCCCATAGAAAAATGGCGAAGTCTAAAACACAGCTACTGCGGAAGGAGTGAGCACACGTTAGCACACGCTCCTTCAGCTGTATCGGCGTCAGAGACCCCGCAGACTGGCTGGCTGCAGCCTCTCCTTTGAGGCGGAGAGATGGACGGGTGCAGATCAAAGCCCCAGCTACCTTGGGCTCTCTTAGCTCTTTTCAGAGTCATCCTTCACATCTGGATCTGAACTAAACTCAGCAGATATGCTTTTTGGAATCCGTAGCCAAGTTTACCAGACCTCTTGTCTCCCCGACCCCCAATGCGAAGACTGCTCTCCCACCTGAAACCTGTGGACAGATTTCCTGCTTCTATCCAATGCCCCTGCCCGTGTAATGGGTAAATGTACTGATTTGTGACTTTCTTTGGTTCTATGAGTATAAAAACTCTCGTAACCTTTTCCGTGGTGGAACACGTCTGTCACGGTAATCCGGGGTCCCACTCCGTGGTCATGGCTGGCTCAGAATAAACTGTTTTCATATTTCCTTTAAAGCAGGGCAGTTATTTTATATTAAGGTAGCATTAGTTCACAAACTGCAGTGCTTATCAATCAGCAGAATTTAAGGGACAAAATTTAAAAAAAGAAAAACATTTAAGGGATTGGACAGCTTTATTTCATTTTTAAAATTTTTCCTTATTTCTAGTTATATTCTTCTAAGTATGTGTTCAAGATGCCTCTGGAGTTCTATGACATGAAAGGCTTATTTCTTCTGCCTGCCTGATTATCTGATCAACAGGTTTTACAGTTGTAAAGAACCTCAGAGAGCAGACAGAAAAAAATATTTACCTGTTGTAGAAGGTTCATATATAAGGTCTTTTTTTTTAAGGCAGGGTCTCGCTATGTAGTTCAGGCTGGTCTTGAACTCACTATGTAGTTGAGGCTGGGCAGGAACTCCTGGTAATCGTCCTGCCTCAGGCTCCCGAGTGCTGGGATTACAGGCACTCGCCACCATCCTGGCTAAATAAGCACTTTTTAAAGATAAAACACGACCGAGTATTTGACTATTTTCAGTCACTCACACCTACATCATCCCGTTCCTGCAGGGATCCGGTGGAAGTGCCACCTAGCAAAGCCACACCTCAAGGGCACCTGGACACACAGCTACGCTCTTCTCCTCTAAGCAGGACAGGTGTCAGCTCTGGAGACCTCTGTAGAGACGCCCTGCTGTCCTCTTCTTACTGTACGTCACGGTTTAGATCTAACATGGCCCCCCGAAGTCTCCTGTGTTCAGAGGTGGGGTTTCTGGCAGGGGACTGGATCCTGAGCGCCATGTGCTGCTGGGTGCGGCCTGCCTGGAGGGGTCACTGCAGTCGGACCTGAGGGCCTGCTCCTGACCCAGCTCTGCCCTTTGCGCTCTGCTTCCTGCCTGCCACGGAGCCAGCAGGTTTCCTCCTCTCGGCCTCTCCACCATCCATTCTGCTCTGGGGCTGCCGACTGTGAGCAGAGCACTCTGAAAGTGTAAGCTGGGGTAATTCTCTCCTTTATTTTTAAAATTTTTCTTGAGACAGGTTGTCACTATGTAGCACAGGCTGGCCTCAAATTCATGGTGATCCTCCTGCCTCAGCCTCCCAAGTGCTGGGATTACAGGTACGTGCCACCACACCCGGCTTTACTTCTCCTCTAAATTGAGATGTTGGTGTGCTTATCCCAATGAGGCAAAATTGACTACTGTATCTTAGAACATTTGAGTTGTTTTCTCTGATGAGAGAATCACGAGTCCCTGCTTTGACTGAAACATGTCTACTTAGTCTTGTACTAATTTTTACATTTTTAATTTTTAAAAAGTTTTAATTTTTAAATATTTAAAAATACCTATTTACGGGGTACCATGTATTGTATTTGATATGTGCACATTGTGGGATGATTAAAGAAAGCTAACATACCTTGCCTATTAGTTTTTGTGTGTGCTAAGAACATTTCACATCTCCTCCTGTCAGCTGGGTGTGGTGGTGCACATCTGTAATCCAAGCACTGGGGAGGCTGAGGCAGGACAATCACTGTGAATTCAAGGTCAGCCTGGGCTACATAGTGAGAACTTGCTTCAAAAAAAAAAAAAATCTGCTATCAAATCTAGCCCATCAAAGCAGAGCACAGAATGGTGGTCAGTAGAGGCTGGGAGGGAGAGAAAAGGGGAAAGCAAAGATGCTGGGGACAGGGTAAAGGGTTCGTTCAGTCTGGAGAGATTCAGTTTTAGTGGCCTGCTGCCTGGTATGGTGACTACAGTTAATAATACCATATTGTGCATTTCAGAATGTTCCTTGTCATAAAAACCATCTGGCTTTGCGGGAAAGGCAGAGATGCGCTAGCGGGCAGTTCTCAGTGATGTCCTGGCGCTCCTTACACGCGCCGAGTCCCTGTGAGTTCACAAGGTTACTTTCACGCTGCTTGGTCCCTGAACGTGCGCCATCGTGCCCCACTCACCGGCCGAGTTCTCCCGCTTCAGGCAGTGGATGGACGTCCGCTGGGTCTTGGGCTGCAGCAGCAGCAGGAGCACAGGCTCCAGGATGCGCGCCACGTCCCCCAGGGAGAGCGCGCGCACCAGCCAGCCCTGGGCCGCCGTGCTGATGGCGCCGTCCGCGCAGGCCAGGCTGTCGAGCACGACGAACAGGGATCTGTGGGCAGGAGGGCGGCACTGAGTCTGCGCACGGCTGCACATGATGGGCCCAGGTGGCACAGCACACGGGCGCCTGGGGCGCCTCCCCGAGCTGGCTTCAGACAGGGGATGGAGGGGGGTCTCAGCCTCAGTTTCACGTGAGAATCCTGGAGGAACCTTTTCCTGTCCAGTGCCCAGGCCTCAATCCACACTGGCTACGTTGGACTCAGGCTGGATCGGGGCATCAGAACCTGCTGGCAACTCTGAAAGGGGGTGCCCGGCCTCACCGTCTGCCTCAGAGACACTGTGGGCACACGGAAAGCGGGGCACAGTGAACCTGCCATCAAGCTCGCAGCTTCGCATGCAGGCCGTGACCCAGCGCTGTGCACACGGTACAAACGGCGCCCGCCACCCGCACCCCCAGAGTTCTCCTGTCAGGGCAAGCGGGAAGAGCAGCATGCTCAGCGCTCCCTCCCTGCCCGCCAAACCGAGGACGCCTGACACACACGCACACGCTTCCGGCTGAGGCTCACTTGGAGGGCCTGGGCCTGGCGCCGTGCAGGGCTCACGGCTCACGCGTGAGGCTCTCCTCTGCTGCCCGTCACCCCACCCCTAGCCAAAGGCGCTGGCCAGGACCCTGTGCAAAGGGTCAGTCACCCCGAAAAGCCGCCTCACCTGTCGAAGGAGCGATTGTGGGACGTCACTCGGCTGCCTTGGATCTCCCTGGTCAGGTGCCAGATCACGGAAAATCGGAAGAGGGCTTCCAACCGCGTGCCCTTGGCGAGGAAAGAAGCAGGGGTGAGGAGCCGGCTCCACGGCAGCGCGCTTTCCGGATGCACGAAGCCACGAGGTAACTGAGGGTGCTCGCCGGGCAGCTGTGGGCAGCTGCGGCGGAGACTCTGGAGTCTCGTGTGGGGCTTGGCCAGAGGGTGAGAAAAACCCGCCTCCTCCCGCTTTTCTTGCTTCCTTTCACACCGACACAGGTGAGCAAGCACACACGAATTGCGGCCTTTGTTGATATCCAGGGTCACGCACAGGCCCGTGGTCTGGCACAGCGCAGGCCGTGGCTTCCTGTGCGCCTTCTGGGTGCCAGGCCCACAGGCCTGAAGATCAGGGGCGCACCTCACCCCTGTAAATTCTCACAGGGACAATGTTGGCTTGTTTTGCCAACAGTCGCACATTTCCCCGGGGAGCCTTTCCACAGGCACAGCTGCGTTCCGAGGGCTCTGCGGTCTGGCAGAGCCCTGCCTGCCTCGGCCCAGGGCGGTGGGGGGACGGAGCGCGTGGGAGGGCTCACCTTGTCAGGGTCCAGGAGCGCATGGCAGATGATGTCCTCGCAGATGTTGGCAGATGGGGCCAGGCAGTGCAGCCGGTAGAACAGCTCCACGCAGGTGACGTGGTGCTCCCGGGTCTCCTTGTTCAGCTGATCCCACAGCACGCGTGCCACCCTCTGGCAAGAGGAAAAGGCAGCAGAGGCTCCTGGGAAGCCACCCTGTTCCCTTCCTCCTCTCGCTGCCCCCGCCCCAGCCTCCTGGCGCTGTCTGGAATCTGCACATGCTTTGTGAGAACCCTTGACACCCAGGGCCGCGTGACCAACACACAACACGAAGTGAAAGGCACTAGGGTCGCCTGGTTCGCCCTGGAGTTTTCTGACCAGCTAAGAAGGCTAAGGAACTGGTGAGACTTCAACGCTACTTTCCAGAAGGGAATCCACCAGGTAGCTGAAGATTTCTCTCCACAAGCTTCAGCCCGTGCTGGCACAGGGGTGTCTACAGTTGCGCCCAGGGAGCCCACTGGGTTTCTGGTGGTCCCAGCCATCACCAACTCTGTGGGTGATCACATAGCACTGTGCTGCCTCCAGGGGTCCATCAGCTGCCACGCGATGGGCGAGGGCCGGCCTGGCAGCGTCGACCCCACAGATGCGTCCCCTCGCTGTGCACGGCGGCCTACTCCCTTCCACCCCCAGTCACACTCCGCATCAAGCAGCCCGCCTCCCTTTAAGCCTGAGCTAAGCTCCTTAAACATACAGGGTCTGCAGGAGCCGCAGCCTCCCACACGTCCCAGGGAGCCTGAGGTCAGGCCTGACCCAGTGCGGGGGCTGGATCCCACTTTGGGTGAGGAGTGTCTCAGGGATTCCTTGAGATTAAGAAATGAATTAGTATTTCATAGATGATAGCAGTCTAGGAGCACCTCAGACTACATACTTTTATGGGACTGATCAACTGATGGACTTAGAGATACGGTCTCTATACTAAGTAGTTTAGGATGGCCTTCAACTCACTACATAGCCCAAACTGGCCTTGGGCTTGGGGCAATCTTCCTGCCTCAGCCTCCTGAGTGCTGGTATTAGAGACATGTACCCCTATGCCTGGCTCTGGGTTTGTTTGGCCTGTTTATTTCTATTTGACCAATCTGTCTAAACAGATCAATTTAACTGATGATGGCCACGGCCCCTCCCCATCATTATTTTTTCTCTAAAGTAACCTCTAACAATCCAGTTAAATGAAACTTCTGATGCCGAAACTTGTGACTAAGCAAAGGAGCCGGCTTCCTCACGGCCTCTGTGGCAATGCGTGAGAGACGCTTTCTGGACTGCTGAGACTGGGGCGGGGGGGTGGGGGGGACGCAGCGCAGGCAGGACCTGCTCCTTACCCACCAGATGGAAACTTTCTACCCACTCTGGGGTGCAGCCGTGAAGACGGGGTGCTCTCTTCCCCCAGCCCCCACCTAGGGCTTCTGCATCTCCTGACTGCTCAGCAGGGGACCTGTGGGTGCCCTGCCTCCACCCAGCCCCCATGTATAGGGAGAGGCCTTCCGCGCAGCCCTGAGCGCGGGGGCCCAGCTGCTCTCGCCGCAGGGCGGCTGCAGGACAGAAGTGACACGCTGGGCGAGGCATGCTTAGAAGACAAGGCTGCTGCTGCTGCCCCTCCCTGCCCAACTATAGCCCAAAAACTGTGCCAGGAGCCCCGGTGACAAGGGTGCACAAGGTTACAGCTGGAGCTGAACATTCCTCGTCCCAGTCAGCGATTACAGTCTGGGTGGGGAAGAAGGCCTGCGCACCGCGTGCCCACCCTGCATCCTGTGGGGATACCTGATAGAAGTCTGTGTCCTCCGCGATGACCTTCAGCATCCCGGGGGCGATGGGCGGGACTGTCACCATCTGCAGCTTGCCAAAGAACGGGCTGTGCCCGGAGCTTTTGCAGCGCTTCATCTTGTCCTCGATGACCAGTGCGAGGGACTGGGAATGGTTGATCACCTCCAGCAGGGTGGAGATGGCTATATTCTGGACGTAGCAGTCGGTCACGCAGCAGCAAATGGTCATCAGGGACCTCAGCCAGGGTGGAAAGTTGGGATCGCTGGCCTCTGAGAGGGAGGACAGGCAGAGGACAGAAGCAAAGACCGGTGAGAAAATTCCTGCCTGCAGATTCTGTAGGGGCCACGTCCCGGGGTGCTTATCTGGAAACAAGGTCTGTATGGAGGTAACGGAGGTGGAGTGAGGCCATGGGGCTGTAATACAATACAGCTGGGGCCCTTCGAGGAAGCTGCCAATGAGACGGACAGGAGGTCACCAGGGGATCACAGAGGCACAGCCAGGAAAGCCAAGGAGGCCAGGGACTGCTGGCCACCGCTGGGAGCTGCAGAGACGCAAGGACAGACTCCTCCCAGTCTCAGAGTGAGCACCGCCCTGACACCCTGATTTTAAACTTCTGGCTTCTGAAGCCATGAGCCTGTAAGTTTGTGTTGTGTAAGCTGCTCGGCTATATACCATGTTAGAGCAGCAATAGCAAACCAATAGTAAACTTTTAATTTTTTTTTTTTTTTTTGGTACAGGGAATCGATCTCACAATCTTGCACTTGCCAGGCAGGTGCTGTGCCGCTGAGGTAATCCCCAGCCCAATAGTAAACTTTTAAGATCAGGAGTATGAAACAGTCTACTAACAGCTACTTACTACTACTTTTGTTTGTTTTTCTGAGGCAGGCCCTCGCTATCCGGGCTGGCCTTGAACTCACTATGTAGACCCAGCAGCGATCCTTCTGCAGCTAAGATTACAGGCGTGCGCCACCATGCCCGGCACTGCTTACTACCTTTAATGTGCTGCACTTTCTGCTGTGCCGTGCTGGATACTCAAGGCTTAAAAATAGAGACCTGGCCCTTACTAAATGGCCATGCAATGACTGGTAATCTTGCCACGTAATCTACAGCACCAAGAAATCAAACAAACAACCATACACAAATTAGTATCACTTACCCAAACGGCTTGGGAATAGAAGCGTCTCAGATTTTGGGGTTTTTTGGATCTCAGACTATGTGTTTACATAGACTTTCCTGGCTGAGCATCTCTTGTCCAAATGCTCTGAGATTATACCAGTGCTCAGGAAGTTTTGGACTCTAGAGCATTTGGACTAGGGTGCACTGCCTGTGGCCCCTTCTTGCTGGACACAACTTTGGTGGGTCTTGGTTTGTGAATGTCCACCGCCTCAGTGACAGCATCCCAGCCAGGGGCTCAGGGGTGCCCCCTCACCTGGGGGCTGGAATAGCGTCTCGCAGAGCTGCTCGGTCTCCTCCTCGGACAGGTACACGGGGAAGGTGGCACAGTCCAGCAGCAGATGGCAGGCGGCGGCGAAGGCTTCCCTGCAGTGCTCCTTGGAGCCCCCCAGGTCAAGGACCACGCGGTCAGCCTCCCATCCTCCTCCTGTCTTCCTGCCCGGGCTACTGGGCAGAGATGTCGGTGACTCCGAACTTTTTGTCTTAAACAGAGACCCGTGCACCGTGAACAGGTCTGACAGTATCTGCTTAAACTGGGGCACGGTGACGGGCTTGGTCTCCCACGAGTTCTTCCTGCCGGAGTCACTGGCCCCGGTTCTCGGCGCCGCGCCCTTGCCTCTCCTCCCTGCGGGCTCCTCAGACCTGCTTTCCTCTCCGGGCGCGGGTGCTGGCACCGCAAAGATGTTCTTGCTGGCGAAGTTGGCGATGAGCTCCTGGATGCACAGAAGCGTCCTCTGCATGCTGCCCCCCTTCTTCCAGATGTCGTCTCTCTCCGGAGAGACCCGAGGGACACGCAGGTGCTCGGACAGCTCCGGCGAAGAGGCACTGAGCCCGATCCCGCTGTCCTCAGACTTCAGAGGGGGGAACGGCGTCTCCTCATCACCAGCCACCACTGCCTTCGTTTCTAAAATGATTTCGCCATGTTCGCCTTTTACCGGACTCTGCAAATAATAATGAATAAAGAAGAAATTCTATCACACAGCTCTTAAGGCCAAGGGATTCAAGAATCAGCTGACCAGGCACGTATTTCAAACCCGTTCCTCCAAACCCTAGGGCCCTGTGCCTAGCGAGCCCTCGTGTGAGCGGATGAAGCGAGGGCAGTGGTGCAGGAGGGGCTGGGGGTAAAATAAAGGGATAAAGACGTAAGAGTGGGCGCCACGACAACGTCTGAAGCCGGCACGAGACACAGGGACAGGCTGCGCAGCTCTAACCCGGACACTAAAAATCTAAAATGCTCCAAATCCCAAACATTTTAGGTGCTGACATGAGGCCACCGGAAAAGCCCACACCGGACCTGTAACGTGTCACAGTCGTAACACAGATGCCCTGAAAATACTGTCCAGAACTGCTCTCAGGTCTCTGAGCCCTGCTCCGACCAAATCACAATGACAGGTGTTTAGGGGGAGAAAGAGGGTCCGAGGGGGTGGAACCAACTTTTCTGTATTTGTTTTATGTGTTTTCTACAACATGTGGCCAGTAAGTATCTGGTCAGTATCGTCAGCCAACTGATCGACCACAAAAATACATTACCTGCAGGCTCTGTGTATAAGGTGTACACAAAACATAAAAGGAATCCTGTGTTTAGACTCGTGCCCCATCCTTGAGATATGTCATGGCCAGGCATGGTAGCACGCGCCTGTGATCCCAGCACTGGGGAGGCTGAGGCAGGAGGATTATTGGAAGTTCGAGACCAGCCTGGGCCACAAAGTGAGCTCATGGCCAGCCTGAATTGTATAGCGAGACCCTGTCTCAAAAACACACACACACACACAAAAGATACATCATGTATATGTAAATATTCTTAAATCTGAAAAATGTCTCAAATCAAAACACTTCTGGTGCTAAGCATTTCAGAGAAGGGATCCTCAACGTAACTATGCATACGACGCATACAAGGTGTGACTGAGAAATAGTGAATGCGGGCCAGTCATGGTGGTGTCCGGATGTACTTGGGAGGCTGAGGCAGGAGTGCCATGAGTTTGAGGCCAGCCTGGGCTCCATAGTGAGCTCAATACCAGCCTGAACTATGGAGCGAGCCTTGTCTCCAAAAACCAAAACAAAAGTACCCCACAAAACCAACCCCCCTAAAAGTGAAAGATTAAATATTTTTTTAAAAACGACTACAGTAAGACACCTTGCTGTGAACCCTCTTCAGAATGTCCCCCTCTGCTTTGAACACACCTCGCTCGGCACTCTTGCCACTTCCTGCGGCAGCTGGAGTCCTCTTTCCTGAGTGTCTGCAGCTGCGCTGTCCTGGCTGCCCTGGCGTTCTCAATCAACTCAAAACATTTCCCTGTCATGGTCATTTTGACTTCGGGGAGGAGCTGGAAGCCACACGGTGCCAGATCCAGCAAACAAGGTGGATGAGGACACAGCGTCACGTTTTCAGGAGCTGCGTTTCTGTTGGATGGCCCTGGGCAGCAGCCACTGTACCTGTGACCCTCACATAGAGACACAAAGGTGACTCCCACGGCTGTTCCAGAAAGTGGCAAGAACGACCTTGGGTAACGTGCTCACAGTGGGGGGGTCTGGAGGGGATTCATGGCAGTGTCTTTTACTTAGTAATTTTTACAGACTTTAATCACGCATTACACACACACACACACACACACACACACACACACACACACACACGGGCTTTCCCAAAGCGATACCACTGCGACCATTAACGAATCACCCGTCTCTCGTTCCCCACACTGCCCCTCAGATAACATCACATTAAATCTGAAACTCCTTCGCGTTCCCTCTCCGGTGCTCTCTAGGAAGAATGAGGCGGCAGCGTGACTTCTCGAGCAGACTGCTATTCATACTTGTAAGCTATAGATACTCAGGCTTTACATTTTCAGAATTTTCCCTCGTAGCTAGGGTGGCCAGGAAGGAGAGAGAACTAACTTCTCAGCTGGGGCTACAACCTGCAGCCTGTGCGCTGGCAGCTCACTCGTCTCCAGCCAGGATCCAACCACACAGCTCTTCTCACGGCTTCGCCGTCAGCGCCTGCAGCACTAAGCGGAGCTCAAGGCAAAATTTTCAAATCCCCCAAAAGAGATGAAGGCGAAACACTCCAAAGACCATGGGCATCACGCTGCTCGCGGGTCTGTCAGCGTTAGTCTTTTCAGCAGACAAGCAGGCAGCATTTCTCACAGATTAAGCGTGTGTGCCTATCCACTGCAATGCGCTGACCGGAAGTAACCCACAGCAAGCAGCACCCGTGTGCAGGGTGCAGACCGGAAACGGTTTTAACAGAGAAAAACAGGAAAGAAGCTAAATACATCAACGGGAAACAATAAATTATAATCCATACCACAGACTATTATCCAGAAAGTAAAAAATAAAATACCTTTACTTATATTGATATGCAAGGATGTCGCCAAAATATTATTTCAATAAATTAAAAGCTAGGACAAGTCACAAAACAGTGTGTATTATACATCAAACTGGGCCCCCAAAACATGTTGGGGCCCTTACTTCCAGTACATAGGGCCTCTGCAGAAGATTAAGAAGGGGCCAGTAGGATGAGTTCAGATTCAACCTGACTTCATCACTGTAAAAAGGGGAAATTGTGCTGGGCGTGGTGTGCATATCTGTAGTACCAGAACCCAGGAGGCTGAGGCAAAGGGGTCTCTGAGAGGTTGAAGCCAGCCTGGGCTACATAGTGAGTTCAAGGCCAGCCTACACTACATAGCGAGACACTGTTTCAAAATAACAAAAAACAAAAAACCTTTAAAAACAATGAAAAAGGGAAATCTGGAGATCAGAGACAAGACATGCACATGGGGCAAGCACCACATGCCCACAAAGGCAGAGGCTGGTGCCATGGATCATGAGACGAAGCCACAGCGGGCGTGGTTCCTCTGCACACTGACCTCCAGAGCTGTGAGGAAAGAAATCTCTGCTGGATCAGCCGCCCAGGTTCTGGGGCTTTGTCAGGGAACCCCAGCAAGTCAAGCTAGGGTTTGCATTTTAGATAACCCAAGTCACGCACATTCAAACATACAAACACCGGCCCCGAGCAGAAGGCTGTGGTCACTGACAGTGGCTGGGCAGCATGTGGGGGCTTAGCTCCCCGAAACCTGGTGTTCGCTGTGCAATGTGCATCTCTGACGCCTCCCTGGACACCCCCTCATCAGCGCCCCTCCCTGGCCCCCGAGCTCCCGCCGTGGCACGTACCAAGCCTCCGCTTGCAGGTTCCGTGTCCAGGTAGGAGGGCGGCATCTGGACCTTGCTGAGCACCTTGAAACACGTCTTCAGGGCGTGTGTGAGCTCAGGCAAGCTCAAGGCCTCCACCTGCTCGGCCAGAGGCCGCAGCAGGCAGCCCAGCACCTGCGGGAGGTACTGGGTCTGTACCTCCGAGTAGAGCTCCTGTGAAGACAAAGCGTGGTTACTCACACAGGCAGTCTCTGGTCAGGAAGATGCTCCTCAATCTAGTGTCTTACACATCTCTGGTTTTTGGAATGTAGGTTTCACATTAATTCCCAAATCAGAAAATAAAGTACTGCTGGGCGTGGTGGTGCATGCCTGTAATCCTAGCACTTGGAAGGCTGAGGCAGGAGGACTGCTGTGAGTTCGAGGCCAGCATGGGATACACAGTGAGTTGAAGGCCAGCCTGAACTATATAGCAAGACCCTGTCTCAAAAAGAAGAAAGAGAAAAATTCTACTCCCTCCTTACTTTTTGAGACAGGGTTCTGCTAAGTTGCCCAGGATCCTTGAACTGGCAATCCTTCTGCCTCAGCCTCCCAAATGGCTAGGATAATGGGAGTATACCACCACACGTGGCTCTAATATTTTCTTTTGAGCTAGACAAATCAAGGATGTCTCTCTCTTCAAGTGGTTTTACCCCTCCTAAGAGAAAATAGTAAAACTGACACATTCCTATACTTAAAAAATTAATTTCCCTCAAGAAAATAATCCAACTGTACAATTTTAACTAAAAATGTATTTATTCTCATCCCTAAAGAGCTGCAGTTTCAGTTCATCATCCAGTTTATATAACTTTAGCTGGGCCCATTTACCATGCCTCAAAAGTTACATACAACCCCTTTTACTGATTTTTTTTCACAGCCCTGGGAATTGAACCCTGGGCCTTGCACATGCCAGCTAAGTGCTCTACCACAAAGCTACACCCCCAGCCCTCTTTTACTTTTATGTCTTAATTAAGGGCTTCCAAGTTATGAGAGGACAGCTCAGCAGCAGAGAGCTTGCCTGGCAGGCATGAGGCCCTGGGTTCCACCCCAGCACCACCACCAACACAACAAAAAAGAAAAAAGAGATCAGCTCAAGCTCATTTATTGGTACCAAAATAAGCATAGAAATGGTATCTTTTATTTACGTAAGGCTACGTTTTAGAAAATGTAGGCTTATAAAACAGGCCAACCACACTAGTAAGTGTACAACAACAAAAGTTTTCTTTTGGTTTTTTGAGATAGGGTCTCACTATGCAGCCCAGGCTGGATTTGAGCTTGGGTGATCCTCCTGCCTCAGCCTCCTGAGTGCTGGGATTATAGGTGTGTACCACTGCGCCTGGCCTAAGAACACAACAACAGTAAGCCCTGAGCCGTCTCTTTCCGTAGTCCCTGCATACCAAGGGGATGACGTCCAGGAGAAACACGAGCAGAGTGCAGAGCTCCGAGACGGTGGGCGGAGGCCCGACGGGTTTCCCGGCAGTGTTATCCGGCTTCGCTGGTCTGCGTTAACCACAAGAAAGGAGAACCAGTTAGCCCTTTCCCCATCAGAACTTCAAGCCCCTGACGATTTCTAGTGAAGTGACCCCATTCCAGACACGAGCACGGAGGGCTCTCGGATGCTGGAGTCAGCCGCTGCAGATGGTTTGAAGCACACAGGCGGCCGGGCCACACGCAAGTACTGCGCTGCCCACTAGGCGCCCGAGCCAAAGGGACCCCGGAATCAATTCCCACGGACGCCAAGAGACAACTGGGTCCCTGGGCGCCGACCAGCTGTTCTGTGTGAGGCCACCTACTTAGTTTCCTCCTTCCTAAGTCAGCACTCGTCCTCTTAGAGCCCACCTTGGGAAGAGAACTCCCAAGGCACAGAGCTGGCCACGCGTGCAGCGGGAAGAGATGTGCGCGCGTCAGGAGCGAGCGGGGTCACTGGCGCCTCGGACCGTGACAGGCTGAAAGGGTGGGTGCGAGGGACACAGAGCCGGCTCGGGTGGGAGGGATGGGTGTGAGAGAGGGCGGTCTGTTACGTGTGCGCGCCGGCCCCCACCCTGACCGTGACCCTTACGGACTACGAACGTCAGCTGATAAAGATAAAACACCGAAAGGAAAAACTTTTAGAAAAACATCTCCAAGGGGCCACTGCCCCCACAACAGTGCTGGCAGACACTCCTGCTCCACACTATCCCTTACACAGAGACGACGTGCTGTGACAGCGCCCAATGACGTCACGGGAAGCAGAGGAATAAGCGGGGAGGGGAGCAACATCAAGTTCTTAAAAAACAACACAAAACACAAAGGGGCCCCGGGGGCTGAGCTCAGCCACGAGCAGCTGACCAGCACTGCACAGCACTGGCTTTGATCTCTGGAACCACCAAAAAAATTTCACAAATTAAAAAAAAGCCAAGCTGACCCAAGCATTCTCTTACCCAGTATCACACGGTCTTGTGGTGATCAGTTAATTCTGCCCAAGGAGTAGGCCTGGGTGGGCCCAGTGCTGGGGAGCTGTGGGGGCCAGCGGGCAGGGGACTCCGAGCTCGGGCCCTGCTGGGGTCCAGGCTGCTGCCCTGTGCCGTGGGACGCAGACAACGTGCTTCCCGGAACTACTCCCTCACGGCAAAAGCTTGACAACAAAGTGCCTGCTGCCCTCTGGGCTGGTCCAGAGGGTTAACTAAGGCTTGCCAGCCACAGGACACACACGGAAATGTTTCAGAAAGCTTCTGCTATGGCTGCTGGGCACAGGAAGGACAGGGAGAAGCCCAAGGGTCACAGTGGACAGCAAGGTTCACAGCGTGCTCCTCAGGACCGTACTCATGAGAGGCCATTTGTCCCCCTGTACAAAGGTGGCATGAGGAGCCAGATGTGGTGCTGTAACCCCAGCACCAACAAAGCTGAGGCAGGAGGATCGCCATGGGCTACACAGTGAGCTCATGGCTAGTCTGAATCACATAGCAAAACCTTGTCTCAAAATACCAGCCAACCAATCAATAAAATAAAATAAAAAAGAAGAGGGAAGCCGGGCGCGGTAGTGTATGCCTGTCATCCCAGCACTTGGGAGGTTGATGCAGGAGGATAGTTACAAGTTTGAGACCAGCCTGAGCTACAAAGTGAGCGCAAGTCCAGCCTGAACTGCAAAGCAAGACCCTGTCTCAAAAAGACAAAAAAAAAAAAAAAAAAAAAAAAGAAGACAGGATGGGAAAGGCTCTCCAGGAAAGCCTGCTGTCCCCACCCATGATTAGGAAGTCATGCAATTCACCACCAGCTTCAAAGTAATGCAGAGCTGATTACATTAATGCTTTTATCTGGCCCGCTGTACACTAATTTCAGTAAGAATTTAAGAAGACTGAAGACTTCAAAGTTCGCTCTCCGGCCCAGAGACGTGAACCTAGGATGAGCTAAGGAGGTCGGGCTGCCAGGGCAGGTCTGGGAGAAGGTAACTGGGAAACGCGCGGAGATTTTCTACAAGGCAGTAATAAACAAGGCAGCTGCTGAGTTATGCGGCAAAGACTGTGAATTTTCCTCACAGAAATGTTCTCCGTTCTATCAGGATCATCAGCCAATTCTTCCCAGGCCTGCTCTGGCTGCTCTCCGTAGCTCAGCGGAGACCACCCCGCCTCGGCCACTTGGGGGATCCTGCACCATGCCTGGCATTCGGCCCTCACACCTGCACCCTCTGCACCGGGCCACCTGCGCACACCTGAAGCACTCCTCGAAGCACCTGGTCATATAATCCCAGAGGAAGTCGGTGCTCAGTGACGAGATCAGCAAGTTCACCGTCTTGACGATCTCAGAGGCATTTTTGTTTTCCTTGATTGTACTGAAACAGAAGCACACTGTGTCTGAGAAGCTGGAAGGCATTTTACCATTTACGACTGATTTCCAGAGAGGCTGACAAACTCTGATGAAAAGGAAAATATGACATTCTTCAGGATGCAATGGTGCACACCTGTGATTCCACCTGCGGAGGCAGGAAGATCTCCTATGAGACAACCTGTCTCAAAATAAAAAATAAAAAGGGCTGGGAGTATGGGTCAGTGGTGAGCTCCCCTGGGTTTGAGCCCTAGCGCTGCTAAAAAGAAACCACAACAAAGACTTTGATACAGAAAACCAGTTTTAGTAGCCAGATAGGGTGGTGCACACCTATAATACCAGCACTTGGGAGGCTGAGGCAGGAGGGTTGCTATGAGTTTGAGGCCAGCCTGAACTACATAGTAAGACTCTGTCTCCAAAAAAGGGGGAAGAAAATGATTAGAAAGATTAGTCTAGCCAAAGATAATCAGGATACTCTACTAGTGGAAATACAGTGCAACCATTTAGCAAAGACATCCCACAAAAATATGCTTGCTTCTGGATTCCCGTACTGGGGCTCAAATCCAGGGCCTTGCACACGTTAGGTACGTGCTCTACCATTAAGATACATCCCCAACTTAAAATTGTAAATGTGTATCTTTTATGGCTCAGGACACTAACCCCAGGGGACCCTATAGCAGTTCTCAAACAGATACACAGAGACGTATGCAGAAAGGAACCACCGCAAGGCCACTTAAGAAAAAGCGGGGGGCTGGGGATTTAGCTCAGCGGCAAAGCGCCTGCCTGGCAAGCGCAAGGTCGTGAGTTCGGTTCCTGGTACCGGAGAAAAACCAAAAAAAA
>NW_004955407.1:35435468-35468155 GCF_000276665.1 Chinchilla lanigera | reverse complement strand
TTTTTTTTGGTTTTTCTCCGGTACCGGGAACCGAACTCACGACCTTGCACTTGCCAGGCAGGCGCTTTTTGCCGCTGAGCTAAATCCCCAGCCCCATGTGCTACTTTCATATTCAGAAAAACAATCATCTTTCTCTCTGGGAGAAAAAAGCAAACACTAAGAATTTTCAAGACACTTAACAATGAACAAACCGGAAAAATCTGAGAATTGGTTGAAGTGGTCGCTCCGCCCAATGCTGACTCCGGCAGTGGAAATCACACCGAGAGCAAAGCACAAAGAAGGTGTCTTACCTTGGAAAGAACAAAGCCGAGGCTGCCAGGGAGCTGCGACTCCCACACTGAAAGCCCACGGCCGGCGTCCCCCTCCCTCACCTCCTGAACTTGCTCTCCTCCCTTCTCACTTCTCTCCTCCCTGTGTGTGGTTTGCCACTTGGGCACACTAGATCACGCTGCCTTGCTGGACAGCTGTCACTCTCGTCTGCACGTCCCGGCTGGGCAAGCGGTCGGAGTGAAGCCTCCTCCCTTCCCAGTGCTCGGCAGCGGGCAGGCAACAGCGCTGAGGGACTAAGCACACAGCACCGCAGGGAGAGCTCAGCCTGCCTGTCTCCACTCTCCTCCCGCTTCGCACACAGGTCACATGAACAGAAGAGGAAGAAAAGCCCTGGCCCGGGAGGGCGGAAATGCATAGCAGGAGGGGCCGCCTCCTACCTGGTCAGCAGATTCCCACTCGGAGTGTAGCTAAGGTGGAGCTCAGAGCCAAGGGCGTCTCTGCAGTAAGAGTAAAAGGCTCTGATGACTTCGAGGAACAGACTCTCGACCACCTGAGGGCCTGCAATCGGAAACAAAGTGGTCAGAGGGAGACTAATGATCTGTCCTTCAGTCAGTAGGCAGCACACTTGAAACAGAGAGTAGCCCACGTGCACGGGTCTTTCTCAGACGCCGAAACGCACAGAGCGTCACTTCAGTGGGACAACGGTAACGACAATGGCAGTGGGGGAGTAACATTCATGACAACAGCGGACGCCCCTGTGGGGCTCACTGTGGTGGACGCTGGTGTCGGCAGCGCACAGCCAGGAGCATACTGAGTCCTCTCCACATCACAGGAGCGGGTACCCCAGTGCGGGCCCCGGTGACACCCAAGGGGACCAAGGCTCAGAGAGGCAAAGCCGCCCACGCCAGCTCCTGCTGAAGCGAGTGCCAGCCAGCGCTACGTTCCGGTGCGCGTAAACTGCCGCTAGGGATCCACCTCTCCACACAAACACCCACGGAGGGGCGCAACTTCCCTATTCCGACTGCCTTTAGTCATGAGCTAGAACAACACAAAAGAAATAAAGCGAAGCCTGAAAAGCTTATGGAGCTTGACAGAAGAACAACCCCAGGTCGGGTCCTCAGGGGCCGCTCAGGCCTGAGTGTTAAGTGCAGTGGCTGTGTGGGTGAAGGACGCGTATGCATCCACTGCCCACAATAACTGCTCGAAGTGAGTGCAGGCCATGGAGGAACTGCGGGCCCACGCACATGCGTGTACCCAGGAGCTCGAGAGCACTTTGCTAACAAGAATTCTCAAGTCACTATGCGGAACTTTATTATTTTTTTGAGTCCTGGGAATTGAGTCTAGGGCCTTTGTGCTGAGCTATATCGACACTACTTTTTTACTTTTTAAGACAGGGTCTTACTAATTCACTAAACTGTTGGTCTGGGCTTGAACTTGTGATCCTCCTGCCTCAGCTTCCCAGAGTGCTGGGATTACAGATGTGCACTATCACGTCTGGCCTGTGTAAGACTTTTAAGTGGTCTCAGACTTGGGAACTGAGCCACAAAATTCCAAGATTCTGCAATTCCAAATATTAAATTCTAGCCAAAATAACGCATCGTTTGTATCTCATGGTGTATTAAGTCCCTGAGAACAGGGAATCTGTAACCAGGCCCCAGTGGAGTTACCTATTTCGGGCTTGTCGAGCAGACTGACCAGGATGCGGAAAGGTTTCAGGTACGCATGGTGCCGCTCCTCGACATCTGTGTCCAGGAACTTCTGGTGCAGTATCTGGGCCAGACTCTGTTTAAAAAGCCACACATTAGGACATCAAACAGGTGATGCACGACATTCTCGGATGTCTTAGTTGTTAAGCATTTGGGTGGAGAAAGAAAATCAGCCCCTAACACGAAAGTATTCCACCATTCTCACAACATGTTCCAAGGAACACAACCAGTGTCTACTCTGAAGTCTCACACGAAACCTACCTCAGAGTCAGATGACCCTGGCTGAGTCACAACACCCTGGCTGGGCTCGACTTTCCAGAAATTTCCTTTACCTCAACTAAAAGATCCTTGGAGAACTTTTCAAAAAAATAAGAGGACGGGTCTTGATAAGAATTTGAGATGTCAGTTTCGGGCACAATGGTATTTCCTTTAATATCTGAACCTGTAAAAGAGCACACACCGTGAGCTGTCGAGAGATCTATGCTTTGCATGGCATTGCGCACAAGCCTCACGCTCTAATATGTCTTAAAGACTTCGTTCCTCCAAAAGAAAACCCCGATCAGATCATGCTATACTTCTGCTGTTCTTTCCTACTCTGGAACTCAAACCCAGGGCCGCGCACTTGCCAAGCTGACGCTCTACCACTGCGCTACACTCCAGCTTGTATCTCCTTCCGACACGGGTGTGGCCACGGATGAGGCAGCCAGAACTCCAACTCACTGCACATCAGTTACATGTGCTTCAAGAATCCCCCTCGTCTTCTACAAGTATGATTACACGAGGATGACGGCATGAGGACCGTTTGCAGACCAGTGTTTATGTGTGAAGTCAAGATGGCCTCTTATACACACTCTGCCTTCTTCTGGGGCCCCGGATGAGGCTGCCAGGTCCTGCAGCACAGAAGAACATCTCTGCGGAACGGACCCGGACAGCAGGGCTCCTGGGACCCAGCTGGTGGAGCCCTGGGTCCCTCTATACACAGAATACCAGGTCCTACCTATAAGGAGCAGAGCCATGCATTTAACAACATCTCCTCTCACTAAAAGTCCTTAGAGAGCTACAATAGTCTTACAACCCTTAGTAAGTAAGCTTCCTTCCTTACTGAAACTCTTCAAAGTTTTACAACCAGGGAGAAGAAAGGGAAGACAAAAATTGCAGAGGGCATCCTGACTTTGGTGTGCTAAAAGTTCTGCAATCCTACAGTGGGGCTCAGCGAAGCTATGCTGTCCCCTAAGGGCGCTCTGCACAGCCCTGTTCTCAGGTGCGTGCACGTGGGACTCATATAAGGGCTCATGCTCTCCACAGTTATCTAAATACGCTCTGAAAACCTGCTCCTGTATTTACACGTATCCTGCAATATCCGTGGCTTTTCTACACACACACCCTTATCCCATACAACCAGCTTCTAACAGTAGGGCTTAGCTTCTAATTTGAGGGGTGTCCTTTTAAGCTCTAGGGATTTTTAAAATCCCACCTATCTCCGCTCCTTTTTCGAAAGCTGCAAATAGCCGAAGCTGTGTGTGGGGGGCAGCCCTAACCAGCCAGCGCTGCACTGAATGCGGTGTCTTCCACACTCTGTGAGTCAAAAACTCATGGCCAAGACCGGAAGTCAGCTAGGAGGCCGCACCGTCACTCTGACTTTCAGCGACGGCTCGCTGCTCGGTACCTAGCAACCAGGCGTAGAGTCTTCTGTTCAGGGACATGTCCCTCCGCAGCAGGGTCTGGGTGGCGGCCGAGAGGAGGTGCACAATGTCGGCTCTGAGCAGGGGAATGGTCCTTTCATTGGGGTCCTATCGGAAGGACAGAGAAAACTACACGTAAGGAAAGGAATGGTAAAGGAGGTGGCTGACTTTTTGGCACACAGCCCCTTTTCAACCATTTATTCCGAAAGTCAGTTCCCAAAAGCGGTTCATTTGCCAGGTGTGGTGGTACATGTCTGTAATGCCAGCACTGTGGGAGGCTGAGGCAGGAGGACTGCAAGTCTGAGCCCAGCCTGGGCAACTTAAGGAGACCCTACCTCAAAATAAAAAATAAAAGGGCTGGGGGTGTCCCTCTGTGTGGAGGCCCTGAGTTCAATATCCCAGGATCACACTCACACACACAGGAAAGAGGTTGGTATGTTCCACATTGCCCACAGAAAGAAGCTGTTCAGTATCTGCTATGGAAACATCACCCACACAAAAAGGAACAAGGTCCTGTGACTGACCGAAAGCAAAGTGACCACGAGGTGGCTCGGTGACCTCTCGAGAAGACACAGCTGGAGGTCGGTGCCCCTGGCTCAGCCCCATGCCCCGGGAAGAAATCCAGGAGAATACAGAGGACTCACCAGACAGGTGTAAAACGGGAAGAAAAACAGAACGATTTCCAGATTGTTTCTCTGCACAAGCACATTCGAGTCCAACAGGGAGGCACACAGTGACTTCACCTGTCAATGACAAGCAACACTAACAGTTTCTTCCAGACAGGATGGTGATATAGCTCAGCGGCATAAGCGCCTGCCTGGCAAGTGCAAGGTCCTGAGTCCGATTCCTGGTACCCAGAAGAAAAAAGTTTCTCCCAGAGATGCGTGACATAGTCTGCAGCCACCACACACAGGCACTTCGAGCCTGGACACCATGCAGCACCTCCCGCAGTGAGCACGCTGCAGTCAGAAGGCTGGAGTCAGGGCCGTGGGGCGGGGCAGCCGCCCCAGTCCCATCTAAGCACCACGGGGCACAGGTCAGGTGCTGGAGCTCCATCTGCCATTTCCCCCTTGGAGAGACCTCGTGGGGCAGAGCTACCGTCCTCCGCAGAGGGGACGGGCTCATTCCTACCAAGCCACAGCCCTTCTGGGCCATGAACTCATTTGTACATTTCAAGCTCAAAGCGTGGGTCCTCCACCAGGTGGCGACAGACAGCCACGCTGAGAAGCACAGGAGGCCTGCAAGGGGCAGAGACGCGGAGGCTCCCATTTCCCAGCTCCTGGAGGGCACCAGCCGGGTGGGAAGAAGGCTTCCCTGGAGGGGCCTGGTAATGGACACGTGGCTGGCCCGGGGAATGAGGTCTGAGAGTGCTGAGGGCGGAAGGCGCAGAGCCAGGGGTGGAGGAGGAGGAGGAGGTGCACGTGTGACACGGGTGGGCGGGAGGAGACAGGACTGAGGCCACCGTGGCAGTGGCCAGCTGTGCGGCGGAGGCGGCACGCGGCCTCAGGGGCTCCTTGGCTGTGAGCACCTCCTCCCGGACACGCCCCCTAATCATGTTTGAAACCCGACTGCGCTATGTTGCTTCCTTGTCCTGCTTGACAGCTCACCATCACGCCCCGGGCCCTGGTGACCTCGCGCCGCCCTCCCACTCCCTGATGGCCCCGCGGCCTCTCGACCCCTGCTCCCCAGATGCTCTGTCTGTGGGCCCCGCGGGAAGAGAGCACGCACCGTGAGCTGCTGGTCGGTGCCCAGCATGAACCTCTGCTCCCGGCCCGGCGAGTCCCTGTTGATGTGGCTCACCACGAAGAGCGAGGCCGGGAGGCGGATGGCCGGGCTGGCCAGGACGCTGCCCCACAGCGCCGTGTAGAACACCTCCCTGCCCACCACCAGCGACAGTCTCAGCAGCAGGGCGTCCGTTCTGCGGGGAGAGGGCACGGATCTCAGGGTCTGTCCCGCCCGCCCTCCCCGAAGCCTTGTTCTGAGCTTCAGGCATCTCCGCTCTTCTGGGTGTCCACCCGCCCGCTGTCACACTGGCGTCATGTTGCTCAGACAAACGTCAGGGAGGGGCGGCTTCCCGGCCAGGGCAGGCACCGGATGGGTCCTGCTGCGGTGGCACTGAGACCGCCTGCTCGCCAGCCTTGCTGGGGACGCCGAGACACTCACAGGAAGGGGAGCATCACCACGAGCAAGAACATGAGCAGGTCAACCATTTCATTTGTTTAAATATTTATTTTTGAGGCAGACTAGTCTCAGACTCATGATCCTCCTGCCTCAGCCTCCTGCGTGCTGCGATTACAGGTGCGTGTGACTAGGCCCAGACAGACCGACCATCACATTATGACAGGGGTCATTTGTGGATGCCGTGACTGAAGACTTGAGCAGCTACAATGGTACTCCCACCCGAGCACAGCCACCGCTGAGCCAGACGACCTGTGACTTTGGAACCAGGGGCGAACCTGGCCCGGCCTCCCGCTAGCCTGCAAATCCACACAGCCGGAGCTGTGTTCCTTCTGACCGCCACCGCACGTCCACACAGAGACCGGCACCAAGATCCAACAGCTACTTCCCGCCCATCCGAGCCCGCTCTCCAGGGTGCCAAGTCACACCTCTTTCTGGGAGGCACTGTGACAGGACGGCCTGTTCCCATGGACGCCGACTGGCCAAGGTGGCCCTGCCTGCTGGGCGCGGCACCTGCAACTCAGAGCACCATCCCTGCCAGTACTGGATGCAGCCTGCAGGCTGAGTGACAGAATAGCCAGCGACCCGGTGGAAGGGATTCGCACGCAGGGCCTCCAGAGTGGACAGTCTGATTCCCGCCCATGAGTGTTCCACTTCCCGCAAGCTTTCAGGTGTTTTTTTTTTTTTTTTGAGACAAGGTCTCACTACGTAGTGCCATGTGGCCTTGCACTTGCTTATGTAGCCCAGGCTGGCCTTGAACTCACGGTGATCCTCCTGCCTCAGCCTCCTAAGTGCTGAAGTTATAGGAATGTGCCACTACACCTGGCTTCCCTCAGGCCCGATGCAGTGTCACAGGCAGGTCACCCGGGCTTCTGCAGTTGGTGTCCTGTGACTGGGTCCTAGCGGTGGGATCTGGGACAAGTTCCACCTCGTGACATTCGTGAGAATGAGATGAGTCCCCAAGTGAAATGTTGTGCAGGAGCAGGGCTGGGGCTCCTGCCACACTGCCCTCGGTCACCACCGGCTCTGCTGTTCACCAATGCTCTGTGCCCATGCCTGGTGAAGGGCACACACTGGCACTCAGAAGACCTGTCAGGTAACTGTGGCTCCCACACTTCTGTTATAACCCTCAACCTTCAGCACAATTTTCTTTTCTTTCTTTCTTTGGAGACAGAGTCTCGCTATGTAGTTCAGGCTGGCTTTAAACTCACTGTGTGGCTCAGGCTGGCCTCAAAAGGAAGGCCGTGGGCATCACAATCCCCAACTGGAAATTATACTACAAAGCTACTGTGATAAAAACAGCATGGTACTGGCAAAAAAAAAAAAAGACTCGAGGATCAGTGAAACACATTAGAAGATGCAGAAACAACTCCAGACACACTCAGCCACCTTATCTTTGATAAAGGTGCCAAACATGTTCACTGGAAGAAAGATAGCTCTTTAATAAATGGTGTTGGAAAAACTGGCTTTCCACATGCTGATGATTAAAACTAGACTCATATTTTTCACCATGTGCTAAACTAAATCTGAAATGGATCAAAGATCTAAATATTAAAACAAACACTAAATCTGCTGGAAGACAGAATAGGTAAAACTCTTGAAGACATTGGTGTAGGCAAAGACTTTATGAATAAAACCCCGATCGCACAGGAACTATCATAAAGAATCAACAAGTGGGATCTCATCTTATAAAGAAGCTCTTGCACAGCAAGAGAAACCACCAGCAGAGTGAGGAGACAACCAGCAGTGTGGGAAAAAATGTTTGCCAGCTGTTCCTCAGACAATGGATTACTATTGAGAACATATAAAGAATTAAAAAAAAAAAAAAATCAGACCTCCCAAATTTAAAGACACAATCCAAAAACGGGCCTCTAAGATGAATACACATTTCTCAGATGAAGAAATACAAACAGCAAATTAATATATGAGAAAATGTTCAACATTACTGGTCATTTGAGAGATGCAAATTAAAACAATACTGAGATTCCACCTCACCCTGGAAAGAATGGCTACCATCAAGAAATTCACCGACAGCAAATGCTGGCAGGGCTGTGGGGAAAAAGGGACCCTTCTCTCACTGTTGGTGGGTGCGTACACTGGTGCAATCACAGTGGAAATCAGTGTGGAGATTCCTCAGAAAACTAGGACTAGAGATTCCATTTGACCCAGCTATTTCCCTTCTGGGTATTTTTCCAGAAGAAGTGAAAATATACCAGAGTGGTACATGTGCACTCATGTTTATAGCAGTACAATCTGTAATAGCTACATCTCGGAAATAATCCAAATGCCCATCAACTGAGGAATGGATAAAGAAGATGAGGTCTTTTTATACAATGGAGTACTACTCAGCTATAAAGAAGGGTAAACTTGAGGGTTTTTAGGTAAATGGGTGCAACTTGAGACCATACTCATTTTTTTTGTTTGTTTGTTTTTTTTGGTTTTTCTCCGGTACCAGGAACTGAACTCACGACCTTGCGCTTGCCAGGCAGGCGTTTTTGCCGCTGAGCTAAATCCCCAGCCCCAAGAGACCATACTCATAAGTGAAATAAGCCAGATGCAAATGTGTAAACATCATATTGTCTCCCTGGCATGAGAAATTGAAATCCAAAATGCAGAACAGATATTGGGAAATGGGAAGAAACTGTTCAAAAGGAAAGAGAAACTGGGATGGGGGAAGGGAGAAAAGAAAGAAGGGAAAAGCAAAAAAAAAGCTTATATATATAAGATAGTTAAGATGGTTACACTTCTAATTTCTCTTAGTTCATTAAAAAGGTTTGTGCTAATATTGTTTAGACAATTAAATGGCTATAACCTGTACTCTGAGTAACTAATTTAAGGATAACAATATGCAATGTAGTAACCATTGTTACTCTCCTATTATCTTGTTTTGAAATTTTTTTTTTCACTTTAAAATAAAAAAAAAAATCGCCTGGTGTGGTGGTGCAAGCCTGTAATCAGCACTTGGGAGGCTGAGGCAGGAGGATCGTTGTTGAGTTCGAGAGCAGCCTGGGCTACAAAGTGAGTGCAAGGCCAGCCTGAACTACATAGCAAAGACCCCGCTCCAAAAAAAGAAAATTACTTCTCGGCCTTTTGGCTAAGATCAAGTGTTAAAAAAAAACAACAATAAAACCCAGCAATAACAACAACCAACCCCAGGGTCAAATCCAGAGCCATGGAAGGGGTGGGACAGCCCAGGGCCCAGAAGTCCTCATCAGTCAACCAAAAGAAGAATGCATAAATATTACTAGATTGTTTAAATCAGGGTATCTCAGGGCGGTTGGCGGTGAAGACCTGCAATTCAGGCTACTCAGGAGGCTGAGGCAGGATGATCATTTGGGCCCAGGAGATGGAGACCAGTCTGGGCAACACAGCAAGACCCCATCTTGAAAAGGGAAGCAAACAACAAACGTTTGTGTCAGCCTCAGCACTGCCGACACTCGGGCTGGATGCCTTGTCGTGGCCGGCTATATGCAGCACAGGACGTTTGCAATACCCTGGCCTCTGCCCAATTCCAGCAGCACCTCCCCCGAGCCGACCACAACCAGGGTAGGGAGGGATTGGGCAACATCCACCCAGGGGAAATCCCGATTCAAATGGAAATTTCCAGTAAGCCAGCTGATCTCTCACAAACAAATTCTTTTGGACACAGGGTCTCCCTGTGTAGTTCAGGCCTGCACTTGCTACGGAGCCCAGGCTGGCCTCCTCCTGCCTCAGCATCCCAGTGCTGGGACTATGCAGGCATGTGCCACCTGCTGGTTTACAAACTACTGGAACAGTCACCTCTGGCCTCCACAGAAGAGGAGCTTAGTTGTTCTCCTGCTTCTAACCTTGTTTTCTTAGCGAGCAAAACAGCTGCATAGCTGTTCCACAGGCGCTCTTCAGAGATTTCTGGCCGGCAGCAGATAACGTGTATGCCGCCAAGGGTCACGGAGGCGGGGTGAGCAATACCGCCCAACTCCGGCCACAGTTTCCATCTCTCGCAGTTTACCAAAGAGCACAAACCAGGACTGGTATCCACTGCCTCCACAAAACGTGTGAGTCACCCCGGCCTCATCCGCCTGGCCCGACGCCTCCCTGTGTGCCGGCCTCGGCGACCCCGTGCACCTCTCTCCTCCTGGGTGTTCCGCTCACCTCCCAAGCACTTCTGGAAGCAGCTGCCAAACGCTGGCAGACTAAAAAGGAGACAGCACTGACACCAGCGGGGGCTGTCCCCTCGCGGGCGGTGCCTGTCACACCCTTGCTCAGAGCTTAGGGAACCTTTGACCAGCAGACCAGAGAGCTGATAACTAACAAGTCCCGGGGCGGCAGGTGCTGGCTAGGCTTGGTTTCTGTGAGAGCCGCATCTATCCAGTGACTCACGCAGCTCTCAGCTCTCGGTGCGACAAATGACAACTAGGGAAAAAATCACCAATGTTAAACAGCTTTACCAACTGTTCACATGAACCCTTGTTCATCAGCTAAGAGAACAAACAAACGTCCTCCGACTACTATTTTCACGGGCTTGCAAATTCAGCAGATGGCAATCAACTGGGGGAACTACACGGGCATCCGTCAGGTGATGGAAACCCCCGCTCACAGATGCGCACACCTGTACACAGGCACACACTCCGTTATCGGAGCAGGAAGTGCAGCGGAACTGCTCGAGGAGCCTGGGCTGGGGCTTGGAAGACACCAGGCCCGGTGTGGCCCTCCCGCGGCCTCATGTGTGACCCTGCCATCCGTGACCCGAGCCCGCTGCCCCGGCCGCGCTCTGCGCTAACAAGACAGAGCCTTTCCCGAGGAGGGACGGTCCGGGCTTCTCTGCTGGGAAACAGTCAGGCCAGAGCCTCCTTGGCTGTGTGAAACCCGACAGGAGTGCACACCTCTGGCTTCGGTTCTCAAGCCCTGGTTCCGACGCCAACAGAAGGCACCCTCTGTCCCCAGGCCCTCTTGTTCCGCCCCTAACACTTCCCCTCTGCCCACACCAGGGCAGCACGGCGGTGCTCTGTGTACTCGGATGGAAATTTCCAAGCAGAGTCACCGTTGCTGTGGAGAGGCTCTTAAAACAGCCCCTATCCGCAGAGGCCAACCACTGCAGCATCTCACAGGACTGTTAACACGCTGTGGTCAGGTCCCAGGTCCTGTGTTTTGTGGTACGGGGGACTAAACCCAGGTGCTCACACGTCCTAGGTAAGTACTGTACCACTGAGCTACATCCTCAGCCATTTTTAATTTAGTTTACTTTCGGGACAGGGTCTTGCTAGTTGCTCAGGCTGGCTTTGAACTTGCAATCCTCCTGCCTCAGCCTCCTGAGTAATTGTGATTACAGGCATGTACCACGGTGCCTGGGTTAGAACTGAGTTCCTTATAATTCTCTGAGGAAAGAACAATGCGTATACCCAAGAGTGTGAAAGTTTAAATGGACTCACACTCACTCACACCTA
This sequence comes from Chinchilla lanigera, assembly GCF_000276665.1. Classification (NCBI taxonomy): domain Eukaryota; kingdom Metazoa; phylum Chordata; class Mammalia; order Rodentia; family Chinchillidae; genus Chinchilla; species Chinchilla lanigera. The sequence continues at coordinate 35,456,896 of NW_004955407.1, read as the reverse complement.
AGCAGCAACAAAACATGTGTAATGTAATCCTAGCACTCAGGAGGCTGAGGCAGGAGGACTGCAAGTTCAAAGCCTGAGGCCAGCCTGGGCTACACAGTGAGTTCAAGATCAGCCTGAACTACGGAGTGAGACTTTGCAAAAAGCAAACAGATATACGGAGTGAAACGAAACCAAGCCGCTGCATGAACTTTTGTGCATAGGAGCTTTACAAGTCCTCAAGGTACTGCTGCAATGTGTTAAGACAATGCCTTTGTAGGCCCTGCCTTTATGAACCCGGCTTTGCTTTATTATTTAGGAGACAAAAGATGAGGGATCCTGGAAGCTGACCCACATGGGCGGGGCCGGCTCTGGGCTTGCTGACGGTGGACTGTGATGTGCCCCCACCTGGCACTCTCACTGCAAACGGGGGTAACCATAGGACACAGGGATTCGGCGGACAGGGAGTGGAACGCATGCAGAAAGGGCCATTGCTTCCCGGGCAGAGGAGGCGCGAGCTCCCAGCTGTGACTCTGGATAACTCTAACAGCCAGGACAGTGAAAACCCTGCACTGTGGCCCCTCTATAATTAGTACCTTCCTCCAGGTAAAGCACCTGCTCTCTCTCGGCTTGGGACTCCCCCTCTGGCTAGGCAATGTGGTGAGGTTAGGGAGAGCATGTATTTAAGATCACACATCTATAATCCCAGCACTCCCAGCACTCAGGAGGCTGAGGCAGGAGGATCCTGAATTCAAGGCCAGTCTGGGATACACAGAGAGGTCATGGCCAGCCTGAACTATATATTGAGACTCCCGTCTCAAAAAAAAATCAAAAGAACACAGTATTGAGTGGAGCAGGGACCTCGGAGAAATTTAGGACGTCTGCCTCCCCCTGCGCCTTCCCAACTCTCGGAAGAGGTAGAATGACCCCGTCACCTGTCGTAGATCTCGGAGCCCTCCTCCAGGCCGGGCAGCAGGCCCACGAGGAAGGCCTGGAGGCTGGGCAGGAGCAGCTTCTGCAGCGGAAGGAAATACTTCTCATACAGGCCGAGGAGCACAGGCCGCACAGACATGGCCGCGTTTGCCAGGAGCGGAAACAGCCCGCAGCTGTGGGGAGAAGGAAAGGTGGGAGGTGTGCCACGGGCTGCGGGGAGGGTGGGGTTTGGTCTGTGCTGTTCCTGCAGTGCAGGGGTGGGCCCAGGGCCTGGCACATGCTAGGCAAGTGCTCTGCCCCCGGCCACGGCCCACCCTGGCCAAGAACGGCTCTGGGGCCAGCGGCTGCGGTGCCTGCCCCCCCGCCCCCACACTTATTTTGCTTGTCGTTTTCTGATCCCGGAACCGAAACGGGGAGGAGCACTGTACCTGTACAGGAACAAGTCCTTGGCCAGCCATTTGGTGCCCACGATTTTGAAGATGATCTCGTAGGTTTCCAGAGCTTTCAAGTGCACGCCGCTGGGCAGGGCGGGATGCAGGCACTGCGCTAGCCTCTTGCTGATGACCAGCCGGCGCGGCAGCAGGGAGTACTTCAGGTTGCTTTGCAGCGCCTGCAGACAGGGGAGGGCCTTAGCGGAGACCGGGGAGACCGCCCGGCGGCTGTGAGGAGGCGGCAGAGGGACGGCACGTGCAGAGCCAGGGAGAGCCTCAAGCCAGGCTCCGGGGCGGCAAGGCCTGGGAAGAAGCCTGCTGCTGACGCGGGAGGAGGGCTGGCACCACAGCGACCGTCACCATCGGGCCAGCTGCTCGGGCCCATGTGCAGATGAGGGCTCTGTGCCGCTACCTCAGGAAGCCGCCAGTCCACACGCCCATGAGAAAGCACACAGGGGCCTGGAGTAGGAGCCGCCTGGCCCTAGGAGGACGCTGGTGCATGTGCCATCTCCCGGATGCCTGCCCAGGGAGATGGAGCGGCCCGAGTTCTCCCATCGCTCTCCTGGCTCAGCTCCCCAGCGTGGTGGCCCTCAGTGGGGCTCAGCTATGCCGGGGGACACAGCCTGGCATCACCAGCAGGTGGTGGTGGGGATCCAAGTGCACAGCACACCACCATGACCCTGGGACAGAGCGATGACGTCCCCACGAGGGTTCCATAAGCAGGACACATGACTTGTCTGTGGGAAGCACCCCGGGGTGGACACGGTGCCAGAGCTATTCCTGCGGCTCAGGGTGGCCACGGCAGAGGGCTCTCAGGGAAGGTTCCCAGACCTTCATCTCGGCAGTCTGCTGCCATGGTGAAAGTGGGTGCCGTCACTCACTCATCTGCTCATGCCGGACAAACCCTGGGTTCTAAGGCAGGGTGGCATGGCGGTGGTGTGGCAGACAGGAAGCAGAGGTCACACCCCAGGGAGCCCCTCTTCTAGGCTCCACCTCCTCCAAGCCAGGCCCTGCCTCCTTCCAGCCAGGCCCCGCCTCCTCCCTCCCACAAGTCTGTCATGAGCTCCACCATCATCTAGCCACCTGCCAAATGCAGGAGGCCCTGTGGGTCGCTACAGGCCTAAACCACCACACACAGGCTCCTGGTGCCCCTCAAAAGCTTCCACAGCACGGCTCCCACCTGCCCAGCTCCTTCAGACCCTAGCTTCACCCTCTGCCCTAACGCAGAACAATCTGCGGCTCCCACCTGCCCAGCTCCTTCAGACCCTAGCTTCACCCTCTGCCCTAATGCAGAACAATCTGCGGCTCCCACCTGCCCTTTGCAGTCCCTCACCAGGATGCTCCTCCCTGCACCTGGCTCATTCCGCTCCCACACAACACGCTCAGCTCGGGGGCAGCACCGTGCCCTGGCCATAGGCTGCAGGGGGCACCTGACTCATCTCTGCTGTCTTCAGCACGCTGGGCGAAACACCCTCAGCCGGAACCGCTGGCCTGTGCTCTAGGGAAAGGGACGGCTTTCCTCTTCCCAACAGAAACCCACCCTGCCTCTGACACACACTCAGGTTGTATGGGAGGAGAAGCAAGAGAAAGCAAATGATATTTTTCTTTTTCTTTCTCTGTCTCTTTTTTTTTTTTTTTTTTTTGTCTTTTTGAGACACGGTCTCGCTATGCAGTTCAGGCTGGCCTTGAGCTCACTTTGTAGCCCAGGCTGGCCTTGAACTCCCAATGATCTTCCTGCCTCAGCTTCCCGAGTGCTGGGATTACAAGTATGTGCCACCACGCCTGGCCTGTAAATGGTATTTTTCATCAAAGGCCTGAGGTCTAAACACACACATTCAATGAAACTGCATCTTTGCAAAATTAGACACAATTAAATATCATCAAAAAAATCTTCAAATATTACTCACGGGGAGCTGAGTACCTTAAAACGAGGGAAAGCCAGTAAGAGAATCTGAATAATGTGCTGAAGTGCATGAAAAAGGACCTGATGCCGCTGAAGTCACACTCTGTAATGGAGGGCCGCAGATAGGGCACGGTTATGGGTGATGAATGGGAAAGGGCACATCTTATCTGGGACATTTTCGAACACACCGGGGAGCAGGAACAATCCCCAAGTGACCATCAGCCAGCTCCTGTGAGCATTACTGCCAACCAGCCCTAAACACTTGGCCCTCAGGCAACAATTCTACAGTGCTGGGCCCCAAAGCGATGGGCGTTCTTCACAGTGCAAGCTAGGAGGGCAGGTGCTGTCTTTGCCTGAAAGAGCCGTGAGGCGTGTTTGTCTTTGTACATCTTAGAACAGAACCCAGGGGCACTCTGTCACTGAGCTATGTCCCCAGGTCTTTTCACTTTTTTATTCTGAGACAAGATCTTGTAAACTTACCCAGGTTGGCCTCAGACTTGCAATCCTCCTGCCTCAGCCTCCGAGTTCTAGCCTTACAGGCATGCACTGTCATGCCTGGCTTGGAACAGCTATTTTTGGACAAGATGGTCTTCTCTTTGTTAACTTCTACTAAATCCCTTTTTTGTATTCTGAGGACTTCTGCCATTTGCAGTTCCATGGCTGTCAAGTCCTTCCTTGGGGGGGCATTCGGGACTCAGGAACATCTGCGCCCCTCATTGTGCACGAGGCTTGATCCCTTTGCCCTCGCCCTGACCCTTGACCCCAGCCCATCAATATGACTGATGAGATGAAAGAACTGTGAGTCACTTCCAGCACCAGCTTTACAAGCTGGCTCCACGCTCAGCAGGCCCTTTTCCTCCAAGCTCATGAACCAAGGGGTGCCAGGAAGTCCCTCCCAGCCTGGGTCCCCAGGAAACCAGGAACCATGTCGTAAGTCACCCGGAGGTGACCTCGCCTGTCCCTATGAAGTGCCGTGTGTCTCGCATACAAATGCAGGGGGAGGGGCGGAGGGCCTGGGGCTGCCTGCACAGGCGTCCTCAGGACGGGGTTTAGCGTGTACCTTAGGCTCGGCGGAAGTGTCAGCAGTAAAGGGAAAACAGAACAGCTGTGACGGTGCTCGGTGAGGACGGCTCCGCGAGTGTCTGCGCTCCCTCACCCTTGCACTCGCTCTCTTCTCTGACAGCGCTCACACCTGCGCCAGACCAGGGGCAGCGACTGACGCAGGCACTGGGACACTGGGGATGCAGGCTACCTGGGTGCAAGCAGTGATACCAATCTGACGACGAGGAGGGGGCTGGGTGACGAAGGCGCCGGGTGCGAGACTGGCTGTGGGCACTCGAGCAAAGGGTGAGTCACGGCCCCAGTGGGCGGCCAGGAAAGGAGGAGCACAGCGTTTCTCAGATGGAGAGGGCTGACGTTTCTTCGTCTAAAAGGCTGAAAGTCATTCAGTGATTTATTCCCTCCTCTTTGCCACTAAACACTCAGAGCTTCAGCCTGGTGTGGTGGTGCATACCTATGATCCCAGCACTCTGGGAGGCTGAGGCAGGAAGATTCCAAGCTCAAGCCCGGCCTGGGCAACTTAGTGACTTGGTGAGGTGCTGTCTCAAAATTTTAAAAATGTGAAAAGAGCTGGGGATGCAGCTCAGGGCAGAGGTCCTGGGTTCAATGCCCAGCACCACAAACAAATGAACAAACACCCTCAGAGCTGCACAGGGTCCCCCACCACTGTGGCTTTCTCTGGTTGGACCTGGATTCAGACACGCCGTCTGTGAGCTGTCACCTCAATGCCCTCACACGAGAGCCGCGCGGTCAGCCAGCCCAGGCTCTGATGGACACTGCTCAGCAGGACCCGGGGTGGGGTTCCCACTGCCTCTCAGTGTGGTGACACGATGCCAGTGACGCTGAAGATAGAAGGGTCGCATGGGAGCAGCCCCTGCCTGCCAGGGTCACTGCCGAGCACCAGGCACTGCTGCTGGGGACGCCAAACGCATGGCCACCTTGGGGGAGGGGTGGCGGCCCCTCCAGGGGCCGGGCATTTTATCTACTGATCCACGAGTGGGACCCTGGGACCTCAACCACTCCCGGGTACACATCCGGAGAGAGCAGGGGTTCGAGCCGGGATTCGCACACCCTCGTTTTCACCAAAAGAGCACCGTGTGCCCCAAAGAGAATGGATCACGAGGAGCTGCGCACGCAGGGCAGCCCGATTCAGCCGTGCAGAGCGAGCAATTCCGACTCGGGGATTCGACGGCTCGGTGAGCCCTGGCCGCAGGGCCAAGTGCAACAACCAGTTCTAAAACAAGTCCTGTCGGTTCAGGCCAGGCCCCGAGTCAACACATTCAGAGAAAGAGAAAACAGAAGCGGGTGCCGGCGCGGGGGCGTCTGTGTCACGGGGATAGGTCTCCAGGGCAGGAGGACACATTCTGGAGACGGAGGCAGTGACGGCTGCAAGGCAGGAGCGTGCTCAGTGCCATGGGGTGGTAGAAGGGCGGTGAAGGGGGCCAGGCGTGGTGGCGCAAAGCAATCACCTTCCAGCTCTTGCACACCCCTGACTTCCTCTTCAGGTGAGCGCGCACACGTGGGTGTTTGCACACTGTGAATGCACACACGGTTCCTTGCTCGGGGAGTTAGTGAACGCTGTTTTCTAAAGTCCCAGGGGGTTTGTCTTTTTCTCTGACAGTGTCTTCACTCCTCCCGACCGACAGGCCCAGCTCCCGCGGGCGCACGGACAGTAGGAAGACCATTAAACCCGGCTGCACACTGTGCCGAGGAGCAGCGCCCGCCACCGGGGAGGAAGGAAGCCCCGCACACGGCCGGCGCCCGCCAGTGTCCGACCTCAGTCCCTTTCCTCCCCGACTCACACAGGGCCACAGGCGCGGGGCCCGGCTCTCTCCCCAGACCCCGCATCCTCTAAAGAGCTGCCAGGCTGGCCTGGCACAGGTGGGCCGGGCCGGCCTCACCCTGTTTCCCTCTCCAACTTCCGCCTCGGGTACTTTGCTCTGCTAGCGAGACAAACCCAGGAAGTACTCCCAGGGGAGTTTTGTGGCTTGGGTGGAGATTTCCAAAGCCCCAGAAGCCCAAATTGCCTGAACGTGGTGATGCACACCTGTAATCCCAGCACTTGGGTGGCTGAGGCAGGAGGTTCACCTGGACTTCAAAACCAGCCTGGGCTACATAGCAAGACCCTGTCTTAAAACAAAAACAAAAACAAAAAACCCAAATTGGCTGGCTATTAAGCTCAACATACATAGTTTGTGAGAAATGTTCTACCACTACAGAATGAGTATCTCCGAGAAAGAGATGAACTGAGGAGAAATAGCCACGTTTTCAGATCACTTTTAAAGTGCAATATGGAAAGCAAAGCTATGATTTAACAGGAAATTAAACTGTCTTACTTACTGCACTCACGAGCTAGGTACCACTCTAAATGCCTTCCTGGAACCACAATTAAGATATAATTACATCATTTTTGACCTCATTACATTCACAGGCTCCACAGGTTGACCTTAAACAAAATCACAGGGGCTGGAGTGTAGCTTGGTGGTGCAGTGGGTGTTCGGTGTGAACAAGGCCCTCGGTCAGATCCACAGCACCAATAAATAAACAGCAACAAAATGCAAGAATAAAATGTAAGTTTGCAAAAACAAAACCACCACAAAACCACAAAAAAGGACTTGAACTACAACCCAGCCTCATCACTAGAGACCAGGAAATATCTCGCTTTGTTCACCAAGGAGAAATGTCTGACTCTGGCTTCCCGCGGCACCATGTGACCTGACGTGCGGTGTTCCCTGTATCTCACGCTGCCTTGGCGGTGCCGTGTGGGAAACCCTGAAGGCTCCGCCATGAACGCAGAGGGTAACTGTCGTGCTTGAAGAGGACTGAGGCAGTCAATGAGGAAAATGTTTAACAGAAGACAATAACCACACAAGTGAGGAGTAGGAAGAGTCACACCTGATTTTTAAAATGCTTTAAGTAGTCCATAGCATAAATTTTTTAGGGGCTGGGGATTTAGCTCAGCGGTACGGTGCCTCAGCGGTACAGTGCCTGCCTGGCAAGCGTGAGGTTGTGAGTTTGATTCCCAGTACCGGAAAAACAAACAAACAAAAAAAGAATAAATTTTTTAAATGTTTCCTTTTGAAGTTACTGGAAGAGACAGCCCAAATCTACTTTCTTTTTAATGAGACAGCGTCTTACCCAGGCTGGCCTCGAACCTGCGGTAATCTCACTGCCTCAGCCTCCCCAGTGCTGGGCTCACTAGTGCAAACCCACTCTAGCAGGCTGGTAAATGCCTGTCTGCAAGGGACTGCGAGTATGTGACTGGAGAGTGTGCCCTGCCAGGTGCACCGGAACCGCACACACGGTGGTGAGACATGCCTGTCTCCCTGGGGGAGACGCCATCTTGCCTACGGGAAGCCGGCATCCCCATCCAGAAGCTCCTTCCACGCTCCATCAGGCTGCAGTGGCAGCGAGGCTCACACCAGCCAAATGACACCAGCTTTAACACTCAGCCCACCTTTGCCAAGAGACGTGGCCAGTGCCCTTCAGACAGAACGAACAGGCCTGGGGACTCGGTACACTCAAACTCACCCGAACCCCTGGGTTGTGCAGCCTGTTCTCAGCCCTGTGCCTGTCCCTGTCCCCGCTGCACGGAGGGGACAGCTTCGACGTGGGCAAGAGCAGCACTAAAATGCTGTCTGGTCTCAAACTCGTAACACCAGCTTCTCTCCCACCCTGGCTCCCCTTCCCTGGGCCTTTTCTGCCTGCGGACCTGTGTGCCCAGCCGCCCTGCTGGGACCATGGCTACCGGTGGGGCATGGGTGCCCTTCAGCCTGGCTGGGGCTGGCCAGAGCTCAGCGGACCCTGCCAGAGCCACGGCTGCAGGACAGGGCAGGGCGAAGCCGGGGCTGGCACTGCTGGAAGCTTGGCAGTTCTGCGACCGCCTTGCTTCAGTTCCCCAAGTTGGCTCTGCTGGCAAGGGAGGCTCCGCGTGCCCAGCTCAAAAGCCACGGCAGGGGCCGGTGACAAAGAGCACAGGGCACACCCACCTGCTCACACCCACCTAGCACAGACACACTAACGTGCTCCCGCACACAGGTTGCTAGGGGCGGGTTCCGGGGCGGGGCCGGCAGGGTGTGTCGTCCCCCCCCACTTCTCCTTCCCTCTCAGCTTCCAGGCCTTCAGGAGGTGAGCAGCTCTCGTCTGTGCGGCCCTTCAAGGTGGCTTCGCTGTGTTTACGCCAGCCAGCCGTGGTCTGTCATCATGAGCCAGAATAAATCTCCCCTCCTCTGAAGTTGTGGGTGTTCGTATGGTGTCTCAGCGACGAGATGCCACACAGAAACACCTCCCTCACATGTGTACACACGTATGTGCAGGTGCACACGCACCCATGGGTGCATACACCCCAGGCATGCACACATACGTGTACACACACACACACACACACACACACACACACACACACACACACACGGTATCCGTGAGCTACAAGCCTTCAACAATGCAGGCTGCTCCCAGCTGCCTGGTCAAGACAACTTGGGGTTCTGTGTGCTAGATTTACTTCCCAAACACAGGGAGCACACCGGAGATCCCACAGTGCAGGCGGCTGGGCAGGAGGACTGAAGTCAAGTACCACCCGGGCAGGAAAATGAAAAAGGGCGAGGATGTAGCTCAGTGGAGAGGGACCCTAGGTTTGATCCCCAGTACAGCAAAATAAACCAAAACGCAAGGTGAGGGTGCACGGCTGGCGCAGGCAGTACCGCTCTTCACTTCCCTCACTGGACGCCTGCACCGCTGCCTCTGCCCCGACCCCCGCCGTCTTCCCACTGCGAAACTGCAGACGGCTGCAGTGCTCCGCAGCTCTCTCGCCCTGGCTCCAGAACACATTCCCATTTCTTGGACAGTGGGCACATCCTCAGCCACGCCTGTCGTCCTCTCTGTCCCGGGGAGCTCCGGCTCTGCACGGGGCCAGCGCGGCTGGAACACAGACACGGCCTGCACAGGGGAGGCCTAATCAAGCTGCTGAGCTCAGCCTCTTCACGTGTAAAGGGGAAGATAACGGCTGGCAAGTATATTACTAGGGTGCCAGGCAGGGTGGCAAATGTCTGTAATCCCAGCACTTGAGAGGCTGAGGCAGGAGGACCACTGTGAGTCTGAGGCCAGCTTGGGTTACGTAATGAGATTTTGTCTCAAAAAACAAAACCCAAAAGCCCCAACATGCATTACTGAGGCTCACAGGAGAAACAACCCTAATTTCAGAGGTGGGGGTTACAAGCTAACAGGCTCAAGAGTAATGAAACACGGAGGGAGGAAGTCGAGGAACCAAGGAAAAGAGAGTAAAGATATGGACAAACACGCCCCTCAGATCCTTGTCTAGACCTCAAAAGGTACAAGGTGCAAGAAGAGCACAGAAACACTTCAGATTTTATAATCACACAGCAGAGGCCTGACGGTACTGGTACCACACATGGTATCTGGAAAGGGTACTTCTGGGATTTCTACACGTACTTTCATCCACGTATAAACGACATACTTAACAAACCCAGCACAGAAATTATATGGAAGTCAACTTGTTCAAGTCAGAGCTGGGAAAGAATAAAGAGCACCCTGGAGCCAAGTGGGTGGGACACATCTGTAATGCCAGGGAGGCAGGAGATCAGGGCACAGATAGCTGGCTGGGCAAGTGGGCATGAGCTGTCAGTCACTGAGATCCAGGACCCGTCCACAGAGAAAGTTCCCAAGCTCTGAACCTGGGACCAATCCGAAAATGCTATCTTCAGTTTTTCTTGCACAAAACTGGCAGGTTTTTGATAGGACGGTCTAGCTCTGAGAGCAGCCTGAAGAGTGAGAGACGCAAAAGGCCTCTGTTACTTACCTCCTGGCCGCTGTGGTCCCTTGGTGGCCTGATCTCAGTCTGCAGAGATTATTTCTTTTCCTACTGTCTTAGTTACTTTTCTTGTTGCTGAGACAAAACACCCGACACCCAAAGTTAAAGGAGGAAAGGTTTGTTTAGTTTAGTTTGTCGAGATTTTAGTCCATCATCGGCTGGCTCAAAAGCAGGGCAGCATGGCAGACAGGTATTGAAGAGGAGAAACAGTTCATTGTGGAGAGAAGGTAGCAAAGCAAGCAAGGGACCTTGGCAGCTTCTTTGTGCCCCTTTTATACTCTACCTAGACTACCAGGGGTTAGGGCAGTGCCAAACCAACCAGTGGACTGATTTAGTAATCATGAACTTTTAATCCCAGCACCACACTTCGGATCCAGCCTCCTCTGTAAAAGCACCCACGCCTGCATGAGGCTCTCGGTGTGGGTGGCTGCTGTACAGTGCACTGTAGGACATTCAGGAGCCGCCCGGGGGTGCTGGGGATTTAGCTCAGCGGCACAGCGCCTGCCTGGCAAACGCAAGGTCGTGAGTTCGATTCCCGGTACTGGAAAAAAAACCAGGAGCTGCCTGGCCACCGTCCACGACGAGCTGGTTTCGAGCTGGTTTCACCCCAGGCCCATCCTCATAAACCATAACATTTACCTTTAATAAATGTAAAGCTTTGCTACTTTTTTTTGTGTGTCTTGCCCAATTATTTGCTCAGGATAACAAGAACCTAGAAAGAATCCCTGAAGAGAGTCTACAGCCCCCTAGAAGGGAGGCTGAACCAGGACTGCAAGTCTGAGCCCAGCCTGGGCAACACAAAGACTTAGTCAGAAGATCCGGTCTCAAAATAAAAAAGGGATGGGGATGTAGCTCTGTGCAAAGGCTCAGGTTCAAACCTACAGTACCACCACCACCACCAAGACAACAACAAAATCCTTACAAAGCTTATCTCACTACAAACCCCACACTCGCGTCAGTACTAAAAGCTCTCCTGACAGAACTCAATGTTCCTCAAACCTCACACCCATCAGAATGGGGCCAGATTGCTGTCTTCTCCACTACACTTCCCGAAGCTCTCTGGAGCCGCACACGTGACCCTGGGGCAGGCACAGGAGGCCTTGGACCAGCTGCCCCCACCAAGCTCAGGACACGGCCATCGGAGCACCCAGCTGGCCACAGCACACGGGATCCTTCGCCCGGAATGCACATGCGCCACCTCTGCACAGCTCCTGCGGCAGGTGATGACCGGGCAGCCGGCACGGGGAACAAGAGCACAGTCCCCGCGGCGGGTGAAGAGTGCGGGTCTCTACTGTCGCATGGTGCTCAGTAACATCTGATCGATGCGACCCATGGATGCCCTGCTCCATGGGTTCCCCTTACAGCCGTGTCCCCAGGAAGCCACCTGTGGAGGAGTGAGTGTCACAGGACCAGCTCTGGGGGCAGGTGGAAGGGAGACATGAGATCAGGGTGTGGTGAAGCCGGCTGGGGAAGCAGGCGTGATCTGTTAATTACAAGATCCCGGACACATGCGCAGAACAGTTCCCAGAGCCCCGCGCATAGATTTCTCTTGAGACCTCCAGTAGGCTCTCATTCGGACTGCTGGACCTGACGACTTCGGGCAATGTCTGGAGACAGTTCTGACCGGTGGGGATGGGCCTGGGGTGAAACCAGCTCGTCGTGGACAGGGGCCAGGAGGCTCCTGAACGTCCTACAGCGCACCACACAGCAGCCACCCACACCCCAGGCATCTACTGGGCCGAGGCTGAGACCCCAGTCCACAGGGGCACATCGCCGCCTAGGATTTATACAAAGGCTCCACAACACCCCAAAAGGACTCAATGTTTTGGCCCCCTATATTGCCAAGGAAGTTAGCTTCTAACCCTCCTCTTCCTGTCTTGGCCTCAGACGTCAGCCATAGGGTCAGGAATTAAATTTTTATAAAGCTGCATACAAGAGCCAAAAACAAAATGAAACAAACATCAAGTGTTTGTTGCTTTGTAATTGTGTGCTGGAGGAAATCCTCCCAGAAGCTGGCCACAGCCTTCCTGCCACATCTCCGGGACGGGAGGACGTCAGGTGCCCAAGTCTAAATTAACCTCTGCCAAGGAAAACACAATCAGTGGGACCAGGTCCTGCAGGGAGGCCGGGCCTGGCCATCTGTTCCCGGGCTACTACAGCCTGGAAAACCTCTACATTTCAGAGGCAGAGCTAGCAGGCACCAGGCTCCAGATCCAACCCCCAGCACCACAAAACCAAAACAAAACAACCAGGCACAGTGGCACACGCCTGTGATCCCAGCACCCAGAAGGCTGAGGCAGAAGGATGACTGTGAGTCTGAGGCCGGCCTGAGCTACACAGTGAGTGCAAGCGCAGCCTGAGCCCTCTCTCAAAAAAATCAAACAAAACACCCAAGCAGACCCATACCTTACTATGGATGCTTTTATATAGCACTGGAGCTTGGACTTCTTTGTTATAGAAGCTAACGTTACTGTAACTAGTATATTGATGGTGTCTTCATTTAGTATTTTCAGAAAATACTAGCATAATACTCAAAACCCCTCAAGTGCAGTATTGGGGGATGCTGTGCCTATCTGAAGAACTCAAAACAATTAGCTGAAAAATTCAGAAATAAATTCACTAAGATAACCAGTTTCCACATTTCCTTTTGAATTTGCTTTTTGATTTGAGCCACAGTCTCACTAAGTCATTAAGTTGCCCAGGTTAGGCAACCTCTGAGTCTCCTGCCTCAGCCCCGCAGAGTGCTGGGACTATAGGTGTAGCCACCACGCCCCGCTAACAGTGAAGACTCTTACAGCTACATTTGTGCCACGTGCCTACGGAGTAAAATAGCATTGCAATGTCCATGCGGTGACTGTCTAGCCTTGGGAAATGCAAAAGCCACTGGGAAGAGCTCCCCCGCCTTTCCCCAACGGGCTGACGTGGTGATCACCGCAGCAGGTATTGAGAGGGACCGAGAGGGGCTGGGCTCTTGCACACAGCGGGCGCCCAAGACAGTCCAGCCACTTTGGCACATGGTTTGGCAGTTTTTTTAAAAAAATTAAACACATACTCACTGGAAGCAACCCAAATGTCCATTAGAGGGAAATGGATAAGCAAATGACGCACAGCTATGGATCTGAGGTAGGACAGGCTAAGCAAGGAGAAAATCACCCTTTTAAAACTGTGCTCTTAAAAAAGCTGCAATTTCAGGATGGTCAAAGCTGCCCCAGGTTATTCAGAGCTGTACCTCCTACCTTGCTCTTTCCCCTCTAGGCCCATCACACCCAAATCCCTTAAAGATACCAAGAATCCAAAACTTCACCTTCTTGCTTTGAGACAGGGTCTCCCTACGTCAGTGATGGTGAACCTCTTAGAGCTTTGAGTGATACAAGCAACCTGCTATAGCACGCGTGCCACAGGTCCACCACCACTATGCAGTTCAGGCTGACCCGAAGCACACTATTAGCTCAGGCTGGCTTCAAACTCACAGCAATCCCCCTCTCCTAAGATCCCCGGCCCTAGGATCCTCCCGAGTGCTGGGAGTACAGGTGTGCACCACTACACCTGGCTTAAAATTTTACCTCCTTGATAAGGGCAGGAGGTGGGGCATGGTGGTGCACACCCATACTCTCAGCACTCGGGAGGCTGACGCAGAAGGACTGCTGTGAATTTGAGGCCAGCCTGGGCTACAAAGTAAATTCAAGGCCAGAATGAACCTCATACTAAGACTCTGGCAAAAAAAAAAAAAAAGAAAGAAAGAAAGAAAAAAGAACAGTAAGGGCAGGAACCTGACAAAAAGAAACAGACTCAAAAGATTCAAAGAATGCTTTTAGGCAAAACATCTTAGATCACACATCTTTAAAGGATGCCTCCAAGGCAAGGTGTGTGGTACACAACGACAATCCCAGCACTCAGGAGGCTGAGGCAGGATGATCACTGAAAATTCAAAGTCAGCCTGCGTTATATAGGCAGACCCTGTCTCAAAAAACCAAAAGGGAAAAAGGGTACCCCCCAAACACCTGCAGACCACAGTTTGCCCCCTCTCCAGTGCCGGCAGTCTATCTTCCGTGTGTATTTCCTAACTCTGCCTAGGAAAATCTGTCTATGCCTCTCACTGATGCATCCTGAAATTCTTTTTTCTGTGCTGAGACTCAAGGACTTACTTGGTGGGCCAAGCTGAGGTCCCCATTTCTTCAACTCCCTGAACCCTGCCAGTGACAGACCTTACTCAGCAAGAATGAAGTATCAACAACAGCTTGATGACTCTCCACGTAGCTGTGGTGATTGAAAGAGGCTAGAGCAGTCTGAGAGAGAATTTAAACAATGCAAACTAATCTATAGTGGAGTGAGGCAGATTAGGGCGTGGCCAAGGGGGGGCATGTGGGCCGGACCTGTCTATCAGAGATCCAGGACACACAGAGAAACAGCTCCCAAGGCCTGCACCTAGGACCGATTAGAGAATGCTATCTTCAGTTCTTTTGCAAAATCAAGCAGGTTTTTGGTAGGACAGTGTTCTGGCTTGTGTCTAGATGTCCCCCAGTCTCATGTGCTCATAGGTGGGGCTTTGTCAGAGGTGGCTGGACCTAGAGAGTGTGATGCTGGGATTAAGGGTGAGTGATTACCAAATTAGTCCACTGACTGGTTTGACACTACCCTGAGCCCAGTGGCCTAGATAGAACATAAACGGGGCAGACAGAAGTTGCTACTGTCGCTTGCTTTTGCTGTCCTCTGTCTGCCTTGAACTGTTTGTTCTCTGTGATCCCTGTCATGCCACCCTGCCCTGGAGACAGCCCACCCGCTATGCACCAAACTGTGAGCTCAATAAACCTTTCCTCCCCTAACTTTGGCTGTCAGGTATTTTGTCTCTGTGACGAGAAAACTAACTAAGACAGAGAGCCCGGATCTGAGGTCAGAATGGGGTACAAACGACAGCACTGTGAACCTTTTGACTCTTGCTCTCTCTGGCCTGCTCTCACTCTGCAGTGCATCCTTCTTTCCTGTCTTTAATACATGTAAAACCTCGCTACCTTTTGTGTGTGTCTTGTCCAATTTTTTGTTCCACACAAGACCCTGGAAAGAGCCCACAGCCCCCAAATGCCTGTATTTGGCTCAAAAATGAGCTTAATGTCGATACTCATGGTCAAACAGTTTTGACTGAAAAACAGGCAAGAACCCAGGTGTGATGGCGCACCCCTGTAATCCCAGCACTTGGGAGGCTGAGGCAGGAGGAGTGTTGCAAGTTCAAGACCAGCCTGGGCTACAAAGTGAGCTCACGGCAGGCCTGAACTGCATAGCGAGACCCTGTCTCAAAAAGACAAAACAAAACAAAGCAGGCAAGTTTAATGTAGGTTTTTCTTTTTTTTTCTTTTTTTTTTTTTGAGACAGGATCTCATTGTGTAGTTTAAGCTAGCCTTGAACTCATTACACAGCCCAGGCTGGACTCAAATTCATGGTGATTCTCCTGCCTCAGCCTCCTGCACGCTGGATTACAGGCATGAGCCACCTCACCCAGCTAATTTAGTTCCTTCTGTATGAGTTGCTTAGGCTGCTGCAACAAAACACCTCAGCTCACGTGGCTTAAACAGAGGTCACTTCTCACAGGACCACAGGGAAGTCCCTCTGTGAGCCAGGTAACCGTTGGTCCAGTCTCCCTGCAGACTTGCTTCTTTCTGTCCTCACACAGCAGGGAAAGAGCAGAGCAAGATGGGTGTCTCTCCCTCCCTCTTTTTTTTTTTTGGTACCGGGAATCGAACTCAGGTCCTTGTGCTTGCCAGGCAGGCGCTTATGCCACTGAGCTACATCCCCAGCCTTCCCTCCTCTTCTAAGATCAGACACGACAGCCTCATTTAATCCAAATTACTCAGCAGCCCTTTCTTCAGATGAAGATTCAGGTGTCAGACAAATTTGGGGGAGGGGGAAACGGCACAGACAGGAATCCTGCACACCAGGCCTGCCGGGAACTTTCCAGCCTCCTAACTTTTTCAGCAGAATTTCTGTGCTGTAAGCGGATCGCAAGCCCTTTCCTTTATCCATCAACTCAATTCTGCTCGATGAGCTTTTGTCCTTAGAGCATGGAGGGATCATTCATCTTTCCAAACTGGGACTGTGTCCATCCTTCCAGCAGACTGGAAAGGAAGAACTGGCAAAAATACTCTTACTCAGACACAAAGCACTACCTCGCCCTCACCCTAGCTACAAATTACTACACAGCACAGCAGACTCTTCTGGGCAAAAACAAATATTCTTTTTTTGGAGACAGGGTCTCACCACGTAGCCCAGGTTGGCAGCAAACTCACGGTGATCCTCCTGCTTCAGCCTCCTCAGTGCTGGGATTAAGGCCTGGCAAGAAATGCTCTTTGCAGAAGCACTACCTCAGCCTGGCAGTGTGAGAGAGGCTCACACTGTGGCTGCTGACCAAGCCTGCATCCCAAATGCCCTCGCAGTCTCAGTTACGAGATCCCTGGGTCAGGGAACAAAGCCACAGTGCTGCCCGAGCAGCAGCCTACCTCCACGACAGTAAGACTCAGGAGCCGGCCCCCGGGTCTGGGAGTCAGGCTGATGCACTATTTGCTGCATCTTCTGAATTCCAGGGCCAAGGACATGGGACGCTGCCAGAGACAAATGGATCCTGTGTTGGCCGCTCGACTTTCGGGCACAGGATCTACTTGACGTCCACGAGGACGGGCAGGAATTGCCACCAGTGCCCGTCTTGTGTGGCCCCAGCTTAACTATCACATGGTTTCTCTGATATGAGAGACCCAAAGTATAAATGAACTAAAGAGCAAAATAAAAGATGCTAGGAAACAGGAAGATCTTTTGTGAAAGGGAAGGGAACCAAAAGGAGGGAGGGAAGGAGATGGGGACGTAAAAATAATTAATTAAAATGTGTGAAGCCAGGTGTAGTGGGGCACACCTGTAATCCCAGCACTCAGGAGGCTGAGGCAGGAGGATTGCTGTGAGTTCCTCTGTGAGGTCCTCACTCCCAGTATTCAGGATAGGCCTGTGTGTGGGGATGGCGCCTGGAGAGAGGTGATTAAGCCGGGCATGGTGACTGATGCTTGTCTGTCATCCCAGCACTCAGGAGGCTCAGGCAGGAGATCAGCCTGGGCTACACAGTTCAAGCCCACCCTAAACTGTATGGCAAGATCCCGTCCTACAAAACCAAAAAACTAGCTGGGCGTGATGGTGCACGCCTGCAATCCCAGCACTTGGGAGGCTGAGGCAGGAGGACTATCATGAGTTTGAGACCAGCCTGAGCTACAAAGTGAGCTCAAGGCCAGCCTGAACTGCATAGGAGACCCTGCCTCAAAAAGACAAAAAGAAAAACAAACCAAAAAACAAACAAATGAACAAAAAAACCAAAAAACCAAAATAAAACAATAAACTTTGTGCGTTTTTGTTTGTTTGGAGACAGGGACTCCCTGTGTAGCCTAGGCTGACCTTGAACTTTGTGGAGATTCTCCTTCCTCAGCCTCCCAAGTGCTTGTATCCTATCTTTTTTTTTTTTGTTTTTTTTGAGACAGGGTCTCACTATGCAGTTTAGGCTGGCCTTAAGCTCACTTCACAGCCCAGGCTGGTCTTGAACTCCCAACGGATGTTCCTGCCTCAGCCTCCCGAGTGCTGGGATTACAGGCGTGCGCCACCATGCCTGGCTTTGTGTCCTATCTTAAAGGAAGACCTGAGAACACACCTGTCCACCCTGCAAGCATGCGGCCTTGACATTCGTGTGATATAAACACGCCCTGCAAGAGAAGAGCAGTTTCTGGACCCTGAGCTGTACTAACTGCCCATCTTCTTGAGGCTGACAGGCTCAGAACTGCTCCCTGCCACCTCCCCTACGCGGTGGCAGGCAGTGGGCCAGGGTCACTCCACTCACACAGCCTCCCCTGGAGAGCCAGGGGAGTCTGTCTGTCTGTCTCTCTTTTCTCGATGAGGTCACCAGACTTTCCCAGCCGGCCTGACCTTTGGCCTGGCTGCAGATCAGAGCTGGATGCCTCCGTCTCCTGTCCTGTGCTCCGTTCGAAAGTCAGGTCTCCAAGAGCCCCAGCGGAGCTGTGCAGCCACTTCTAGCCCTGGTGTCCTCCACCAATGGCCACAGTGGCCACCTGAGTGTTTGGGAGCGACTCTGTCCCCCTCCCCTGGGCAGGACAGGCACACCCAGTGGTCCCACTTCCAGGCTGCAGTGGTGCTCAAGGTCAAGGCCACATCTGATGCCCGCGGGTCGTCCCAGACCTGCTTTTCCTCATCCAAGAACGCACACGCGCATATGTGCACATGCACACAGAGCTACACCTGCACTTATGCTAGTGTGGGGCAGGATTCAGTGTTTACCTTACTCTTTTAAGAGTGTCAGCAGTTAAAGAATCACTCTAAAAAACAGAAGAAAATGCAGTAAAAATCCTACGCTGTGTGTAAAGAACAATCTCTGAACAGCTTATAATTTTAAATTTTATCTTGTGTAGACACAAGCATTGTTGAGATAAAGATCCTTCAACTTACACCAACACTGTACAATTCTAGGCTCTGAAAGATCTAGGCGGTATATACACTGTTTCAGGTAATGAGGGAACTCTGGGGGACCAGGCTATGGGTGGTTTTTCTTTTCCATATATTCGTTTGGAATACATGGAATTCGTTTCCTTTCTTTTTTTTTTCTTTGAGACAGTCTTACTATATAGCCCAGGCTGGCCTTAAATTCACAGGGATCCTCCTGCCTCAGCTTCCTGCGTGCTGAGGTTATAGGCATGTTTTCCAACACAGCCTGCCTATATTTTCTATTTGTCAAAATCATCTCAGATTCCTTGCAATAATAAGAAAACCGTGTCCCCAGCCCCAAAAAGCATACACCCTACGTACCTTGTTGAGCTTGCCTAGTGAAGATATGAGATCGGCCCATTCACTGGAGGACTCAAAATTTCGTAAAGCCTTTTCAATCCCTGAAGAGTAACTTCTGTATCTGTAGTCATTTAACAGCTCCTGCTCTTCTGGGTCCATCTTACATTCTCACAGTGGAGAAAATATCTGAAAGTGAAGCCACCAGTAAGCAATGAGGAAAATTCTTTCCTGCCCAATGCCGGTGGTAACTCAGCTTACAGATGGCCTGCCTGCCACAGGCCATTTAAAAAACCCAAGGACAACATCTTGGCCTGAATGGTCTTGGCCAATCAATCCTCTTCAATTAGCTTAGGAAATTGGAAATATTCTATCAGATCACGTAGGGAAAAAAATAAAGCATTAAAGAAAACAAAATGGGTGTGGTGGTGCACAGCTGTAACGCCAGCACTTTGGGAGGCTGAGGCAGGAGGATCCCAAAGTAAAGCCCAACCTGAGCAATTCAGAAGATCCTCCCAAAAAAATAAATGAGGGGAAGGTGTAGCTTGGTGTGAAGGCCCGGGGTTCAACTCTCAGTATCAAAAAAATGAAACAAAACAACCCTAAGAAGTAGTTGGTACGTCCAAGTAGTTCGTAGCTGTTCTGTGTTCCCTTCACCCCAAGAAATGTCCAGGCCCCCAATCGGGCCTAACAACGGCAGCACCCCAATGCTCCACGCAGTCTGTTTACTCTAAGCGGCTGAGCACTGGAGAGAGAACTTAAGGCGGCAGGGCTTCTGCTCCACAGACTAACAAAGAGAAGATCTAAACACGTAATCTCCACTCACTGAGGCATGTACGGGGACAGGGTGGGATGAAGTCACAGACCGACACGGGCAAGAAGGACAGAATGAGGAAGCCCAACGCCTGGCAGAGGACTCCTCCGTGTCCCAGGTGCAGGCGGCTGGCACTACCAGGAAGAGCTGTACAGAGATAAGGTGTGTGTTTAGGAGGTGGGGCAGCGGACGTCCCGCTGCCAACGTCAGCCAGGGAAGAGCGGGCAGCCAGAGCAGCTCAATGTCACGGTGGCCCCAGGAACAAAGTACGGCTTGGGGCGATGGCATACGGAAAGCCGGGTGTGGTGGCGCACACCTGTCATCCCAGCACCGAGGAGGCTGAAGCAGGAGGATCGCAGGAATCCAACGCCAGCCTAGGCCACATAGTAAGTTCAAGGCCAGTCTGAGCTGCACGGTAAGACGCTGTCTCAAAAAAGGATTTTTTAAATTTTTATTTTATTTTATTGTCTTTTTGAGACAGGGTCTTGCTACGCAGTTGAGGCTGGCCTTGAGCTCACTTTGTAGCTCAGGCTAGTTTACTCCCGTTGATCCTCCTGCCTCAGCCTCGCACGTGCTGGGATTACAGGTGTGTGCCACCACGCCCCACTTAAGATTTTTTTTTTAAATTAAAAAAAAAAAACAGCACAGGTGAGAATTTGGAAGTAATCATTTAGGGAAAATATAAGGCATTTGGTGTCACCAGTCTAGGCCAGTCTTCTCTGTGGCTTGGTACATGGATTCTTTATGCACATTTATCTCAGGAAACAAGCAGGTGTCCCAGGATATCTAGAATCACGCCCTTCAGAAAATTGCCTGGGTCCCTCCACCAGCATCAGGCAGAACCCGGATTCTGGCTCAGATTGGTGAGACGCTACCTTCTGTTAGTGGGAAAAGCAGTAGCTGGGCCTTTCTGTAGCTCTTTCCCTAGTGCTCCTGCCTCTATCCTGGAGAGTGCATGAGGATCCACTGGTAAACGGAGTCCTACAATTCCACAACGGTATCCCACCAGACGTGTTCATCTGAAAACCGGAAACGGTGACTGGAAGTCCTCGCCTTAGCCACTCTTCATTTCCTAGAAAAATCACCTGCCAGATCCCAAAGCAGCTCCCTGAAAATAGGCTCCCACGAAGGAAGCTGTCAGGTGAAATCGAAGGTGGAGAGCAAACCACAAAGAGCCACCTACCTACCACAGGTAAGGTCCCTGGGCCACAGCACACAAACGCTCACCACCAGGGGCCTGATCGAAACAATATACTGAATTTTGTTTTTTTTGGTGCGGGGACCTTGCGCTTGCCAGGCAGGCGCTTGGGCCACTGAGCTATATCCCCGGCCTGAATTTGGTTTTTCAGAGTGGCTAATAAATTACACTAGAAAAAAAATTAAAGCTCCCAGTTAAGAGTAGGCTTTGAGGGTGGGGGTGTTCCAACACCTTATGCCCCCCCCCCAAAAAAAGAGCCTGCAAAGGTGTTCCTGGGTGTGGGGTGGCTGTCCCCAAGTACCGGCAGCCCCGGCTCGCGGGGAGCCAGAGGGACCCGCAGGACAGGACAGGACAGGACAGGACGCAGGGCCAGGCCGGCGCGGCGCGCACTGCGGCTCGGAGCCCGCTCGGGGACGGTCGCGGGCGCGGGGTCCTCGTCCTGGGAAGCCCCGGGCTCCCGGAGGTCGCGCCCA
>NW_004955407.1:35400398-35434882 GCF_000276665.1 Chinchilla lanigera | reverse complement strand
AAGGCGGGGGGAGGGGCGGGGCCGCGCCTGTTTTTCGGAGCTCAGGGGCTGGGTTGGAGGTGGGGTCTCGACCCGGTGGGCGGGGTCGAGGGCGGGGCTTACGGCGCTTGTCCTGGCCCGCGCCCGCGGCAGAGTCAGGGAAGCGGGCGTCGCCTGGCGGTTTGGCAATTCCGCGTGGGCGTGAAGTCGTCCGCGCCGAAGGAGACATCGGTCAGCGCCACTCACAGCCATCCACCCTCCTTCAGTCAAAGGAGGAGTTACCGACCAGGAGAACCCTAAGGCCCAGAGAGGTGCCCCGTACCTGGCTTACGCATCTTCCCATCCGGGCCGCACCCAAACCCGGTGCCCGCGCGAGGAGGAGGACGAAGCCGTCCAGGCTCGGGGCGCAGAAGGCTGGGGACCCTCGTTGAGCTGCCGATGCCCCCGCAGGCCAACGCTTTCCCTGAAGGGCAGGTGATATCAGTCCTCCCTGGAATGATCTCCTTATGCAGGTGCGGGGTCAGGACAGAGGACTTCATGTCAACTCCGGGGAGTATGAATATTTCTAGGCCAGTGATCTGCCTTTCCTGACCCACCGAGCCCCTGCAGGCCCGCAAGAGGCATCCGGGCGTCGGCCCTGTTCTGGCTGCCCTACGGCGTTCCCAGCCAACCCAGACAGCGCCACCTGGAGGGTAAAGTCGGAACTTCTGTTGTGGCCTCTCCAGCACGCCCGAGTCTCGCTGGGGAATTTTCAGATCTAATCTGGGCGTCTCTGAGGTTAGGCCACTGGTGAATGTGCTTGGCGGGGAGGAAGAATGTTTGGAAATGGTTCAGAACACTGTGTTGTGTGTGTGTGTGTGTGTGTGTGTACGCGCGCATGTACATGTGTCTGGGAAAGGGTGTACAGTTTCTATCAGATTCTAAAGTGGACCAAACACTTCTACCAAAACACCGTGAATAATTTAATAGTTGGCGATGCTGGATCCTTCTCCTGACCAGGCTGCTGACTTGGATCCCGTTTCCTTCGGCATATATCATGTGCCCCAGATGTAAACGTTTCTAACGATCAAGCCAGGAAAGGTCTTAAAATAGAATCAGAGGAAAAGGAAAGGATTGAGCCACTTATAGCAGGGAAAAACCGTTTATTTCATGAAAATCGATTTCCTAACAAAGAGATGGTAAGCTGTTTTTACATGACTGGCAGAAAAAATGGCAAAAATTTGGCAAGCAAGTGACCGTTGAAGTTCTTGAGTCTCACCCACTCATACTGCTCTGAACTAACGGGGAGAGAAGAACCGCTTAATGTCCAGCGAGGTGGTGTGTGTTTATAACCCCAGCACTAGGGGAGGCTATGGGAGGAGGATCACAAGTTTGAATACAGCCTGGACAACTCAGCAAGACCCTGTCTCATAATAAAAAGGGCTGGGGGTGGAGCTCAGTGATAAAGTGCTTGTCTAGTTAAATCACCAGCACTAAGAAAAAGAGATAAAAAGTCTACTTAGCTAGAAAAAAAAGATAAAGTCTACTTAGCTATCTATGCTTATCTGTTGAACAGACCAGTAAGGGGAACAGTTTCCTTACACAATAATAATCAAACTAATTAGGGCACTTCAAATTTAATATAAGAAGGCCGGGCATGGTGGCACATGCCTGTAATCCCAACACTCGGGAGGCTGAGGCAGGAGGATCGTTGCGAGTTTGAGACCAGCCTGGGCTACAAAGTGAGCTCAAGGCCAGCCTGAACTGCGTGGTGAGACCCTGTCTCAAAAAGACAAAAAACAAAAAACCCAAATTTAATATAAGTCCCAGTTTTAATTCTTCCTCCTCTTGACAGTAAAGAAGTTACCATATGCCCAGGCCCACTACGTTTACCACAGAAGCATCAACCCAGAAAAACATGTCACAGAAAAGCTGATGTAGAAAGGACTTCTGGTGGCATCTGACACCTAAAAATATATAGCCTACACAATGATCCTTTAAAATATATGGCATTTAAACCATATTTGAAACCTAGCATAGTGGAACATACCTGTAATTCCAGCTACTTGGGAGGCTGAGGCAGGATAATTGCAAATTGGAGCCCAGCCTGAGCAATTTTGCAAATTAGTGAGAACCTGTCTCAAAATAAAAGAGGGCTGGGGTATAGAATTCAGCCCCTGAATTCAATCACCAGCAACAGAAACAAAACAAAACAAGGCCAGGCATGGTGGCACACACCTGTAATCCCAACACTTGGGAGGCTGAGGCAGGACTATCACTGTGAATTTGAGACCAGCCTGGGCTACAAAGTGAGTTCACGGCCAGCCTGAACTGCATAGTGAGACCCTGTCTCAAAAAGACAAAACAAACAAACAAACAACAAAAGTCATACTTTGTTTCTCTGTGGAAAAATTTATCCAGGCTAAATTGGGGATCAAATGACCAGATAGCTTACAAATCACCTGATTAAATGTATCACCTCTATCAATTTTTATACCAAGAGTTACCCGAGGTCTTCAGAGTCATAGCATAAGGTAGATGTACCCAGCACCAGGCACCAAAGAACTCTGCACACAGTTCTGGATGTGGCCCCAGCTCTTAACTCTTAGGTGTCTGAGTAAGTTATTAAACACTCTGAGCCTTTATTTCTTCATTTGAAAAATGATAGTGATACGAACCTCAAAGGACTATTGTGAGAACTGGGTGAAACCGTGTTGGGAAGCGTGACACACAGCCCAGAATGTCATCGGCTCTCAGTTCATGATTTTGTTTTTGTTTTGATTTCAGGCATTACCTATTATTATTAATACTTTTTTTCTACAGTGCACTATGAAGCATTTTTATGAGTTCTATTGATTAGGTTCATTTCTGCTTAAACATCAGCCACCCAATTTAACTGTCTTACTTTCCTGTTGCTGAGACAAAGTGACCGACACCCGCAGCTTGAGGAGGAGGGGTTTATGGCTCACGTTTTTAGAGGCTCCTGTCTATGGTCAGCTGGCACCAAGGCAGAAAGAGCATGGTGTAAGGACTGGACGGAGGAGAGCTGCTCTCCCCACGGCAGCCAAGGAGAGAGAGAAGGAAGGGTCAGGGAGGGAGGTACAGTACAGTACATAAATCCCTTTAGGCCACGCCCCTGGACTGGCCACGCCCCAACAGACCACGCCCCCAGGGCGGATCAGGATCCCGGGGACCCACCTCTTCCAATCAGACCCTGCCTCCTAACAGCATAGTCAGCTACTAATCCATCAGTCTATTAATCCACAGATAAGGACAGCACCCCAACAATCCACCCACCTTCCAAAAACCCCACTCTAAACACATGCGGCTTTAGGGGACATTCTAGATCGAAGTCTTAGCATCAATCTAGGAAGGAAAAGGACCGTTTGAAGGACTTGGTGTACTTCTGGAGAGAGCTGGGAAAGAATGCACCGCGGGGAGGGCTTCCCCTCAGTGGCTGTGGCCTGGCTCCTTCTGCTCCTTAGACTACAATGGGTGGCATTCATCATGCTCAGTACTGGCTCTGATCCAGTCCAGCCGGTCCTTTCTTTATGGGCCTTTTAAGTGGGGTATATAACGATCCAGAAGTGTCAAGAGAAGATTGGTTGGCTAGAGATAAAAGAAGAAGTAGAAATAAAAGAGGTGGGTGGTGACTTCCTGTCTATGTCTGACTTCTTGTCTGTGACTTAAGTAGATCCTACAGCCCTCTCCTGTCCCCCAGTCAGTGTGTGCTGTCACTGGGGAGACTGACTGCAAGAGACGAGAGTGTGACAGTCCAAAAACCTCCTGAACCCATTACGGTGTTACAGGTGCTGTGGCCTGAGCTGAGTAGGGGTTGGGTTGAATCAGTGACACAAAAAGGGCTGAAATGAGGCGTGAGGGCACATGCCTGTAATTCCAGCACTCTGGGAGGCCGAGGCAGGAGGACTGCAAGTTGGAGCCCGGCCTAAGCTATTCAGTGATTTAGCAAGACCCTGGCTCAAAGTAAACAACAAAAAGGGCTGGGGATGTAGCTCAGAGTGAAGGTCCTGGGTTCAACTCCCAGTAGTGCAGAAAAAGGCTGGGGGTGCCGGAAGGAAACCGAGTGTAGTCCAGGTGGGGTTCTGCCTTGTCCACACCGCAAGTGGAGGGAAAGTGAAGTGAGGGCAGTGACAGGTAAGCTGACATTTGAGGCGCTGTGGAGCCCGGAGAAATAGACAGCTGCTCCTAGGAGATACCAGCAGCGTCGTCTGCTTCGTTATGCTCCGGACATAAACGAAGCCTCGAGCATTTCTCCCCTCCGGAAGGGAAGTGCAGTCTCTCTTACGTCCGAAGGGAGGTGTCAGGACACAGGATGTGACTGCAGATGTGGTCCTGGTGCTCAGTTCATGCTGTGAGTAGCCACCGTAAACTCAGTAGCTCTGGTGAGTCTACAGATTTTCCTCCTTCACATTCTTTCCACTGTGCACCTGTTGCATTTCTGTGGTCCTCTTTGGAAAGCCGTGCACCTTCTCAAGTCCTGACTCCCTCACAGACCTGTGCAAGGACATTCCTTCTCTTTCAGAAAATCCTCTGAATAGCTAAATCATGGTGTAACAGAAAATGTGCCCCCTCGCCCAGCCAGTATACTTCAGTTTCTTAGTTGCCCATGTAATAGTGCTTGTTCCAGCTCCAGCTGCTTCTGTCTCTTAGAAACAGCTGATCACTGTGATGCACATTGTATAAACCCATCCCCAGCAGACAAGCCATTCTGCCTCTGAACTTCCTGATTGCTCACCCCATGTAAGCCCTAGACCACCAGAGATCAAGACCTGATATTCTGGGAATGATCTTGGTCAGTGTCCGTTGATGTAAATAAATCTGCCTCCAAATCCTGGGTGTCATTTCAGTGTTTCTGCTTGCCATTGCAATGGAAGTAGTCTAGATGTCCATCAGTTGATGAGTGGATAAAGAAAATGTGGTATTTGGACTCCCTGGAGTACTACTTTGTCATGAAGAATGATAAGCTTGAGTCATTTATAGGAAAATGGAGGCACTTTGAGACCATAATGCTAAGTGAAACAATCAGACACATGAGTTTAAATGTCACATGGTTTCTCTTCTTTTTTTTTTTTTTTTGGTTTTTCTCCAGTACCGGGAACCGAACTCACGACCTTGCGCTTGCCAGGCAGGCGCTTTTTGCCGCTGAGCTAAATCCCCAGCCCCTCACATGGTTTCTCTTCTATGAGAAACCCAAAGTATAAGTAAAGAGCAAAATAAAAGATAGATAATAGGAAGCAGAGAGATACATCTCTTGCAATAGGGAAGGTGATGAGGAGATGGAGGGAGGGGACAGGGAAGGAAGAAAAGGGGATTAAAAAGAATTTAGATGTGTTATGTACATGATGAACATAGTCATTGTGTACTGCAGACATGGGCTAATAAAAATAAAAACTAAAAATGAAATGACAACATTCCTTTTGTCTACAAGACTTTTTCTACAGGGTATAACCAGAACTCAGGAGGCCTGGTCACAAAAGCAATCCTCTTCGAAAGCCGTGAATGAGCATGCAACTGCTGTCGTAGAGATACAAAGGCGCTCTGGGGTCATGTGAAGAATCATGCTGGGCTGAGCTCAGAGGGGGCGTGAGCAGGTCCAGGCGCAGACATCCACGTGTGTGGTGGGAGCGAGACGGCCAGCATCGCCAAGGCACTGGCAAGGTGAAAGGAGTGGCAAATGTCTTGGGCAGAACTGTGGAAACCAAAAGCCACTAAGAACCCAGTACAGAAGAAAGCATGCCTCAGCAGCAGCAGCAGCAGCAGCAGCAACAGCAACAGCAAAACACCTTCCCCAACACTTCCGCCTCCAGGGCTTAAATACAGTGCACAGGAGGCCATTGGTTGGCTGAGCGCCTGCACTGGGCCGGCCTGGCCAAATCAAAATGGCGCCACTCATGCTAAAGAACCACACTGGCAAATCAAAGCCACATTGTTTGACCAGCTCAGAACTCGAATAGCCAAACCCCTAACCACCCAGAGTTAGCCGTTACTACTTTAACCGTTACAAGAAAACTAACTTTGAAACAACTGAAGTGCTTTTGTCTGTTTCTGCTTTCCTCACTTTTCCATCTACAAAACCAGCCTCCTGTGCTTGGCTCCTTAGAACGCCTGCGCTGTTTGATAAAGTGTCACCCCATCCCAGAAGTGCATATCAAAGCCTAAGAAGATTTTTTAATGTTGTAATTTTCTGTCTTCTGACAGAAACAATAAAAATACAATTAAGATCAGCATTTGAGGGTCTGAGGCAGGAGGATCACCATGAGTTAGAGACCAGCCTGAACCACAAAGTGAGACTCTGTCTCAAAAAGCAAAGCAAAACAAAGCAAATCATTGTCTTCACAGAATCAACAAACTGGAAGCAGAAAGGGATGGCTCCAGTTGGTCGAGACCTGGCTTCGTAACCCTCCGACCGCTTACCACACCATGGAGTCTCAGTACCAGCATTTCCTGGGAATCTGTCAGAAATGTGAATTTGAGGTCCTACCAGACCAACTGGATCAGAAATGCTGGAGTGGGAAGCAGCAATCTGTTTTCTTCAGACTGAGGGATTAAACATGGGGCCTTCACACTTAGCTACAGCCCCGGCCCGTTTGTTATTTTTATTTTGAGACAGGATCTTGCTAAATTGCGAAGTTGTCCACACTGGGTTCAAACTTTTGATCCTCCTGCCTCAGCCTCCCAGAGTGCTGGGATTACAGGTGTGCGCCATCATGACCGGCTAGGAGTTTGTTTCAGTCGGCCCTCCAGAAGATCAGAATGCCCACTACAATTTGAGATGCCTGTGTGTCCTTTTCCCTTGGAGACTTTTCCCTCTGAGTTGGGCACAGCGAGACCATTCAGCGGCAGATCCTGGAAATGAACAGCCTCCTCCTGGGGAGAGTTTAATGTGTGTTCGTTCCTTCTCCACAGCAGAAAGAGAGTCCAACTCCAGCATCAGAATTCATTATTCCTCCCACTGGCACTCGTTACGCACTAAGCTCTGGAAGGCAAGGTACAGGGGTCCAGATGCGGCATGTGAGTGGGCCAGCCCCGAGATGAATGCACTGATTGGGTGTCGTAAACACGCTAACGGAAAAGGTGTGCAGCCCCAAAGCAGACGTTCACCAGTCCTGTACCACTTTGTCACGGACAAGCTGGCCGTGGGGCTCAGTGGCATCTGGAGGCAGGAGGGCCAAGTAGACGGGGGTCTCGGCGCCCTGCTCCAGGGTTCTGGAGCCCTGGTCCCCGGCCATGTCTGTCTTCACCCACCCGGGGCAGCAGGCGTTCAGCAGGATCCTGTCGGCCTTTCTAGTCTCATCCAGCTGCCGGGCCATGATTCTCGACAAGACTGTGACCCCCAGCTTGGACACCCCGTAGGCTGAGTCGGGCCAGCCTTCCTTCCCATGCATCTCATTTTTCACATCCTCCACAAACTTTTTCATGAGGTCCACCAAGTCCCCCTCCGTGAGCGTGTCACACCGGAAGCGCTCCTGCAGGGCTTCGCTGCAGTCCTCAAGGGCTTTGGAGCCCTGTAAACTACTGATGTTCACCACTCTCCCTGAAACAGAAGAGAAAGATGGGGCATGTCACGGGAAGCGTTCTTAGCCGAATATGTAATTGAAAAGTACAGTGAACATTTAAAAAGATTTTTAAAAATGTTAATAAAGCCTTCCAGCCATCATACCTCAGTGAAAGGAGTCACTGGTGAGGAGGTAATATGCTATTTTTGACAACCCTTAGGCTGTAACTCCTTAATAGGTCCCTCTTGCATATCTCTGTCTTCCTGAGAAACCACTCTGAAGATACCACCACGTATTATAGCAGCCATTGATATTTTCCTACTAATCTATCCATAACTGTGTAAAGTTTGTAATGTTCCTATCCTATTTCATAACTGGATGTATGTTTATTATTATGTGTTTCCTACAACAACCATTGAGAATAGTTAATGATTTTTCAATAGGTCACTCATGTATAGCTCTATTTATTTTCTTTAGAAGCCACTTTGAAGATACCAAAGTATAGTACAACAACTCTTGATAATCTCCTACCTCTTTTGTCTGTAACTCACTATTATTTGTCTATTTGTTTTCCTGAGAAACTATTTTGTAGACAATAATATGTAAAATGATAACCATTGATAATTTCCTACCATTTTGTCTGTAATTTGCTAAGTCCCCCCTATTATTATGTTATCCTTCTTTTATTCTTTAAAATAAAAAAAAAAAAATGTTAATAAAGGACACATTGCCACGAATGCCCTTCAAAATACTTTCCCTCATTTGGAACACACATCCCAGTGTCGTGGCCCTTTCTGAAGCAGTTCTGGAGTCCTCTTTCATGAGTGTCTTTAGTTGTGCTATTGTTACAGCAATTTTAGATTTCACCAAATGTTGATGGCAAAGTCAGATTTCCTGGAGATGCAGGAAACCATGGAGCAGCCCTTGGAGGAGTGGAGGGAGCTCTATATTATGCAGACCCGGAGGAGTTCAGTACCCCAAAGTCTGAGCCCCGAGTCGGGGTTAGGGAAGGTGTTATGTAGAGGCTGTGTTGGGAAACGGCGAGCCAAACGAAGGCAGTTACTTCAGGGTGACAGGTGTACAACTTTGGGGAGTCGGGTACAAGGCTGTGGGGCTGCCCACAGGAAGGGGGGAAGGAGGGGTGCAGGGAGGCAGATAACAGGGGCTGTGAAGCAGTGGGTGCGGGAAAGGCGGGGAGGGCAGCAGGAGGCAGAGGCTGCTGTATTTTGTGGTAAAGACAGAACAAAGTAAGGACATAATTTCATGACAAGCGGGGCTCAGGGTTGAGCCCTTGGAGGCGGTCCCAGTGTGGTTTCTTTTTCTCTCTCTGTCTTGGCTGCCTCAGTGTCCTGGATGGATTAAAAATGTTTCCCTTTCTCGGGAAACATTTAATGGGAAACAATTAAACATTTAATGTCCTGAATGGCTTAAAAACATTTCCTTTTTGACTCTGGGCAAGAGCCAGAAATCTTACGCTGCCGCTGCAGTGAATCAGGTGGATAAGGACAAAGCTTCATGTTTTTCCAAGTCTGCTTTCCCGTGCGTGCACTCAGAGGCAGTGTTCACCCTATTTTGGATCATAGCTCATAGAGGCCCTCGTGAAAGAGGACTTCCAGGACCGCTTCAAAAAGTGGAAAGGATGTTGGGATAAGTGTGTTCAAATGAGGTAGAGGATTTTGAGGAGGATTAATGGCAATGTGCCACTTACTATAATAAATATTTTAAATTTAAATATATACCATATATTTTGATCACCCCTTTTGGCAAACACACAACGGAGTCAGGATGTAGGCTTGATCGCTGATAAAAACTAAACATACCTGGGTGTGGTAGAGCACACCTGTAATCCAGCACTTGGGAGGCTGGGGCAAAAGGATCACCTAGAGTTTGAGACCAGCCAGGGCTACATAGTCATAGTTCAAGGCCAGTCTGAACTACATAGCAAGACCCTGCCCAAAAGACCAAAACCAAAACACGAAACAAAAGGTGACACTAGAAGGCGTAAAACATGCATAAGTGGGACTTGACATGCTGTGCTCCCCAGTAGAACGCATCTCTGCCAGTAAAGGGCTTCCCTTCTGCAGCGGTTCTCTGACCTGGGCAGAACTGGAGTCTACAGTTGTACAAACACCCTGCATAGCCGGGGAAATAGCTCAGCAGAACAAGCACCTGCCTGGCAAGAGCAAGGTCCTGAGTTGGATTCTCAGTATCCACCAAAAAAAAAAAAAAAGATATGAATACCCCTCATCCACTTCAGGTACAGTGACCCTGCCTTCCAGGGGTCCCCAGCCCCTTCCTGAGGACTCAGCCCCCCTGTTCCCTAGGGACTTGGGGTAATTCAGAGCCAGGTGGCCCCAGGGGTGACCCTTATCTGTCCGCAGTGCTGGCTGCTTCCCCACACGGACTGGGCTGATTCTCACCCTAGTTCTGATCTTATTCACTCTTAGTCTACCGCGAACGCTCGTTTGGATGACCTGACGCCGTGCTCATGCTGATGATAATTCACGGCTACTAAAGAGACAGCCACGCAACTGCGCAGGACAGCACCGCCACGGCGACTGGAAGCACTGCCGGGCATCCCCCAACCAGCAAATGTGAATTGGCTGTCTCCTGCACCCGTATCACCAGTTCTGCGTGGTTATTTTCTCATGCTGTTCGGAACCCATGATACCTGCATCCAATGGGATGCTGGGGTTTTACTTCATTTTATCAATGCCTTTTGCTGCAGGCACATATTTTAGGGTGCATCCGTCCTCTTGAACATCCTCAAGGGCCCACTCCCATTTGGAGAGAGCCTCGGTCTGTCTTTGGAAGCAACACCTCGCTTATCTCTCAGGACCCCGGCGACCTGCAGTCCCTCCGTCCTCTCATTTTCCATGGTAACATGCACTCCTTTCCTGGCTCTTAATTTTGAACAATTTGCAAACTACAGAGAAACTGTAAAAAGAGTTCAATAAGCCCGGTGTGGTGAGGCACGCCTGTAATCCCAGCACTCTGGGAAGCTGAGGCAGGAGGATCGGTTCGAGTTCGAGGCCAGCTTGGGCTACAAAGCGAGCTCAAGGCCAGCCTGAACTGTATAGCGAGACCCTGTCTCAAAAAAAAAAAAAAGAGTTCAATAAACAGCAGTCTTAGCACCCGCCTCAAGTTGCTCATAAAACCTAATACAAGGTAAATGCCATGTAAATAGCTGGTGTGTTGTTAAAGGAGTAGCCGCAAGAAAAACAGTCTGCGGTGTTAGCTACAGATGTCATTCCCAAACCCCGTGAATATTTCCAATCTGCAGTTGGTTGAATTAACAGCCACTGAAGCAGGGGACACAGAGGTGGACTGCATTTGGGGACAAGGGCAGACCCTACATAGCCACACCGGTGGTCACATGGCAGGTTTTTATACTGGACGACACGATTATCTCAAGTAGTATTCAAGTGTCCTCACTTGCCCCGATAATGTTCCTACAGTTTTTGCTTTTAATAAGCGATCCACTCAGCCAGAGAAGGGCAGCACCCTGCCCCTAACACCACCCGTCTTCCCAGGCAGGGTGACCTAGTGATTCAGCCTCACAGAAAGAGCTGGAAAGTTGCTCTCCCTAGCGGCAAGCCTTGAATACACAAACAAACCAAATGTTTAATTTGTGTTTTGTTTTATTTTGCGAGGATCTTGCTTTGTAGCCCAGGCTGACCTCGAACTCACAGTGATCCTCCTGCCTCAGTCTCCTGAGTGGTGGGATTACAGGCATGCGCCACCACACCCAGCTCTTTAATGTTTTAAAGCTAAACAAAGACAAAATAAAAATTAATGATACTCAGCATTTTGCCCCTCAGGTAAACATGAGATTTTTTGAAAAGTCATAAATAGCTGGGCAGCGTGACACATACCTGTAAACCTGGCAGTCTGGGAGGCTGAGGCAGACAGATCTGAAGTTCAAGCACAGTCTGGGCAATTTAGCTACTTAGGGAAACTCTGACTCAGAAATGAAAAAAAAGGCTGGGGATGTAAGTCAGGGTGAGAGCCCTGGGTTCAATCTCCAGTACCTCAAAAAAAAAAAGGTCACAAGTATTCCCAGTACGTGTTAAACCAGAGATTCCTGTTTGCAGAGTCAGATTACAGAACTGATTAAGGACAGTGAGTTAGTCCTCAAGTCCCGCCTTCCCCAGAGCCTCCCAAGAACTCCCCAAAAGGTGCGGTTTGCAGCTGTGTGACGTCATCATTCTTGTTTCTCTTGACATTTGAATTTGGTTGAGTAGTGAATAAAGAAACCAGGAGCGTCTCCCACTCTACTAACCTGCTGTGCTCAGTTCTTGGGTCCTCTGATGCCCTCTCTGTAACGTGGAGCTGGAGCAACACAAGGCTTCAGTAATACTGTGCAGCTGTCAAGAATTTTTTGGGGGTGCTGGGGTTTGATCCCAGAGCCTCTGCATAGAGCTTTATCTCTCTCTGCCCCTTTGAGACAGGGTCTTCCTAAGCCGCTAAGTTACACAGACTGAGCTCAAAATTTGCTGCTCCTGTCTCAGCCTCTTAAGAGTGCTAGGATTACAGGTTTGTGCAACCACACCAGGCTGGCTCTCAAATTCTATGATTATAAAACTCATCAGGGAGAGGAGTTCCTGATAACCTCATAAAGGCATCTCTACAATGCAGTACTATACACCCATATAGAGAACAGGGAAAGTTTCTGTTCTTACCTAGTCAGAGGCCCATGTGGGAAATGAAGAAAAGAGAAAAACTTAGTAAAGTAGTACCAGGCATGGTGGCACACACCTGTTGTCTCAGTTAGTCAGGAGGCTGAGGCAGGCGGGTTGCTTGAGCCCAGGAGTTTAAGGTTGGCACCTGGGCAACATGGCAAGATCTCACTTCAAAACAAAAGAATCCAAACAAATAAAAAGCAAGATGGCAAACACTGCGCTCAACCTCCCTCCTATGTAAAGAAAGGAGTTCACAAATGTGCATTTCTGCTCACTTGAGTTCACATTTACACACTCTGTTCCCTTGGCCCTGGGACTCATGAGCTCTGTGAATCCGGGCCAGAGGCCTCCTCTGCCCAGCATCTGTGACTCAACCTGCCAGTCTGCTCTGACCCCATCATACTGACAGCTGACCAAGAGGGCTCCCTGTGGAGGCCAGCAGTGAGTGGCCGAGCAGGCAGGAGGCCAAGGGCAGCTCCTACCACATGCCTTTTCAGACTTAAAAATTGTTGCATGCAAAGGTGTCTGTATTCAGAATGTTAGATTAAGACCATCACATCTCTTGAGGTGTGCACCTGTAATCCCAGCACTAGAGAGGCTGAGGCAGGAGGATCACTGTGAGTTTGAAGCCAGCCTCTGCTACATAGTGAGTTCAAGGCCAGCCTGACCTGCATAGTGAGACCCCTGTCTCAAAAAAACAAAAACAAAAAAAAAAGAAAAGAAAAAAAGACAAAGAAAATCTGTTTCAGATTTTCCAAAGAGAAGAATGCAGGCAAAGGCTCACGATAGCCAGGATGCCATCCCGGGTTCCTGGAGGAGCCAGGTGGGGCTGTCCCTGGAGAGCTGGAGAAGGACTCAGTGAGGCTGATCAGAGCCAAAGGCCTCCCCATCTTGTCTTCTGGGACTGAAGTCCTGACGTGGAACCCAGGATCCACGTGAGCAGCCAGGCACGAGGAGAAAACAAAACCATTCTCTATTTTTCTCTGTACAAGGAGATGGCAGCCCTGGGGGTCCCGGGCGCAGCCTTCTTCTTCCAGAGCCACAGGGTGCGATGTCACCCTTGCACTCACCGTGCGGCTTCACGATGGGCAGTAATTCAGTGCAGACATTTCTAGTGGCGAAAAAGTTTGTCTTCAGTGTCAGCTCAGCTTGAATGTCGAAGGGCGTTGGGTCGTCCGCTTTCAAAAAGAGGAGACAAAAAGAATCATACATTTCCTCCTGAAATTCACACATGGATCTTAATGGATAGCAATTAATTAACAAAATAAGCTAACTTTATCTTTTTTTGAGACAGGGTCTCTCTATATATTCAGGCTGAGCTTGAACTCACTGTGTAGCCCTGGGCCGCCTCAAACTTGCAGCGATTCTCCTGCCTCAGCCTCCCAAATGCTGGGATTACAAGTGTGTACCACCATGCCTGACAAACTAACTTTAAAGCAATTTTAAACCAGTAGGCGGTGTTCTCCAACTTCAGTGTGCATCAGAATCACTGCAAGGCCTGTGGAAACACAGCTTTCTGGCTGCAGCCCAGTTTCTTACGGGTGAGGCTGCAGCTACTGGGCTTGCGGCCACCTGGCGAGGCTACTGCTTCTCAGCCATGAACGTGCAGGTGGAGCCTGGAGAAGGTGACAGAATGAAATGTGGACATGCAATGCCAGGGTTGCAGGTTTGGGGTCCACACTCTGAGGGGCAGGGCTCCTGGAGCACACAGCCTCCTCCACCTGCTGTGCAGGGCTCAGGGCCGCCCCAGGGTTGTCACCTCTCTTGACCCGCAGCTCTCCAAAGCCCCCAGGCTGAGCTGGAGGTGCAGAGGGAGGAAGCCTAGGGCACCACGCTCGGTGCAAGGCTGAGACCTCTGTGCTATAGCAGCTTCCTATACAGTCTTGTCCCAGGCTTGTCTCCCCACTAGCTTGTAGGGAAGCTGGCTTGTTTCTTTCTTTCCAGTCCCAGCACACAGGAGCACAATAATTTTCTTAACTGAGCAGTTGTTACAATGAGGAACTGCCTTGATTTTGTTCTGCAAAGGGAGCTGCTTCTTAAAACCACGCATTGGCCTTCCGGAGGCAGGAACCGCTGGCTTCCTTTTTTTTTGCCAGCGCCTATCAAAGTCCTCCAAGTAACAAAGTATAAAAAGCACTCGGGTGCAAGTGTGAGCTAGCTGGGTCTCAGCGACCGTTTCCTGTCCTGAGCAGAGCGTTCCTGGCATCGCTGAATGCGTCCTTGATTCACCCAGAAAGAGAAAGCCGAGGATGATCTTAGAGACCCTTCGCAGGGAAAATGACTCTCGGATGAAACAGAAGGCTGATGACTTAGCAAGGCGTGGTCCCGCTCCCAGGAGGCCGGGGTTCTCACAAACAGCCCCAGCTGAAAGTTTGGGAGGGCCCAGGCGGCGGCGCGCAGGCCCGCACAGGCGGCGGAGAGCGAAACCGCCCGGCCAGGCCGGCGCTGGGCGCTTCCCTGGGGCTGGTCCCGCCCGCGCGGCCACTCCAGGGGGCGCCTGCGGCTCGCGGCTCTGCACCCTCGGAGCGCCTCGGGGATACCCGCATCCCGGCTCGCGCGCTGCACCTACTCTTGAAGGCGATGCCCGCGTTGTTGACCAGCACGTTGAGCCCCCCGTACTCCCTGCGCAGGAAGTCGCGCAGCGCGCGGATGCTCTGCAGGTCGTCCACGTCCAGCTGGTGGAAGCGCGGGCTCAGCCCCTCGGCCTGCAGCTGCTGCACCGCCGCCCGGCCGCGCGCCTCGTCCCGCGCCGTGAGCACCACGTCCCCCGGGAACCGCCGGCAGAGCTCGCGGGTGACGGCGAAGCCGATGCCCTTGTTGGCCCCGGTCACCAGCGCCACGCGGGTGCAGGACGACATGGCCGGGCGCGCCGCGCTGGGCACCGCGTGCACCGCGGCCCGGGCAGTGGACTCGACTAGCGTCAGGGTGGCGGAGCAGAAAGAGCTGTGGGATCCAGGGCTCCGACTCCTAGGGAACCGGCCAAGAGGTCCCGCCCCCGGGAGGGGCTGTGTGTTCCCAAGGATCCGCGACGCCCCGACTCCGGGTCCGCCTCCTGCGCGCCCGGGTCTGGATCCGACTCTGGGCTGAGCCGCGCTGGCTCCAGAGCTACAGTAGGCGGGGACAGTCAGCAGGCGCCCGGGATCCCTGGCAGCTGGGCGGAGGCAACCGTCTGGGGAGATCCCCAAAGCGTGAGGAACGAGTGCTGAGTAATTTTCATGGGCGTGAGCGCACCGTCAGCTGCAAGATGCAAGCGCTCGCTTTGGCCCGCAGTGCGATGCGGTCGCCGCTTCTGCTGCGCGGTCCTCCCACGCGTTAAGAGGCTGGGAGAGGCTGTAGGGGAAAGGCACCCTGCGAGGACACCCACCAGGTCCGGCCGGGCTGCACGCTGCGGCTTCCTTGTGCGCCCCCAAGTGGGAGGAGATGCTTACCGCGCACCAAACTGCTTAGAGGCGTGTTTTTTTAACCCTAAAGTCCTATCTGTAGGTGCAAAGGACTCTGCCGTGAGCTGTGTCCACGGACGCGTCCACATGGATGGAGCTAGGTGGTCAAGGCACCTGTTGAGGGGCGATCCGGGCGCCCAGCTCACGGGGTGCCAGGCTTGTGGGCGTGGCCTGCAGTTAGACCCCGCCCACCTTCCCTAGAAGCCAAGCAATTTGGACTCTAAGGTTCAGGGACAACTGCCATCCCATCGTGACTCAGATTTTCCCGAGTGGCCAAACTGCCTGAGCCTCTGCTGCCTGACTGCACCTCCATCCGGTCAGTCCCAAAGGACAGGAAAGGGGGCACTAGCCTTTCCTTCTTCATCTCTTAAAGATGTGGGATTACTTGGACTCTCTGTTTCCTCTGGAGTGAGTTTCATTTCATTGATAGGGTTTTTTTTTGTTGTTGTTGTTGTTCCTTTTTTTGAGATGGGCTATCACTATGAGCTCAGGCTGGCCAAACTCCGGGGCTCAAGTGATCCTCTTACCTCCGCCTCCAGAGTAGCTGGAAATGCAGACATGTCACTGTGTTCAGCTTTTCTTTTCTTGTTTGCTTTCTTTTTCTTCATTTTTCCTTCTCTCTGGTCTCTCTGGCTTAAGATTTAACTTTTCCTTTTAAATTTTTCCTTAAGGAACTAGCTTTTAGTTTCATGATCTGTTTTTCTCCATCTGTTCCTGATTATATTGATTTCTGTTCCAATCCACCACACCCAGTTTACAGGCTTTCTTAGCTGGCTTTGCTCTCTGACTTAGGGAGGCTGTTATTCCTTTGTATTTCCTAACCATTAGGGTGGGAGCCTCAGGCTTTCTGAGCAACATGGTGTCTTTGGGGTTCCTCTTGTTGTTCATAGCTGTTCCATCCTGTAACTGTTAGGTACCTGTTAGGTACCTGTTAGGTACCTGTTAGGTACCTGTTAGGTACCTGTTAGGTACCTGTTAGGTATCTGTTAGATACTGGGCGCCCTCAGGGGTGAAGTGATCCTGGGGAGAGGGCTCCCTGCCCTGCTGCTCATTTTCTGTGTGACCTTGGACAAGCCCTAACTTCTCAGTGTCTCAGTTTGCTCATTTGTAAAATGGGAATAGAATGTGAGCTCTTAGGATTACAGCGAAGATTCGATGAGTCCATATTAGAACAGTGCTTTGGGCAATGTTGTCCCAAAGGTGGCACTATTTACATCTCATGAGGGCACTGTGTTCTGCTATAGAGGAAGTCAGGCAAATACCCCAGGCCATAGGGTCCTCGTGCACAGCCCTTTGTTGATGTGCTCCCTGATAACAGGAAGCTCAACTGACCGTGCTGCTCTAGGAACGGACAGCAGCGTGGCTGGAGGCAGGGACAGGGCCCACTGTCTCCCTGGAAGCAAGATGAGTGTCAGGTTCCTATCAACAGAAGAGGTGAGCAGGTGAGTTGGTAACTCCCCACCTCTTCTCCATCCTCGCCCTTCACTGTCAGCCCTTCCCACGTCTTAGTCACTTTCCTCCTGGCTGGGACACAATCCCCACACCCACACCTTAGAGGAGGAGAGATTTATTGTGGCTCATGTTTCAGTACCTGGCTTACTGGATCGTAAGAAGAAACAGCATGGCAGAGGGGCCTGGTGGAGAAAAGCTGCTTCCTTCATGGCAACCTGAGGGAGACTACTACAAAGTGGCTCTGAGCAGGGTTGAAATTAACCAATTGGATTTCTAGGTTTACTTGTGAGTCTGTCCAAGACCTAGGCCCCTTGTCTGGAGTTGGGCAATGGACTCATAGTAAGTGAACCTCTGGGAGTCCTTGGTCCCGACTGAGGCCTGTAATGGCCGGTGAAGCCCAGATGCCTCAAAGGATAAGGCAAGGCTACAGTTAAGGACACCTGGCTCCAACCTCAAGTAACTAGATAAAAACTGTAGCTGCAGGCATCTCACTCCTGCGGGTGAAGACCTTCCTGGAGATAACATAGCTTTTCTAAATTAACATAAATTCTTACTTGAAGTCCTTCATCAGACTTCCAAGGTCCTTGAAGGGTCCTTCTGAGATTCTCACCTTTCTTCAGTATTCCCCTCCTTTGTTTAAAAACTAAATAGATACAGGCCACCCAGAGAAGATCTTTGACTTAGTCCCCAGAGAATCTCAAATTCTGTTAGAGGGTTTTCATCCCCCTGGAGCCCTAAAATCATAGCACTTGTCTCTTTTATTTAAGCCTTCACCATCTACTTGTTTAGGAGAGTGTGGGCCTGGTCAGTCCACAATAACTAAGGGATAATATTAACACGTTAGTGATCCCGAAGCATAACTCGCAGGGTGGAGGTCGAGAGGGAGATGGATCCTTCCGGGTCACAGCACAGTGGTTCCCCTTCCTCCCGGGCCGCACCCATGACTCAGGTACCTACTGAAGCCGGGCCTATGAGCACTTGAGGCACTGGGGGGACATCTAGATAGAAACTGTGACAGCCACAGAGTGGGTTAGGGTTGCACAGGGTGACAGGGAGGAGCAAGTCCTGGTGGCACCACCCCAGTGAGCTGCAGCCACACTTCCTTCTCAGGTGCCCCGTCCTGAGTTCTGTACCCGGGCAGGGCTTGAGCAGGCAGGAGAAGTCACCACAGTGACCACCCCTGGTGTCCCTTGGAATTGGTTCCTGGCCTTCTGGATGTGATGTCTGAAGCCCTGGACTCCCTGCCAGGCCTGTGCTGAGCTAGGCTAGTGACCTTGGTGGACAGAGCACCCTCAGCACCCCTAGGCTGGTGAGGCCCCTGAGGGGGAGACTTGGGCCCAGGGGCCTTTGGCCCTGTCCATGGGACCCACCTCACTGGTCAGTCTAGAGGGTGGTCTTCATTTTATTTATTTATTTATTAAGTCTCACTATATGGTTCAGACTGGTCTTGAACTCACTATGTAGCCCAGGCTGGCCTTGTTCTTATGGTGATCCTCCTGCCTCAGCCTCCCAAGAGCTGAGATTACAGGCATGGGCCACCACGCCTGGTTTAAAGCCTGGTTTTTGCAACTCTTAGCTTGAAAAACATTGCCAAGCCCATGGGAAAAGTCATTCCACCATACCATACATTACCTCCTTAGAGAGCAACCTGAACAACATAGCAAGACCTGTCTCAAAAACAAGCAGAAACAAAAACAAAACAGAGAGAGAGAGAGAGAGAGGGAGAGAGAGAGAGAGAGAGAGAGAGAGAGAGATCTTTTCCCACAAGGGGAATTATTGGAGGAGTTCATTCCACATGGACCCTCCCATGGCGTGAAATGGCCACAGGCCAAGGACTTACTTTTTAAAACAGCTCCTGACCAGGTTATTGTAAAGGCCAGAAATTATTCAGTAAGATAATAATAGTTGCAGCCTCTTATAGGGATGGATTATAATGTTCACCTTATTAAAGTATTTGAATGCTATTTACAAGGTTGCTGCTGGACAGCGCCCCCTTGTGGCCTGGCGGCCGCACGGCATGGCGTTTGAATGCTCAGGTCCTCAAAGGGTGGAGAGATGGATGCTTATTCTAGTACAACCCACTATGGAAATCAATATGGAGACTCCTCAAAAGAACTGAACTAGAAATTCTATTTGACCCAGATGTTCCCCTTATGGGGGCCTTTCTAAGAGAGTTAGACATCATATTACGAAGTTACATGCATACCCATGTTTGTAGCAGCACAACTTATAATAGCTGAATCTCGGAAATGGCCTATCTGTCCATCAGCAGATGAATGTGGTATTTACACACCATGGAGCACTACTTTGCTGTAAAGAAGGATATGCTTGAGTCATTTGTAGGAAAATAGATGCACCTTGAGACCATAATGTTAAGAGAAATAAAACGAGACATTTAAGTTTAAATATCACATGGTTTTTCTTATGAGAGACCCACAGCATAAATAAATTAAAGAGCAAATAAAGGTAGATAACAGGAAAACAGGGAGGTAGATCACTTACAAAAGGGAAGGGGACCAGGAGAACAACACAACTCCAAGGTCCCACTCTGTGTTCACTGGGTCACTGTCCCCACTGTGCGCCTGTGTGTCCCGTCCCCTCTCATAAGGGCACTAATCACTGGGCTTGGGGCCACCCAGCATGACCTCATTAGCTGATTATATCTGTAAAACCTATCTCCAAAAGGTCACTACTGAGGCTTCAGGGTGGCTGAATTTTTCTTTTAGGGGGGAAAGGGGCTCCAGTATTCACCCCACTACTACCCAGCAAGGGGATTCACCCAGAAAGGGGGAGAGAAAAGCCATCAGCCTGTTCACGAGACTGTTCCAGGAAATGCTGCCATGGTGTCTGTGGGGGATAGAGAAACTGCAGTGTTGGGGAAATCTGTGGCTGCAGGAGACGATGGTTGCTTTAATACAAGCAAAAACAAAAACCAGGAGCTGGGCCCCGTGGTGCATGCTTGAAATCCCAGCACTCTAGAAGCCTGAGGCAGGAGGATCGCAAGTTTGAATCCCACCTTTTAGTGAGATTCTGTAAAAAGTACAAAAGGACCGGGAAGTGAGCTCAGTCCAAAGGCCCTGGGTTCAGCCCCTAGAACTGCAGAACAAAAACACAGAACAAACAGAACTGTGAGACTGAGCGCCAGAAAGAAGCAGCCGTGTTACCCAGAATCAGAGAACTGTGAAACCTTCTGAGCTCGTGCTGGGCAGCTGGCCTAGCCTGAGGGAGGGATGGTACGAGAAGACTTGAGTGCACATGTAACGTGTATGCTGCGGGTCGGGAGACTGGAACAGCCTTTAAAACATCTGCTAAGTGCTGCACAGTAACCCAGGCATGTGGAAGAACAGGTTTCAGTGCTGGTGAAACTGGCTTGCTTCATAAGGATGTTGGCATAGGAGCACGCCC
Source organism: Chinchilla lanigera (assembly GCF_000276665.1). NCBI lineage: Eukaryota > Metazoa > Chordata > Mammalia > Rodentia > Chinchillidae > Chinchilla > Chinchilla lanigera. The sequence goes on along the minus strand of NW_004955407.1, from coordinate 35,414,428 downwards.
TGGTGGCATTTCAGTTGACAGAGATGTGACTGAGTGGCTGGAGGTGGGCCTCACTGACAGCATTTGCCTGGCCTGTGTGAGTCCTTGGGTCTCCTCCCTACTACAAAAATAAAATAAAAAATTAAAAAGGGGGAGCAGAGGCAGGTAGGAGCCTAGCTTTGCGTTTCCTCTACGAGCACCAGATTAGCACTAGATCACAAATTCGGTGTTTACGGTGACTTTGTAGGATGTAAATCTGGCCAGGGCTGGGCGTGTAGCTCAGGGGTAGAACACTTGCCTAGCACCAGGCCCGGGGTTCCACCCCCAGCAGCACGAAGTCAAACTGAACCAAACCAAACCAAACCAAAACCCCCGGGGAATATAACCACGGTAATAACACGATTTAAGCCTGAAGGTAAAGTAAAAGTTAAAGGAAAATGTCGCTTCGAAAATGGAAAAGACTTTAGAAGTATTATGCAAATTTAATATCTAATATTTCACGGCTCTCTATTGTTTTCTTATATATTACAAAGAAAGTCGCTGTTTCCATCAAAGTCAGTGACCTTAGTCCTACCAGTCGACTTCAGGGTGTTACAGAAAACATTAGCATGTCTGTGTCTGCTGAGGTGAAAAAAATCAGGAAGAACAGGAGACCCTTCTTCCATGGGGCTGGGGATGATCACGCCTCATGGGTGGTTACACGCGCGTGTCCTGCGCTCCTACACAGCCGTGCATGGAAACGTGAGAGATCTAACCCTGGTACTGGGCTGTGGGTCCTGTCCAAGCTCTTTTTTTTTTTTTTTTTGCACCAGGAATTGAACTCAGCACCTTGGGCTTGCCAGGCAGGTGCTTGTACCGCTGAGCTATATCCCCGGCCCCTATCCAGGTTCTTGACGTCTTACGTGAAGAACCGGGCAGGACACCCGAGCAGCAGCAGGGTCAGTGATTGATTTGAAAGAGGAGAGCAGGACCCACTCCACAGGGCGGAGCGCGCCAGTGGGAGGAGCTCGGGGCGCTGCGGGGGGGGGGGGTTGGCGTTGAGGGTTTTAAACTTTAGAGTTTGGGGTGGGATTGAAAGTTTGGTCTGAGGTTTCACTCCTGCCAAGGAGCAGCCTGACTCAGCCCCTCCGTGGGGCGGTGGAGTTTTTGACCTTGTATGGCCCTTGGAGGAACTGTCATGGGGTCCAGAGCCCACAGGGGTCAAATTTGCATAGTCAATGACATGGTGATTAGGACTGGGATCTGTCGTGAGGTTTCAGACCGCTAGGCGCATGCGCGGAGACCTGCCGTGTATAATTTACCTTACCGGGTTACTTTTTCCCGCTTGTGTTTAGACCTGGGCATCCTGGCTTGAGCTAAAGATTAACCCGGAAGGTAGATTCAGTCTCAGAAAGCCGCTTCAAGGCAGCCCCTCCCTTCTTTCCCTGCTGTTTCCTTGGTTACCGGAAGCCTCAGCTCCAGCTGGGAAACCTGGGCCCCGGGGAGGTGATCGCCCTTCTTCCTTCAGCCGTCACCGGCGCTACCTCCTCCTACCTTCACCCTAGTGTAAAGAACCGGAAGAGGCTCCTCAGTGCATGACGGACGCGCGCTGTGCGGCGTGCACAGTAGGCTTCCAGGGTCACAGACATGGGCTCTTGACAAGAGCTCACCGCCTCTCCAGGCTGAGTGGGACGTCCTCACCCGTCTCCCGGGGTCCCCTGGGCCGCCTGGCTTCTGGAGGCCCCGGGGGCGGGCAGTGTTTTACGCCTGCATTCTTGGACTCTCCCATCTTCAAAGCCAGCATCTTTGCACTTCTTTGAGCAGTTTGCCATGTTTCCCGCGCCTTTGTTTCTTACAGTATGGGGGGATTGAGCTTCAGGGTGGCCTTACCCAGCCCCACCCTTTATACAACATTTTGAGACAGGGTCTTATTGAGTCACTAAGTCTTCCAGGCTGGACTTGAATTTTCAGTCCTCCTGCCTCAGCCTCCCCGAGTGCAACCTGTAGATTCCAGTCTCTACTTGCAAGTATCGTGATGGTCTCCAGAAGGCGCCCTTTCGCTCTTTTTGGCCTCCCGCTCACAGGGCGGTCACCTTGCCTCTGTTCCCGTGGGGCCTAGAAAGTAGGAGCAGGGAGAGACAGCTCCAGCACAGCTGGGTGCTTTACAGTGTCTCATGCATTTGAAACCTGCTTCCTCCTCTGTAAAATGGGGATTATCATAGTCCCAGCTCCCGGGATTATCATGAGACTGAATGAAAAGTGGCATCAATAGCTACAGAAAGCACTTAGTAAGCACGGGATAAACTTTTGTTTGAGACAGGGTCTCCCTATGTAGTTCAGGCTGGCCTTGAACTCACTATGTAGTCTAGGCTGCCCTCCAACTTGTGGTGACGCTCCTGCCTCAGCCTACGGAGTGCTGGGCCTACAGGCGTGTGCTACCACGCCTGACTTCAACTGTTGATGTTAATGTCGACCTCTCTGGTTAGTGAGTTCCCAGCCCTCTCTGCTCCCTGTTGAAGGGGAACCCTACACACCTTATGGACCCCCTGCTTGTTTTTTTGGTACCAAGAATCCAACTCAGGACCTTGCCCTTGCCAGGCAGGTGCTGTGCCACTGAGCTATATCCTCGGTCCCCTCTACCCCATTTTTTTTTTTTTTTTTTTTTTTTAAGAAAGAGTCTTGAACTTGTGATCCTCCTGCTTCCGCCCCCTGAGTCCTGGGATTATGGGTGTGCACCACCATGCCTGGCTTTCTTAACTCTGTCCTAACCTGTAGCTCTTTAGAAGCTCCACACCTTTGTTTCAGATCTGAAGGAATAGCGCTTTTCTGCTTGCTTTCTGAGCACTGCTGAAATCCTGGCTGTACACTCTGATTTTCCCAAATGGCACCAACTCCAAAAGCCCAAGCTCCATAGAAAAGTTAGGGCATACAGAACCTGGGCCTCTTAGGGCCAGATCCTGAAGCGAATGCCTTAGGTTGGGACTGTGAAACTCATCTTTGGTGAAACCCAAGCTACCACAACATTAAAAGAGGCTTTTCTTGTATGTGACCATTTCTCATTGTGAAACTAGAGCTCAGACAGGTGCTGAGGTGTATGCCCGTTGTCCAGCTACTCAGGAGGCTGAGGCAGGAGGATCATAAGTATGAGCTCATCCTGGGCAGCTTAGTGAGACCCTGCCTGAAAATATGAAATGAAAGAGCTGCCGATGCAGCTCTGTGTGAAGGTCTTAAGTTCAGTCCTTGGTACTGCAGGAAAGAAATATAAGGGCAAGGAAGAAAAAAGACGGCTCTTCCGTTTATTATAAACAGAGAGATAAGCACTGGAGCCTGGCCAGTATCAGATGTGATGGAAAACAAAGTCATCCCCACTGGACACACTCTTCTTGTTTTAGCCTTTTATTCATAATGAATGCGTGGTATTTTATATGAGAAGTAGCTCACATTCTTTCTGTTGTGGATTATCTTTTGGAGACGCCTGCCCGTTCCCTACTGAGCTGTCAGTCAGCGGTGCCGGGTGTCTGTCACCGTGTGACAAGTCACCCAAATGTGTTGGCCAAAGTGACCGCTGTCCCTGTGCTTGCGAGCTCAGGCAGGCCTGGGAAGCGCAGCTCTTCTGCTCCCAGTGGGGCTGGCTGCGGTTCCTGGGGATTTCCTGGTGGTGGTGTTGGTCTGGGGGAGCCACATGACTTCTGTCACATGCCTGGTGCCAGAGGACGATGGCTGGCTTGGTGAGGGCTCCCCTTGTTCCCTGGGGCTTTCCCGGGGCCTCTCTTTTTACCAGAGATTGCTCCACTGTGTGGGTGGCTCAGGGCAGTGAAATTTATTGTCATGAATGTTGGGGACCACTACAAAGTGGCTCTGAGCTAGATCTAATATTAGCCAATTGGCTTTCCGTGTTTACTTGTGAGTTGTCTGAAGCTTAGGCACCTTGTCTGGGGATGGGCAGTGGACTCATAGTAAGTGAACTTCTGGGAGTCCCTGGTCACCCTGAGGCCTGTATTGGCCTGTGAAGCTGTGACTCCTCAAAGGACAAGACAAGGCCACAGCTCAGGACGTCTGGCTCCAACCCCAGTTAACTACAAGGAAACTGCAGCTGCAGGCATCTCACTCCTGCTGTGAGATCCTGGAGATAATATAGTTCTCCTAAATTAACATAATGTATTACTTTAAAAAGTCCTGCCCAGATTCCTGCCTTTTCTTGAGTATCCTCCTCCTTTGTTTGTAAACCAAATAAATATAGGCTGCCCAGAGAAGTCTTTGGCTAAACTCAGAGAATATCGAAACTGTAAGAGAGTTAGTCTCTCCTGGAGCCCTGAAATCATTTCCATTATCTCATTTATTTAAGTCTTCGCCGTCCATTCGCTTGGGAGATCACGGGCCTGATCAGCCCGCAATAACTAAGGTTTACTTAACCCGATAGGGCTGTGAGATTTATTGCCATGAACACAGAAAGGCATGAGGTTGGTTGCAAACACATCTCCCCTCATCTTCCGTTCCGTCCTTGTGAATCCGTGTTCCCACAGCACACTGCTCCCCGAAAGCTCAGGGCCACGTTCCTCTGTCCTGTCCTGTCCTGGTGATGTCCGGTGGGGGTCTCTGGGTGGCCCCCACCTCTGTTTGGGCCCTTGCCCTCCCTTCAGTGAAGAATGGAGAAGTGGGGCTCTTAGCGAGAAGTGGGGGAGTCGAGGCTGGCAGAGGGGAATGTGAAAGTTGATTTAAGGGTGGCGAATGCAGAGAAAGCAGAAGGGAAGCTACCTCAGCAGCAGAGTGGTATGAAATGTGCTTCATCCTCCCAGGGCTAGGCTGGTTTCTAAGAATAACTCTCTCACTGAAGGGTGGGCGGGGCCAATCGGGGACTCAGCCTTTGCTTCCGGGAAGGGGACAAGGTGAGCATAAGCGAATGTGACCGTAAGGACTCAGGAGGGAGCATTTTCTCAAGCCCATGGTACACGGACAGGCATGTGATGATCTGACACCGTCAGCCACAATAAACATTACAGCTCTGCCGCAGGAAAGCGTGTGATGATGTACAATGTCAGTCATTGGGTTTTGTCCTGCATTTTTTCTGTCCCTCTGCCCCTAACCATCGTTTGTCACTCTTTGATACAGTGGTCCATAGAACTGTGGGCGGGCCCTCTCCTCTGGGTCTTCCCTCCATTAAGGAGGGAATCAAATTAAAAGGTTTTTCTCCCCCTTGGGTGGCTTGTGGGGTGTGACTGAAAAATACAGTGAATATTTAAATTAATATTTTCTTCTTACAGTCAAAGACCCGTGGTTATTAGTCTCCCTCAATATACTTACTTTGAACACACTTCTCCTGTTCTTGCCGCTTTCTGAAGCAGCTCCGGCAGTCCTCTTTCGTGAGGGTCGTTAGGTGCATTGCTCTGGCTGCCTCAGGGCCCCGCATCAATTCAAAACCTTTACCTTCCACGGTCATTTTGACTTTGGGGAAGAGCCAGAAGTTGCACAGGGCCAGATCAAGTGAATAAAGTGGAAGTCATGTTTTTTACAAGCCTACCTTTCCACTGGATGACACTTGGCGGTGGTGCTCGCCCTATTTTTGATCACATCTCACAAAGACACTCATGAAAGAGGACTTCCAGAGCTGCTTCATTCACAAAAGTGGCAAGCATGGCGGGACACATGTATTCAGGGTGAGGCGGAGTATTCTGTGGGAACGTAGTGTCAGTGTGTCTTTTACTGTAAGAAATGTTTTCCACTCAGTCACTGTGTGTTTCAGTCATGCGGAGTACCGTGGTGATGGCTCCTGGGAGTCAGGATTCCAGCAGGGTTCAGACAAACACGTGTGCAGCAAGGCCTGCTATCCCACACTTGAGCCAGTGCTAGGCCAGGGCCGTACCTGGGCCAGCCTGCTGTCCTGAAGGAGAACGAGATTGTCACCCAGCAAGGTCCCTGGAGGTTCCCGAGGACGAGGTGAAGACCTGCTACTCACCCTGCCCACAGAGTCGGCTTGCTGACTCTCGTAGCAAAGAATTTTCAGGCCTAGCCAGCTGTAAGAAGCACGGAAAAGATTTAAGGGAAGAGACTACACACTCAGTGCAGTGTGTGGGTGTCAGACTTCGGGGTGGATGTCTGTGGAGCCCGTGACTCTGTGGAAAAGCGGGTACAAGTCAGTGAGTGGTGATGCTCCTTCCTACAGGGAAGGGTGACAGTCACAGGCGGCAGCCACCACGGCTGAGATAGCTGCAGGCTCCTGAGTGCTGGGATAGAGGCGTGTACCACCGCGCCCAGGTTCTCATCTCCTTTCTGTCCTCTTCATCTCTTCTCTCCTTCCCCAGGCTGGCCGGGGCAGTCATCCCGCCTGAGCTCAGCCTCCTCCGCTCCCAAGCAGCTGCGGACCTGCGAGTCTGCCCAGGTTGATGATTGCCTCCTAAAGGCGCTTACAGGTTTGTTTCAGGACCCGATGGGCGGCGCAGCCTTCACCTCTTCTGGCCTCTAGGTGTCGCCAGAACTGCTCTGAAGGCCTGGCGGCCTTTCCCACATTGATTTCTCAAACTTTTCTATCCTGTTAAGGATATTGAGTCCTACGCACGAGCCGAGCATGTGTCCCACATGTTTTGTATTTTCTCATTATGAAGCTTCTTTGATAGGCAGACACCACACACACACACACACACACACACACACACACACACACACACTCATGCACGCACTGGTCAGACTTGGCTAGACCGCATACTGGAAGGAACTGGCCAGGCACTTCTACCAGTGCAACCAGATCACCATAATGGGAAAGGAGCCCACACAACTAACATCAAGCTACCTTCCTCACAACCAATACAAGGAAAATAAGATAAAACAGAAGGGGACACACTCCCCTGCAGCTGACACGGACACTGACCTTCATTCACTGGGCTTTGTCCTCGAACTGTGACTGGGGATGGGACAGCAGCAGACAGCCACTGTCTCCCAATCTTTCACAGCAAAGCAGGCGGTGCTTCGGCACCTGCGCATGCGTCACGACAGGAAACAGGACAAGACAGATTTGCTAACGTGCTTTCAGTCACCCAAGGACGGAGTGTCCGGGTCTTTATTCTGCAATGTTCCTACAACTGTGCCCACTGAGTGCAAACAGGCAGCCGAGGTCTTGGCAGAGCACGGAAAGTGGTGCAGCGGGAGGATGGGATGATGCAGAGCATCCTTGGCATGGGGCTCGGTCCACGCCCAGCTGTGCCCGTGGCCGGGCTTCCTCGGTCTCCCTCTGCTCCCCACACCCTCGCTGGGGATCCTACGGACCAGGAGCCCTGAGCACAGCTCCAATCGGAGCAGGACCATGCAGGTCTGCAGTGCTAGGAGCGCTCATCTTTCAGAGCATCCAACGACCCTCCCAGCCTGTCCACGTTAGGGTGGAAATATTGGCCTTGAAACACAGGTGCTGCTGTTGGGTACTCTTCTGGAAAGAGTTTAAAAGTCCATATATCGGCCAGGCCTGGTGGTGCATGCCTATAATCCTAGCATTCAGGAGGCCGAGGCAGAAGGATCACTAAATTCGAGGCCAGCCTGGATTGAGTGAGTGTGAGGCTAGCCTGAACTACATAGCAAGATTCTGTTTCACAAAACCAGAAAAAAAAAAAATCCACACGTCACCAGCAAACTTCGGTGACTGTCGTGTTATATGGAAATCAAACATGGACTTTGTTATAGGGAGGAAACACACACCTGGCTGCACAGTGGGCAGCCCAGGAAGAAGACAGGGAAGCTGGCAGCTGCACGACAGACAGAGACTCTGGAGAGAGTGGCACTGAGTGAAGGATGCATTTTCCTCTCGTGGAGTCTCAAAGCCATGTCATTATCCATGGGTTTTGTCTAAAAGGGTTGGGGCTCCCTGGCAGGGTGGGTTCAGTTACCACGCAGGGGTGAGTTTGCACATGGCCCAACACGTGCTGCGGAAATGTGCTGCGTCTCCCTCTCTGGGAGGAGAATGTGCTATGAAAATGCACTGCAGGGTGGGTATAATAATACTTGGGGTCAGCTCGTGGTCAGATCCGTGGCATCTTCGCATGCACCGTCTCATCCAGTTTGCCTCCCCACCCCACCCCACCTTCTCATCTGCAGGAATACAGCCGCCACCGTGGGTGACCAGCAGCCTCATTCACACCCCCTCTTGTCTCCAGCGGTGCAGCTGCCCGCCCCTCTGCTCTCAGGCACTGCTCACACATCCTGCCAGCCCCCCGCCCCTCTAGGGGCTCCAGCCTGCTTAGTCTTCAGGGGAGCTGAGAGGTGATGGTCCATCTTCTAGAGCAGCTGCAGAATGGTTGGGTCAGCTGGCCTGCACCCTGGGGGGCACCAACCCTTGGCTGTCTGGACCTGGGGGCCCAGTGGCCAGCTCTGACTATCAGTGCCAGTGCGGTGTGGCTGGGACACACATGACCATCGACAATGTGACTGCTGCAGTCTGGAAGAGACAACTGAACGAATCAAACAAGCACTGGCCAAAGAGAAGAAGGAGGAAAATGGCGACAAGGGGGCCGAGGAGACACAGGAACCAAGTGAGACTGGGCAGGGCGACCATCCTGCCGTGGGCACAGCGCCCAGTCCAGAGTCTGTCTCACGTTACACTCTGTGAGCGCAGGAAGGCAGACACCAACCGCGCATATGGAGTAGTAGCTTTAAGTGCGGAGCAGAGGTGCGTCAGGGAGCTCACTGACCCACAATCCGCCTGTTAGCCATTCAGGGCCCTAGTCAGTGAGCAAGGGTGTCACTCACCATCTCTGTCTAGAGGAGGGGTGTCTTGGGAGTCACTCTGCATCCCCGAGGGTCACTGGAGGCACAGGGAGATGGCCCAGCGGTGCCCGGGTTACTTCCACACCCTCAGATGCCACAGGTGGGCGAGTCAGCTGCTGGGTTTGCTTCTCTGCCCTGCGGCCATCGCTGTGTCTCCTCCTCCCGCTCTGACAGCAGCTGGGTGGCGTCTGCACCCCTTTCCCGCTCAGCCTTGCTGCCTTTGTTCCCTTTCCTCATGGAAGGCTCTAGAAAATGCACCTTCCTTTCTCTGTTTCACATTCCCTCCGTCCCTCCCCCCTGCACTTACACTTTCCAGCTGGGCCTTCAGGACTGAGCGGGTGACCTCTACAAGGCCCCCTCAGCCTTTCTCCCATTACCTGTCAAGCAAGGCCCGCTGAGGCTCCCGCAGCCCTTTCCCCCACCAGATGCGTCATCTGCCAGGCCAGGGCAGGGTCTCGCTCAGCACTCGGCCTCCCTTGCAAGTGGCGGGGACCAGGCCGCACCCATGACCACTGCTTGCACACTGCATGCTGGTTCCTGCTCTCTAGGGTCCCCCTCACACCCCATCTCCCCCAGGAGGAGCTTGGTGACTCACTAGAGTTGCGGGGCCCTGTTGGGGGTCTCCTCCTTTCCTAGGCTTGGCTGACCCAGGAGGGTGGGGCCGAAGTACTGCTTGTCCTCTTAGCCCTTTCATCTTCCTTGCGTCTCAGTGCTTGAACACACAGAGGCCGGGCCGCCATTCTTGCGGTGGGAGAGAGAGGCACACTGCCGACTCTGGTCGCTTTCTCTGGAATGTGGGACACTCTGAAAGGTAAGGCGGGACTGGAGAGACTCGCCCTGCCCTTGGCGGGGCTGGAGCGGGCACCACCTGTCTGTCCTGCAGGTGGCGGCTCTGTTCTGAGAACACTGCCCAGGCCTCCTGCTTCTGCTGAAAGTCAACAGGCGGTGGGCAGGAAGCTTTCTGGAGAAAAACCAAACACACTGAGACACAGCCAGTTTTGTGTGGTAACAGCTCTCAGCCAACGAATGGAATCTCTTTATGACAAAATTGATTTTCCTCAAATGAAACAAAAAAACAATTTGTTTGAAAAGTAAGTTTATTTTTGCCAGAAAGCTGTTAACGGGCCTTGTTAGAGTCCTTTTCATGAGCCCCATCACACATGCTTTAGAGAACAGTCAGAACTGCGGAGAACAGAAGGCTCAGAGAGCTGTGGTTAGAACTCAGGGGGAAGATCAGCAAGAGCAAAGCAACCCACTTCCCAGTGTATACAGATTTCAGGGAAATAGGTGTGACTGACAGTACAATATCAGGACCGTTACAGTGTGAAAAACATGTTTGGCTTTCCATTTTACTGTGAAGAATAACAACTTTAACATGTAATTTATAAATAAAAAGTTACTTTTATACAATTACAAATTTTTTTTTGGACACAGGGTCTTACTATGGAGGCCAGCCTGGCCTGGATTTTGTGACAATCCTCCTGCCTCAGGATCCCAAGTGCTGGGATTACAGGCATGTGCCACCTGGCCGAGCCAATTACAAAATTTTAATGGCATAAATCCACATTGAATTTTGTCTCTGAACAATAATGGATTTTCTTTTGCAGCACTGGCTACTGAAGCCAAGGTCTTGGGTGTGCCCAGCAAGAGCTCTGTCACTCAGCTGCGTCCTGACCGGGAGTAATGGAAAGTTTTAGGCATAAAGCAGAATGTCCTCTTCACAGATGGGCTTCTCAGGTGCCCAGTGCCTGATCTTTTCATCAGCAGAATGGCAGTGCTTGGAATGCAAAGTGTGTGGGCAGGTGCAGGCATTTTGTGCAAAGAGGATTGTCAGAGTAGAACCAGGTGCACCTGTAAACGTCTGTCATTACCAACAACTGCAGGTGGAAGGCTCAGCACGCTAAGGTGCTCCCTTAGCTTTGCACTGTAGAGAACCCGAATACTTGGGAACACATGCGTTTAAAGTACAGAGAACCAGCAATGTTGGTTCTGAGATGTTGGTGAGCATCTCAGCTGCACAGAAGCCCTTCCTGTACCAGCTTAGCTTTTACATTCCAGGGTTAGCAACACTGACAAAAGTCAAGGATGGCTGTGGAGTCTCCCACACCGAGGACACAGTGCTCATGACCACAGGCACCTCATTACCTGACGTGTGAGTGCAGCTCATCTGTACAATAACAAAACCCACGCTCAGTCAAAGCCAACAGACGTGGGCCAGGATTTAAATGGCAGCGCTGCCCAAATTGTGGGCCTTCTTCCATCTGAGGGGTATGGACCACAAACAGCACAGATGCCAAAAGTTTTCTGGTCATAGTATATGTTTCACCTGCAGAGGTGATGCAGAGTGTGTAAAAGACAACATATATTTGTGACTTGGCATGCACTCGTGAATATCTTTAGTTTCACAAACTTTTGCATAAAATTTAGACAAAGCTTAGACACACAACATATCTAGTCCTCAGGTGTACACACTGTTAGTCACATATATACAGTACCAGGTTCACCAATACCTGGAATAAGAGTCGGTTATTAACCAGTGACACACACTGATGATTTAAAGAACTTCACAACAAATAGACACCTTAAAACTATCTGGCTCTACTAAGACACAGTTCCTTAAGTGACCAAAACACTGACACACACAAAATCTTTGTTTTCAAAGCCAGTACAAAGCCTTGCATGTTTTTCATTTGTTTTGGTTTTTTGAGACAGCACCTCAGTATGTAGTTCATATCGGCCTTGAACTTGCTATGTAGGCCATGTTGGCCTAGAATTTATGTTCGTCCTCCCCTCTCAGCCTCCTCAGGGCTGAGATTACAGGCATGGGCCACCATACATGGCGTAGTACCTTGTAAATGTTATTAAATGGAGATCACTTGTGAGGTTTTGTTGGTTTGCTTCTTTTATTCTTTGAATCAGGGTTTCACTGTGCAGTTCAGGCTGGCATTGAACTCACTGTGTAGCCCAAGCTGGCCTCAAACTCACAGTGATCCACCTGCCTCAGCCTCCTGAGCTGGGATTATTGGGATTATTGGCATGCACCACCACATCGGGCCTAGAGATCAGTCCGTATGTTAGGAAAACCTTGGTGTATTAAACATAGAGGATTGGTATAGGTTATGTATTGTTGCACTAAAGTTTTACCTTGAAAAACCCCTTTAAAGTAAAATGTAAATTGCAGTAACTTTCCCATACGTACAAATGGCTTTCCTCTGCAATTTGCCCAGACGCGATACAGTTTTTAGATCCTTACTTTCTGTTCTGTCTTTTCTTCTTCTTCCCTACTTTGGAATATCCAGTACTATAGGACACATTTTGCAATACAAAACTGTCTTATTGTAAATAATTTTGTCTCCTTTAACCTTCATGAAAAATCGCCTGTAAGTGTTTTACATCATACTTTATTTACCAGGCTTTTTTGGCTTTAACCTTTTGCTGTTGGTGGTGTTGGTGCTAGGGTCGAGCCCAGGGCCTTGGCATGCAGTGACCCCCACCCCACCCCCACCCACACCCCCCGCCTTTTCTTACATTTCCTGTGGAGGCAGGACATTGCTAACGCCCCCTCAGGAACTCCTGATCCTCCTGCCTGCCTCACCTTCCAGAGCGCTGGGGCGCAGGCTGCCAAACCTGGCTTTAACAATTGGACATTTCTTACTTTGAAAGAGTCCTTAGAAAAGTGTTGAACTTAGGCAAAGTACTCTTTTTGTGTGTGCTGGGGATGCATCTCAGAGCCCCGCAGGGAGCGAGCCCCAGCCTCCCGTTTTACTGTGCTTTGAGGCAGGCTCCACAAGTGCCTGGGACTGGACTCCACCTCTGAGCCTCCTGCCCCAGCTGCCAGAGAGCTGGGATTACACAAGCGCACCACCGCACCTAGGTAACGATCCTTTTTCCTTAGAAAAACGTGGAGTTGCTTCATTGCATTTTCAGGAAATAAAGGGGGAAATCATCAAAATAAATGAAAATCAGAGAAGCATCCTTTCAAAAAAGAAGTCCTAAAAAAAGAAAAAAAAAAAAAAAAGAAAAGATGAAGTCCTGCTCATGAGCAGCAGGGAATGTGGTCCTGTGACCGCTCACGGCCTCCACCTAGTGGTGGGACTCCCTCAAAGCAGAGGTGCAATTTCCAGAAGACAGGCCAGGAAATTTACCCTTCTGCCTTGTAATACACGCGATATTTCCCGCTAAGGAAAGAAATGGGGCAGAGAGGGACGTGTGGGCGCTGGGGAGACAGGACTCTGGAGGAAGCGGGAGGAATCATCAACCCTGGAGGAAACCGAGGCACGGCGGCCAGGCAGCGGGTGCGCTGCTGCAGCCTGGGTTTCCCCAGGAGTCCCTCAGGCCGCAGGGCACCCTGGGAGAAATTGTTCCCCTCTTCGATTTATTCCAAACCAGCATTTCAGTAACAACAACAGAGAAGGAGCCCAGAGGCCAAAGCATCTATCTATTACCCTATAATTACAATAGAAGAATTTTATGGGCATAGGAAAAAAAAAGAAGGAAGGAAGAGAAAATCATAAACTCCAAAAGAGTAGAAAACCAAGCAGCCGCAGGCTAATGTCCCTTCCAGGAATCTGGGGCCAGTTTCCCTTTGGGAGTTTTTATTTACGCGTTCGCTGGAATTAATGTTGCTGGCCGCCATCTCGTAGGCTTTCCCCAGTCAGTCATCACAAACACATGAACGACCAGACCAACAGACATAGGAGCGCATCACACAGGGAAACGAGCCACTAAACGTGTGCGCGTCCGGAGACACTGGCCGGGATTTCCCGCAGGGGCACCGAGCCTGCATTTGCCCACCTGAATCCCCTTTCTAATGTGCTCGCGTAAATCCCCGCAGTAATCCCAGAGTAAAACCAGGGCTTGTCTGGTGTTGGATTCTCTCCCTGCAGGTTAACATCGCGAGATCACAAGTTTCCACACAATTAAAGCGAGGAAGTACAGGATGGAAAAGAAAGGAGAGAAAAGAGTGCTGCATGGATCGACACATCCACCACTGTGGGTCTCAGGCGAGCAGTGGGGAGAAAGGATCACAGGGAAGTCCAGTGGGGCTTGGACCCCATTCGATGTTCAAATTATCCCCAACATCCCTGGGCAATAAATGCAGGCCTTGGGGAAGAGTTACAAAGCTTTTGAGAAAAGAATCCAGCCAGTAAAAGATAAGCACCACACATAATGAAACCAATACACAGCGAGGACGGCCCACAGGACGGCCACTCTCCGTCCCCCGGATCCTTCAGACTCTGCAGTCCCAGGCAATGAACACAAGGATTGGGAAGACAAAGGGGCTGGGGGAGCCACTGTGAGACTGACGATCCCGCTGGGGTTTCACC
>NW_004955407.1:35381529-35382990 GCF_000276665.1 Chinchilla lanigera | reverse complement strand
TACCACAAACTTTGCAGCACTGTCGCTCCACAGCGCCATCCTGTGGCTGGGCCTGTAAGCGTGCTGAGCACCCAAAGCTGGCCTTTCTCGGATCAAAGCCCAAGGATTGAGATGAACTCTGCACGCTTCTCATTTGATGCCCTTGATTGGAGCCTTCTCTTCTGTAGAGACAGATCCAGAGAGATTAAGCAGGTTGCTCTGGCCCCTTTGCAAGGGAGGAAGCAAGAACTCAGTTACAACCCAGGTTCTAAAGTACACAGTCACTGTTCTCCTGGACTCTGAGTTATCTCACAAGTTAGTACCTGTATGTCGTACCCCAAACACAACAGCCACAAGTGAAATCTGGCACATGCTTTTACCTGTAGAGTCTTAGTAGAACATGGTCACATCCATTCATTTCTGTTCTGAGAATGGTGACCTAAGAAAAACAGGAGACAGAAGAACAATGCCAACTCAGCCCAACATCATCAAAAAAATGGACATAACAGATAGCTACACCATGGTTCATCTAAAAACGGAATACACATTTTCCTCAGCAGCACACAGAACTTTCCCAAACACACACCCTGTCTGAGGCTATAAAACATAGTTAAACTGGTACACATGAGCTAAAAGAATGGCCTGTGTATTAACAGATAAGAGTAGACTAAAAGCGCCAACTAACAGCAAAAGAGACCACAGAAATTATGCAAACACACGAAGATTAAATCATCACTCTTGAACAACTATGTGGTCCCAGAAGATATCAAAGAAAAATTTAAAATCTCCTACAATCTAATGATAATGGAACTACAACATACCAAACACATGGGACACCATGAAAGCAGTTTAAAGAGAGAATTTTATAGCTGTGAATGCTTACATTAAAAAATGAGGGTGTGGTGGTACACCCCTGTAATCCCAGCACTTGAGAGGTTGAGGCAGGAGGATTGTTGTAAGTTCGAGACCAGGCTGGTCTACAACGTGAGTTAAAGGCCAGCCTGAACTGCCTAACAAGACCTTGTCTCAAAAAGACAAAACATAAAAGTAAAAAATAGAAAAATAGAGTAATCTCAATAAATGACATCATTATGCACCTTGAGGTCCTAAAATCAAGGACCATCCAAATCCAAACTGTTAGATGAAAGAAATTACAAAGATCTAAGTACAAATTCATAAAGTTGAGACCTAAGTAGTAAGAACTAATTCCATAAAAGAACTAGTGCCCAGAAGTCACCAAATATTCAAAATTGAAACGGACACTGCCAAATTCATTACTGTAGATAGCATTCCACAACATCCTAATCACAAAACCAGAACAGTAATGCATTAACCTAAACCGAATCTTACACCTAAACCCTGCACATAACCTAAACCCTAGCTCTAATAGAAACCTTAGCCATAATGTTAAATCTAAACTTAATTTAAAACAAAACTCTAACAACTAACTCTAACACTAAACTCATCCTGACCATAACTTCA
>NW_004955407.1:35367988-35380540 GCF_000276665.1 Chinchilla lanigera | reverse complement strand
GTGGATGGACATTTAGTTTGCTTATACAATTTAGCAATTACAAATTGTGCTGTTATGAACATAGGTGCACATATATCACTGGGTTATGATGTTTTGAGATATTCTGGGAAAATACCCAGCAGGGGAATAGCTGGGTTGAATGGGACCTCTAGACCTAGTTTTCTGAGGAATCTCCAAACTGATTTCCAAAGTGGTTTCACCAATCTGCACTCCAATCACCAGTGAAGGGTTCCTATTGCTCCACAACCTCACCAGCATAGTTATTGGTTGATTTCTGGATGCTAGCCATTCTTAATGGGGTAATGCGGAATCTCTGTGTTGTTTTAATTTGCATTTCTCGAAACACTAATGATGTTGAACAATTTCTCATGTGTTTATTTGCCATTTGTATCTCCTTATCTGAGAAGTATGTATGCATCTCAGCTGCCCATTTTTGGATTGGGTCTTTGAACTTGGGGGAGCTGATATTTTTAAATCTTTATATGACAAAAATTAATTCTAATCGTTGACCTGATATCTAAACTTTAACACTAAGAAGGAGGGCCTGGTTCTCAACATGCTCTCTCTGCCCTCGGAGAGGTGGCGGCACGGGAGTCTGCAAATGTATAATAGCACAGGGTACATAGAGCTGGTACATCAAAATTTGTAAGGAATAGGTACTGAAAGGACACCCAGCAGTTGGAGGTGACATGGCAGAAGCGGCTTGGGGAGGGGGTCCCCAGGAAGTGACCTCACTTCCTTGACAACGCACCAAACAGAACTTGGAACCCCAGACGCTGGCTGGCCGCAGTTACTCCTGCAGAGACTCCACGAACAGGAGGATGTGGTCACGTCGTCGCACCGATAGCCTAGGGTCGGGCCACGAGACAGGGTGGAGCGGGGCCCTCGTCCAAATGTGGACGCGCAGGGCCAGCTGCCTCCCCAGGCGGCCCGGGCATACGGAAGCGAGAACACAGAAGGTGACACGGAAGAGCCCGGGACAGGTGAGAGTGGGCCAGCCCAGCACCGATCCCCGGGTTGCCCAGCGCCCGCCTGGGAGGGGTGCGGTGAGTGCGTGCGTGGGGGTGTGAGAATCCAGGGGCTTCTGGCCACGCTGTCTCCCTTGGGTGCCGAGCTGTGCCAGCTTGGCGACGGTTTCCAAGCCCGAACTCTCCCTTCTTGCTGCCGCCTCAGGGCACCAGGGAATCCGCCCCCTGGCTGGAAGAGGCCCGCCGGGCGGGGAGCCTGGAGCCAGGCACCCTGAAGAAGCTGGTGAACCAGCTGGTGCCTGCCCATCGCCGAGGGGACCCCTTCTTCGTGCCCGCCTTCCTGTCCACCTACAGGAGGTTCGCCACCACGCGGCAGGTTCTGGATCTGCTGTTCCTCAGGTGAGCCCCACTTCCAAGCCAGGGGACCCAGCAGCTCCTCGGTGCCCCTGGGGAATGGCCTGCACCGTTGCGTGCCCAATTTTCTCTGTGGAGACAGGGGTGCTCAGAGGACACCCCTCAGATGGTGCAGCCCTAAACCAAGGAGGCTCAGCCTCCACAGCAGCTATGCGGGTCTGGCCCTGGGCAGGGGGAGTGCCCTGGGGCCGAGGGGCTTCCTTTGCCCCAGGAAGGAGCTGTTCCCTGGGGCCTCCCTTTCCCAGGTTCCTGCCCACAGGGATCCTGAGCAGGGACCTCTAGGGGCAGACGTGCACCCGGCAGCCTGAGATAGCGGGCGCCGCTGGCTGGGCTCATCCCCTGCGGAATGTGTCCAAAGCACCTACTGTGCGCGAGCACCTTTCCTGACACTTGGCTGTGCTTCAGGGAGCAGCACACACAAACCTCTCAGCCTCTCCTGCCTGCATCCCCATCCCCGGAATCAGGTCGTCCCCTAGACATCCCGGCAGGTGGGGACAGTGGGTGCTCAAAGGTCACACCCTGCTGGCCCTTCTAGGTACAGGTTCTTCCACCCCGACTCTGAGGAGGACCAGCAAAACAAGAGGTGAGAGGGCTTGGGGCTAAGAGGGAGGGCTCCTGTCTGCAGAGTGGGGATCCTCTGAGGAACTGGGCTTCTGTGGGGCTGGCAAAACCGGGGCTCCCTCACTTTTCATTGAGTCCCCCTAGAGGCTGCGGTCCGGGGCCGCACCTCCAGCAGGAGGAAGACCCAGAAGTGTGGCCCGGGTCCCGCGCATGCGCGGAGCAAGGGCGGCCGGGCTCCCAGCGGGTGCCCCTGAGGATCCATGGGCAGGCAGCCCGTCCCCAGCCAGGAGAGCCCAGGCCGCGGTGTAGGCACGCCTCACGGGAGGTGTGGGGCGCGGACAGCTCACACATGGGCCCCACGCCCCGGCCTGCGTGCCCAGCTGCCCCCGGGCAGGGCGGGCTCTGCCAGGCAGCCCTCCCTTCAGGGTCCCCGACAGGCTAGGGCGGGGAGGGGGAGAGGCCAGGCCTCTGACTCTGCTGCCCGCCTGCCCCAGCGCTCTGAGCTCCCTCCTGGAGACCTGGCTGCTCCAGTACCCAGGAGACTTTGGCCGCTGCCCAGACCTGGCCAGCCTGAAGCGGCTGGTGGCCTATGCCCTGGTCAACCTGCCAGACTCGCAGATCCTCCCGCAAGTGTGCGGCCTCCTGAGCCGACCCGGAGCCCACTAGGTGCGAAGGATCCCCAGGCCGAGGAAGCTGGCGGGGGCGCTGCCTGGGGTGGCGGCTGGAGCCAGCCTGGGCCCCGTGAGGAGGAGGCTGCAGAGGCTGCCGCCGGCCGGGGGCCGAGGAAGAGGCTGGGATCGCGGCCCGGGTGGGCCCGAGTGGGGACGCCGTGCGCTGTGGGTCGGCGGCCGGGGCTTCTCTGGCAGGAGGGGGCTGCTCGGCCTTGGAGAGACTCGGGAGGGCCGTGGCCGAGGAGTCTTTTCTCCTGCCCGTCTCCTGCCGCTCCGGGTCCAGCACTGCTCCCCAGAGGCAGGCTTGAAGGGAGACCCGCAGCGGGGGAGGGGAGCCGCCGCCCCCTTCTGTGCTGCAGGGCATCTGGAGCCGCACAGGCAGCGGCTGCCCGCACTGACCCGTGTCCCCCTCTGGCCCTCTCTCTGCCAGCTGTTTGCAGAGCTGCAGCACAGCTCAGGATACTCCAACTTACAAGAAGGGCTCCAGCGGCACAGCCCTCCCTTGCTCACCTGTAGAAGGCACCTCTCGGTTTTGTGGTTTCCCAAGCCATGTTTGGCGTGGATAGGAAATTTCAGTTCAACAGGTTTTTCTTTCCATAAGTTTCCAATTGCTATTTATTTTATTAAAATTTAATACATTGAATAAAATTGCATTGTAATCCAGTCAAAGTGTTCCTTTATGTTAAAATGCACATAGAGGGGCTGGGGATTTAGCTCAGAGGCTCAGCACCTGCCTGGCAAGGACACGGCCCTGAGTTCGATTCCCAGTACCGGAAAAAAAAAAAAAAAACCGAAGAGAAATTAAATGAATAAATAAAATGCACATCTAAGTGGTACTCAAACTTCATACCATGCCACATACCCCACCACACGGTCCTGCTGCAGTCCAGAGCCCCCGGCAGACTCCTTTTTCCCCCTACGTGGCATTTTGACAAGTTGCGTTGCTGGTTGAACCAGGCTCCGGTTGCGTTTGCTATCTTCCTGCCTCAGCCTTCCCAGGAGCTCAGCCCGGAGGTACGGACCGCCGTACCCAGCTGTCGGTGTGGCTTTACTCGGTGACGCCTCACGGCTTTCCCGTGCCCCGGATTCAGCACAGTGGGCAAGGGAGGAAACTTGGTCACGTCCTATGCGCAGCGCGTGGGAGGAGGCTGGCGGGAAGATCCAAGGAGCCTGGAGCCTGGCAGCGTCAGGCTCTGGAGAGCCCTGGGCACCATGGAAGGCTGCGAAGTTTCCCCTGCAGGATTTTGGGGAGGGGAGGAGCCAGGCAGAGAGCGTGCAGAATCCTGGGAGAAACGCCCATTCAGGAAGGAGCGCTCTTCGGACGGGTTGTAATTGTGCAGCCTGACGGCTGAGGGCCTGCCGGAAGGCTGGGATGCCGCGTGTTCGGGAGATCCTCGGGGCTACTTTGAGCGAGCGTGGTCAGGGAATGTGAGGAGCGAGCTTGCTGAGAGCCTCGACGATGCTGAGTGGCCAGGAACGTTTAGGGAGAAGGACTGGAAGCTCCTGGAAGTGTCCGCACTCAGGAGCCCTTGCGGCGGTAGGAAGAGGAAGAGGGGTGAGGGGCGCCCGCAGTGTTGTAAGGAGGTGACAGGTTACTGGGGGAGGGCGAGGCCTGGCCGCTGGTGGGTGTGAAGACAAGTCTTCCTAGGATCACTCCCACAGCACAGAGGTGGCACGGGATAGATTCCTCTCTTGAACACAGTGTGTCCAGAACCAATAGAGAAGCTCGCTGAGGAGCTCTTGAGCGAAGGCTTGGGAAGAGAAAGAGACAGATCTGCAAAGAGCATGGGGACAGAGAGAACCAGTGTGTGCCGCAGAGGGGAGGACCAAGAGCAGAGCCCACCTGCAGGGTGGAGCCACGGCCAGGAGGCTGGTGCAGCGGCGGGTACAGAGGGCCAGGAAGCTGGGCCTGGGGATGAGGTCCCAGCGGCCAAGGGCAGGCCCGTTCCAGACTCACCTGGGGATCTTAGCAGGCAGAGCGGCTCTGTGCAGATGTCCTGGGTACCCATAAAGGTTCTTTTCAGTGTCACTTCTGCCTGCACATGAAAGACTGTGGGATTCCCTTCTCCTCAAAGAAGAGAAAGGAAGAGAACAAAGTCCGTGAACAGGAGCTACGGGGTAGATTTTGATAGAAATACAATCCTACAGGGCAAGTCTGGTGCCTTCCAAGCAAAGTCTGCCTCGAGTCGCAGGACTGTACCCCACGGCACCCTCTTGGTTCCCGGTGTTCTGTCCTTGTCGTGCTATGGTAACCTCGGGGCAGACATGGTGCTGGCTGCATACACGGGATCTGGGTGCAACTATTGCTTCCATGTCTTATTTCTACATCCATGAAACACCCACTAAACTAGCATAGCACTGGAGCACAGAAGAACCTGTGAAACGCCCTGAGGACCATCCCAGAGAGACAGCCAGGCCAAATCCAGGCCCGCTTGCCTCGAACCACCCTAGCCCCTGAGGGCTCTGCTCTTGCTGCAGGCCCTGCCTGTCCTGCTCCTTTCTAGCCAGCCTGCTCTGTACCCCATGGGCCGCAAGAGCCCGAGCCCAGCCCTGCTTCTACTATGTGGCCCCCCTGGGCTGGCGTCTGCAGCACAGCACCCCTCTTTTCGGGCCCCAATTCCTTACTGCTGAGGAAGATCCCCATGTTGTTCAGCAGCACATTCGGTTCACCTCTCCTTGCCTTTTGAGCACCTCTTCCCCTGGGAAGCGCAGCCAGAGATCGAGGGTGATGGTGGAGCCGACGCCCTTGTTGGCCCTGGTCCCGGGCGCCACGCGGGTGCAGGACGACATGGCTGAGGAGCCCCGCGCCAGGCTCCTTGATGGAGCGCTTATTGGCCCAGAGCCCTATGTCTGGAGGTCTCCGGGCGAGGATGCCTGGGACTCCAGCAGGGTCCTGACTTCATTGCTCCAACTCGGGTCTCGCCCCCGAGGGCGTGGCTCCGGGGCATCCTCGTGGCTGCAGAAAGACAACCTGTCACTCCTCTGTCAGATGTTCCCAGTCCAGGCAAGCAGCTCCTCGGGCAACCTCAGGAATGGGGCCCTGCGTTTTCTCACCGGGTGCTCTGCTTTTCTCAATGAGGAGGGAGACAATTCAGGCGGTTGTCTCACAGGACTCTCCTCCCTCAGAGAGGCGACGCTGGGTCCCAACACTGAGAACCCACAACTGGGCTTCGAGACAAGCTTCCCAGCATCCACCATCCTGACATGCACAGGATGTGTTCTCTTCCAAGGCTAAGACAAGATTAGCTGCTACGAAGACTGACGGCCCTTGTTTCACTTCTGTATCTCTACTTGCTGGACAGCACAGATTGTATGAAGGGCAACCTCTGCCTGGTTCAGGTCCCAGTGGAATTCTGAGCATTCTAATGGCTGGGACGGCTCACCATTAAAGCCCTCTTGATCTCTCCAGTTTCTTTTGGAAATTCCGCAACAATATCAGACATGTGTGTTGTGTATTCCCTGCCATGAAGACACAGAGTATTCCCACTGGCATAAGGATCCCTCTTTTCCTCTGCTATAGCCAAACCCCAAACCTGTTCTCACACAATCAGGCGTCTCACCATTCCTGCATTTTGTTACTTCCCAAGTGGTACCCAGATGAAGTTACATAGCACATAACCTTTCCTATTTGTTGTCTTTTTTTCCCCAACTAGAATAACTGATTTGTTTTGGATTTTGCCCCTTATCACAGCGTATGCTTGGTCATTTCACCGGCTGGCCTCTCTGCACATGAGCCCTTTCTTCTGCAGCTGGGGCGAGCCGGCGTTAGAAGGATGTGGGCTGGATTAGAGTCAGTAGGAGACTGTGATAGCTCAGGGTGTGCAGGAAACTTTGAACGTGGTTGGGGTCCTGCTATATGATGAGGCAAAATCTAAACAAGACTCATGATTTTCAAACTGGGTTTGTTGTTGTTTGTTTGTTTGTTGGAAATTGAAGCGAGAGCCTCAGATGAGCATGCTGCCACTGAGCCTCATCCCCAGCCCTTTATTCATTTTGTTTGAAACCAGATCTTGGTAAACTGTCCAGTATGGATTTGAACTTGCCGTATGCTGCCCCAGCCTCTGAAGTAGCCAGGATTACTTCTCCGTCACTCCTGGCACAAACTGGTGTTTTGTCTGATAGGACTGGTACTCAAACAAGGATCAGCTTCAGTAAAAGTTAGTGGTACAGAACCAATGTTGTTTTGCCAGCTGCACATTATAGCAACCATCATGAAGTTAGCAAGAGAATTTATTCGTATGGTGGAGCAGGAGATCCAAGCCACAAATCTACCTGCCTGAGGATGAGGCTTGGGATATTTATGGGGTAAGAAAGCAGGGTGGTCGCAGACAAGGCGAAAAGTGACTGGAGGTGAAGCAACCAGTGGTCTGAGCTTGTGTAATAAAATTTTATGGCTCTTTGGGAGATGTAGATTCAGAAAATGGCATGACTATCATGATCTGAGGTCATGTCAAAAGGTCACAAAAGGCCCCAAAAAAGAGTCAGTGCTTTTGACACGGGAGGTGACAAATGGTGGCATATTCCTATAACCCCTGCATTCAGAAGTTGGAGCCCATCCTGGGCATTTGAATGAGATAGTGAGTCCGTGTCTGAATATAAAAAAAATAAAACAAAAAGGCTGGAGGTGCAGCTCAGTGCAAAGGTCCTGGGTTCAAACCCCAGTACTACTGAGAGTGTGGGGCTTCAGACCAGGAAAAGTACCCTGCATCACAACTCACACATCAGAGTCATTCATCTGCAGCCAAACTAGCAAAGAACTATTAACATTGCTCTCCTATGTAACCTCCAAAGTTAGTGATTTTTAAAGTCAGCTAAAGCTGAGGCTGAGGCAGGAGGATGGGGAATTCAGGCCAGGGTAGACAATATCCTGAGACCTCATCCTTTTTCTTCTTTTTTTATTAAATAAAATAAGCTCAACTAAAAGCATTGACAACATGAACCCCCTCATCGCAAATGTAAATAAATAGATAAAAATAAAGTTATCTAAAATGGAGTAACTAAAAGCCAGTTGGGGAGAAGTTTTATGTAGGTTTTCCTTCAGTTTCATTAGAACTTGAAAATGTTAGCATTTAATAGGAGATAGAGTATTAATCACTTTTCTGTAACTGTGACAACATATGTGAAAATAATTTAATGAAGGAACTGCTTACTTTGGCCCAACGGTTGAGAAATCTCAACTCATGGTCAGCTGATGCTTTTATTTTCGAGTGCTCAGGTGAGGTAGAAACATGCAGGGGAGGGTGGTGGAGGAGAACTGCTTACCTCATGGCAGCCAGAAAGTAGAGAGAGAGAGAAAGAGAGAGAGAGAGAGCAAAAAAGAAGGAAGGGTCAGGGAGGAGACACAATCCCCAATGCACAGCCCCCAAGGACACACTGCCTTCAAGTAGGCCATGTCCTCGGGTGTGGTCACCTCCCATCAAAGAATGGACCCGTCAAGGGGTAACACAGCCAGAGGTCAGGGTTGTCCCGATCCATCCACTTCCCAAAGCTCTACCTCTGAACACATTTGCACCGAGCACCAAGACTTCGGCACATGAAGCTTGGGAAACATTTCACGCCAAACCATAAGAGAAAAGTGTTCCAAAAGCAGTAACAAAGGAAGGGAGGAACGATTAAAAGAAAAAATAACACCGAACAAAACTCACAAAGTAATTTCTACAGAGAGAGAAGAAAATTGATTTATGAAGGCAAACAAAAATGGCCATAGAAAATAAGTAAATCTGTATTTTCAGTTTTGGAAAAGGACTTTGCAAGCATAAGAACGGGGAATGCATTTTAAGGAAAGGATAGACAGATTTCACTAGGGGAAACAATATTTTTTCCAGAAATCATGATAATTTAAGCCTGTGAATGAAGCTATACTTGAAGGATTCTGTGTCTTTTTCTTCTGTCATAGTTGGCTCTGGATTTTAAAAATTGTTTCACATCTTTATTGTCTTAATTTTCAGTGGCTTTTCCGTTTGTTTTGTTTTAGCTTTTCACCCTGGTGATGAGACCCAGGGTCTCACACATGTCAGTTCTACAGTGTGCTAAATCCACGGCCATGGGGTCCGTTCTGGTAGTATTTGTTAGAGATCTCAAAACATACCACTATTACATTAGGGGCAAGGCCCCCCTTGAACTGAACTCCACTGTCATTTGTACAGAAGTGCAGGAGTGACTGCACGTTTTGACAGTATATTGAAAGGAACAGATAATGCTTAAAATTTTTTATGTTCTGACCAATTTTGCATGCTTACATTTGATAATCTGAGCAATGGATTTGAAGACAATAACATGCAATGGAACAGCCATTGGTGAATTCCTAGCATCTTGTCCAGTGAAGCTCTGCATTATCTCTAATGTTGTATCTAATAATTTTTTTATTCTCTTTCATGGTTGGAACAATCTTCCATTCTTGCATCTGGTAATCTGAGCAACGTAGTTGAAGATAACAATATGGAATATAACAACTAGTGTTGATTCCCATCATTTTGTTTTGAAACCCTGTATCACTTTTTTTTTTTTTTTTTTTTTTTTTTTTTTTTTCTCCGGTACCAGGAACTGAACTCACGACCTTGTGCTTGCCAGGCAGGCGCTTTGCCGTTGAGCTACATCCCCAGCTCCTTACCCTGTATCACTTTTAATGTACTTGCTTTCTTTTGTTTATGTTTGTGATGTTGGTATGCTGCTATTGTTCTTTTTTCTTTTCTTTTCTTTTACTACTCTCTTTAAAATTAAAAAAAAAAGTGGCTGCACATTTTAAAGGCTGGGAAAAGGATCAGGGTAGGGGAACAGTAGGTGACTGAGCAGCCACGGAAAAGAAAATTGCCAAAGGTTGTTCAGGATGAATGCTGATTAGGTTAGCAGTGTCTGTTGCCTGGCAATCATCAGCATGAGGATCCTATCCTCTCACTGAAAAGATTGAAAGACAGAGATCCTGTCATTTCTAAGGGTTACATTGCCAATAAAGGGCTACATGATAAAATGTGTTATGCAGCTTTGAAATAATTCTGAATACTTCCACACTGCTGTATGATGTTTTGTAGTAAGGTCCCCTATATTTTGGAAGGTGGGACATTTGCTCACACCTCATAAGGGACAATCTCGGGTAAACTCCCTTCACCCTTAGGGTATGGGTCCTCCCTCTTATCTGATTCCCAAGTTCTAAGAACTTGGTGTGAAATCTTATCAGACCCCTAACATGTGAGCTGCTGTTCTCAGCTACTGGACTTCAAATAACAGATCATCTCAAGAGTATGACAGACACTTTGAGAGCTTAAGCCCTGGCAGAGTTACGCTTTGCCAAATGATTGTTCACATGAAGCATTCAGGCTGGGACAGAGGGATGCTCTGAACCCTCCCCTATACTGGCACCTCACTCTTCCATGAGAAAACCTTGTCTGTCCTTAAGGATCTCTGCTGTGGTGCATAAGCCAGCTTCTCCTGAGAACCACTTGTTATGGTTTATGCCTAGATGTCCCCCAGAGCCTCATGGGTGGGGCTTTCAGAATGGGATTCGATTATGGAGGCTCATGGCTGACTTGTTATGAGGTGAGGTCTGGTTAGGAGCATGGCTTGGCTCTATCTCGCTCCCCACTTCATACTGTCCTTCTCTGTGCTTCTGGTCCACCATGCTGTGAGCAGCTCTCTCCCCTGTCCCCCTCTGCCATGCTGTCCTGCCTTGGAGCCAGCTGACTATGGACTGAAACATGAAACAAGATAAACTGCTTCTTTTAAGTTTTGAGTGCTGGGTATTTTGTCCCAGCAACAAGGGAAGTAAATAAGACACTGCTCATATACAGGCACACCTGCGATTCCATCAGACTTTATTTCCACACAGGCAGTGTTATGGTTTGTGTCTAAATGATCCCCCAAAGCCTCATGTGGGCTTTTTCAGAGGTGACTGAATCTAGAGTGTGTGGTGCTGGGATCAAGGGTGTGTGATTAGTAAATCAGTTCACTGGTTTGGCATAGTTCTGGCTAGGATTAAGGGTGTGAGTGCTACACTTGCCCTAGGGTGGGTAGCCTGCATACAATGTAAGCGACAGAAAGAGACTCATTCCTTCCTTGCTTGTTGCCTTTGCTGTCTTCTGCCACCATGAACTGTTGCTCCTCTGCAATGTGCCACCCTGCCTTGGAGCCAGCTGATTATGGACTGAACCCTCTACAAACTATGAGCTAAATAAATCTTCCCGTCTTTAACTTTGGGTGTCAGGTATTTTGTCGCAGCAATGAGAGAAAAGTAACTAAGATAGACAATATCCTTCCTAATGGAGCTCTGGACTTCAGTCATTTTGGAAAGCACTGTGTAGTCCACTATGATCCGTTGGTATTGTGTATGTTGCTCCTACACCCTTGCACTCTTTTCAACAGACCTATCATGAACATCTGATAAAGTCACAGAAGCAGGATGCTATCACAGAATAAGGAATTGCTGCCAATGGAAAAAACCTAAATAACCCCCCTGGCTTCATTTGCTCTTAGCAGACATGAAGAGCTAAGTTTGGATGGCACAAAACTTGGGGATACATCATTATTTTCCTACAGGTTTTGCTGTCAATTATATACAGAACTTTGGACTGAGCTACATTTCCAGTCTTTTTTATTATCTATGTTGAGACAGGGTCTGACTAAGTTGTTCAAGCTGTGCTAGAACATGGTATCCTCCTGCCTCAGCCTCCCAGAATGCTGGGATTACAGGTAAAGGTTAGAATGTTTGGCACAAGATAGTGGTGCCAGCTACCCTGAAATCCAACAGCCTGCAGCATAATTAAGAAGTGCCCACCAGTGGTCACATAATAAACGTATTCTGGTGCCTCTGGCTGGAATTTATTTCACACGAGCAAATAAGCACAAGTTTGCTGCTCTCTTTATTCTGTGAGCAGCTTGGTTTTGATCAGTGCTGCAAATGCTCCAATTCAGATGAAACTCCCATCCCAGGTACAGCTTTGCCTGCAAGCCTAGGTCTTCTTACAATATCTTGGCACTGCTCCACTTCTGAGAACCTGCACATGACAATCTTTTCAGCCTATAGCACCTGCAAGATTTGTTCAACATTTGTACATTTTCCCCCTCTCCTTAAGCACTATAAATCAAAGAAAAGTTCTTTGTGTGAGTCATTCTTGACCTCACTTCACACACCCCCATATGCCTGGCACACAGCCTTGCCCTTTGGGTGTTATCTGCAGACCTGCAGTGGAGCTAACACCACCCCAGTAGTCAGGAGCAGCCCGTGTTCACCGCTGTCACCCCGCTGGGCTCCAGGGGGTATCAGGAAATGTAACTCTGTCCCCTGCTCCCTCAGGACGGCCACATGCTATACGAGGCCTCCACCACTGTGGCATTTCTCACTCTCCACCTGTGATTTCCAGGCTTAGAAACATGAAAGGCGATCACCCCTGAAAGAAAAAAGGTAGGCAATTTACTTTAAAAGTGAGACTCATTCACTTCAACAGAGTGGTTCACTCTTCCTAGCCATTTTATTTTATTTTTATTTTATCTTCAGAACAGACATCAGAAAACTAGCAATCTGTAGTTCAAGACTGTAGCATTTTAAGTGCTGGTTTAGGAATGTGCAGTTGGACTACACAGGTATTTTTAAACACCTTAATAACACATAACTTCTTTAAGAGCTTTAGACAAAATGTCCCAGGTCCAAAACTCTGGTTAGCTCTGGGGTGGAGGGAACCCAAAATAGGCCACCTCTACTGCTGAGAGTCATTTCTTTTGCTGAAGGATAAAGTACATGGTGCTAAAATAAGTTTTCAGAAAAAGGGAAAAGTATGACTGTCATAAATAAATAAGCTCACTTTATTTTTTTTATTTTAAAGAGTAAAACAAGAATAACATAATAATAGGGGGGACTTAGCATATTACAGACAAAATGGTAGGAACTTATCAATGGTTATTGTTTTACATATTATTATCTACAAAATAGTTTCTTAGGAAAACAAATA
>NW_004955407.1:35342618-35366414 GCF_000276665.1 Chinchilla lanigera | reverse complement strand
GACGAGGCCGGGAGTGAGTCGCTGGTCCCAAGACCCCAAAGACCGGCGCTCCCCGCCTGAGGCTCCCCGTGCACTGGGGGCCCACCCTCCGGGAGCCACCAGGCAGGAAGCTAGCCAGCCGGAAGACTGGCACTCCCCACCCGAGGCTCCCTGTGCGCCAGAAGCCCTCCTTCCAGGGAACGACGAGGCCGGGAGTGAGTCGCCGGTCCGAAGACCGGTGCTCCCCGCCCGAGGCTCCCCGTGTGCTGGGGGCCCCAAGCTCGCTTTATTTATTTATTTATTTATTTATTTATTTTTTTGGCTTTTTCTCCGGTACCAGGAACCGAACTCACGACCTTGCGCTTGCCAGGCAGGCGCTTTGCCGCTGAGCTAAATCCCCAGCCCCTCAAGCTCGCTTTAGACATTTGATGATTATATCATTTGAAGAACACTGTTAGTTGTTCTGTGAAAGTTGCTCAAAGAAACAGCTAAAATAACACCGATTTATTGGTAATAAAGGAATGTTTACATGAACTGAAAATGGAGGAAAAACATGTTTGCAGAGTGGAGAGAAAACCAATTAAAATATGCTAGAAAGATGACACTTAAATACCTACCAATTGCTGTGTGTGGTGGTGCACTCCTATAATCCCAGCACTAAGGTGGGTGAGGCAGGAGGCTTGCTGTGAGTTTGAGGCCAGCCTGGGCTACATAGTGAGTTCAAGGTCAGCCTGAACCACACAGTGAGACTCTGTCTCAAAAAAATAAAATAAAATAAAGCCATATACAAACCAAGCCTGGGCCAGACTCAGCCTGTAGGCTATTGCTTGCCATTCTGACGTTGAGATCTGGGCCTGATATTTTGGGAATGATCCCAATCAGTGTCCGTCGAGGTAAAATAAATCTGCCTTCAAATCCTGGGTGTTGTCTTGGTGTTTCTGCTTGCCATAGCAACTACAGATGATAAAGATGACAGAGACATAATATGAGCCACTTCACGTCAATGGAGTGAACAACTTAGGTGAAATGTACAGATGTTAATGAACACTGAGCTTAGTCAATAAAAATTAGAAAACATAATTGTCTCTATATCTAAAATGAAGTTGCAAACAATCTTTAAGGAAAAAAGAAACATCGGAGGGAGCATAAAGGAGAACACAGCAGGTGCCCCTCTTCTGACCTCACCCATTGACTTAACCCCACAGAGAAGCTCAGCTGGCTCTCTGGGAAAACACTTCCCATAGATGAGACAGCAGTTCTTTGAAAATCTCAAGTCATAATCAAACCTACTCAGGTAAATTACCCTGCCATGGGTGGAGAAGCTTAACTGCCCACAAACACCCAGACACACCTCTGGGTGTTCCTTTCCAGTTGAGATTCTTTTATGGAAACACAACTCATGCTCAGTACATGTGTAACACTCATTATGACCTTAGGGAAACTAACATTCAATAAGCAACATTCCAATAAGTGGCTTAAGACACAGAGCTTCATAAACATTCCCTCATTTCCAGGGGGTTTATGGGAACCACAGACAGGGATGCACTTTGCCCACACCTGTCAGTCTAATTTTCACAGACTATTAGATTTTACTTTGAAAAGTCACTCAAAGGTCTACCTCACTGGTAGACCACTTGCCTAGCACATACAAGGACCTGGGTTTGATACCCAGAGTGGCAGGGAAGGAAAAGTAATTTGAGGCTAAGAAGTCCTGTCAAGAACTTAAAGCCAGATTTTTTGGTTATAACTATTCATTTAGGTAAATTCTACTTGTCAAAAGACAAAATGACAGTAAGTATTGTTCAGTGTTCTTAAGTGCTTTTTGTTCCCCAGCATAGAATTGGGCAGCCTTAGTTCAGGAAGATAGAAGGAGTGCTCACATAAGTGGCACTGTCGAATAGAACTTCATGTGTCAGATTTTTTTCCTTTAGAGTCAAGTGGCTGCCAAACTTCCTCAGGCCTGGGACATAAATGGTTCCCCTACCTCTCTTCTGCCCAGAGGAATGGACAGAATGTGCAGACCCTGGCACCCGGAGGTCAAACCCAATTTTATTCCCTTAGACAGGGAAGGGAGAGGTCTGGATCCAAAAAGAGATGGAAGTAGCCTGGAAATATTTATTGTTCCACTGTAGGTCGTCCCACACTCTTGCTTGTTACAAGGTAAGATGGTGATTTGAGGTGAGTGGGCTCCTCCATCTCCTCAAGCTATCTTTGAATAAGTCCTTCTTCCTTTTCACCCAAATATATGACCTCCTCTGATGTGGTTAGTAGCAAGCAGATGAATGCAAGCATAAACTCAAGTGGCTGTCACAATCCCTGCCCAGAAAAGAGGGCTGATTTCATAGACAGAAAAGGGCTAAAGACATCCAAAACAGAAAGAAGAAAGTGGATTTGGCATTTCCAACTTATTTTCTTTAAACAGTAAAACAGAGGGGACCTCCTTACGGGAAGGTGGGTTTGGAGATTTGGCTTTTCTTTCTCTCACAAAGCCAGATACACAACCTAGTTTGTCTTGAAATATAGAACTTTAGCATCAGTGACTCCATTTTGATATGGTGTCATGGGGCTAAGTGCCCAATTAATCCTGCTCCATTCAAATCAGTGGTTTCCTTGGTACAGGACCACAACCAGCAGGTGCAATCAGACTTGTACAGTAGTCAGGGTAACACCACCCTGGTGGTCAAGAGCAGCACATTTCACTGCCCATCACCCAGCTGGGCTCCAGGGGGCATTGGGTAATGTAGCGTTCATCCTGTTCTCCCTCAGGATCACCATACACTGTGCAAGGTTTCCACTGCTATGGCATTTCTCATGCTCCACCAGCAATTTGCAGGTTTAAAGACAATGAAAATTGACCACTGGTGAAACAGGTTGGGGCTCTTTTTTTTTTTTTTTTTTTTTTTTTTTTCTTATTGAGACAGGGTCTCACTGTGCAGTTCAGGGTGGCCTTGAGCTCACTTTGTAGCCCAGGCTGGTCTAGAACTTGCAACAATCCTCCTGCCTCAGCCTCCCGAGTGTGGGGATTACAGACTGAGGCTCTTAAGAATGAGGTTTGCCAGGGGTATAGCTCAGTGGCACAGCGCCTGCCTGGCAAGTGTGAGCTTGTGAGTTTGTCTTGGTTACTTTTTTCTTGCTGCTGGGACAAAATACCTGACGCCCAAAATTAAGGAAGGAAAGGTTTATTTCGCTTACAATTTGTGGAAGTTTCAGTCTGTACTTGGCAGATTATAAGGCAGACTGGCACATGGCAAAGAGCTAGCTCAGGGTGACAGAACACAGCTAAGCCACAAGCACACACCAGGGCAGAATGGGGGAGGAATGACCTCAAGCACTCTTTTCCTCTCCCTTACATATGCAAACTATCCACCCCAGGGTGGGTGTAGCTCTCACACCCACAATCATTCAACTCTAGTAGCCTGCCCCATGGTTGCATGAGGCTTTGGAGGGGACACACAGACGTAAACCATAACAGAGTTCAATTCCTGGTATCAAAAAAAAAAAAAAAGTGAGGTTCATTTATGGGTTTTGGCCTTCCATAGGATTACTCACTTCTTATTTTGTTTTTGTAATAAACACCTACAGAAGATTAGCAACATCTAGGGCAAGATTATAGAATTCCAAGTGCACATGGATTGTTGAATTGCAAAATTATTTTCCTTAATACTTGTGTAACAGCTAGCTTTTTAAGACCTTGAGAGAAAATGCTATTCCAGATTCAAATATCTGGTTACCTCTGGAGGAAGTGTACCCAAGATATTTGTACGGATTTATTTCTCAGTCTTGAGGATAAGGTACAGAGTGCTCAAATAAAGCTTTCAGAGAAAGGTAAAATTATACTTGTTGTATAGCTCTAAAAATAATCTTGTATTGACCATTGTATAGGGGAAAGAGGTTTGTAGGCAAGAAAAAACAGAAAATAGGGCTGGGGATTTAGCTCAGCGGCAAAAGCGCCTGCCTGGCAAGCACAAGGTCGTGAGTTCGGTTCCTGATACTGGAGAAAAACCAAAAAAAAAAAAAAAAGAAAAAAGAAAAAACAGAAAATAAGGGCCTCGTTGGGCTTTCTAGCTAATCCTAAGTAGAAAAAGTTAAAACTTCATCAGAAGAAATAATTAATGAGACAAGAGAGAGCTGATAGAGCATGAAGAGAGTCAGCCAGCCCAGCGCCCTAACCAGCTTATTGCAGCTGCCCTTCCCACCCTTCAACAAAATCTAATGGAAACAAGGGGTGACTCCTTAAAAGAAGATTCTTATTTAGTGCATAAACACACACATGCACATATATACTAGGACAACTATATTAGTGCACTAATCCCTTACTTAGTTACTGACTCAACCTTCTCAACCTTATATGTAAGGCCCCTTTCAGCCAACCCATACTTTCCAGGATAAGGCTCCGTCAAGGACAAGTGGGCCTACTTAGGAATGGGCATGTAGACAGTGGAGCAAGGGGCGGGGTGGGAGTGAGGTCGTGGGGCTGGAGTCCATCTATGACAGCCCAGAGAATCAGTCTGGTTATGGGAAGTCCCACGTAGGGGGAAGGACACTGGCATCCAATACTGTGCAGCCAGGAACAAAGGGCCCATGGATCTTCCATCTTTCCGGAGCCCCCATTCTGATCCTTATCAGGGTGGCTATCTATCTTCTCCTTTTGCCCCTTTTCCAATAAAGTGTCTCCCTTTCTTTAAACTTGTGTCTGTAATGCATAACTAGCACTGAGTTTACGATCTTAGTTGGTCGCAGTGCGGGGGAGTGGTGCACACTCCCAGACATGACAACCGGATATGATTGTTCTTATGATACCAAGGATCCAGGTAGCTGTTATGACTAGTTCAGTGGAAAAGCTAAAAGGCACAGATTTATATGGAATAAAGGAATACTAAATAGAAGTGCAAATGGAGACAGAACAAGCATGTTCGCAACAGAAAAGTTATTAAATCTGTGCTGGACTCTGTAATCCCAGCTACCCAGGAGGTGTAGGCAGAAAGACTAAGGCAGGAGGATTGCAAAGGTAGTGAGGCCTTGTCTCAAACTCCTTGGCTTTATTTCCGAAATTGTGCAGAACAGAGACAAAGTGCTGTGTTTTGGAAGTCTCTCACAGAAAGGCACTAGAACAAAGACCCGGGGCCGGGATGGGGCTCAGGGACAGCACACTTGCCTAACCAGGATGAGGCTCAGGGTTCCCTCCTCAGCGCACAAATCAAGTAAAAATTAGGGAGAAAATAAACACAGAAATAAACAAACAAAAAACCAATATGGATGCGAATGTGACACAAGAAAAAAGACACAAAATCCTCTAAGCGGAAGTTAACTCCGTCTTTAAATTATTATTTTTTTTAATTTTAAAGAGTAAAACAAGAATAACACAATAATAGGGGGGACTTAGCATATTACAGACAAAATGGTAGGAACTTATCAATGGTTATCGTTTTACATATTATTATCTACAAAATAGTTTCTCAGGAAAACAAATAGACAAATAATAGTGCGTTAGAGACAAAAGAGGTAGGAGATTATCAAGAGTTGTTGTGCTATACTTTGGTATCTTCAAAGTGGCTTCTAAAGAAAATAAATAGAGCTATACATGAGTGACCTATTGAAAAATCATTAACTATTCTCAATGGTTGTTGTAGGAAACACATAATAATAAACATACATCCATTTATGAAATAGGATAGGAACATTACAAACTTCACACAGTTATGGATAGATTAGTAGGAAAATATCAGTGGCTGCTGTAATACATGGTGGTATCTTCAAAGTGGTTTCTCAGGAAGACAGAGATATGCAAGAAGGATCTAATAAGTAGTTACAGCCTAAGGGTTGTCAAAAATAGCATATTACCTCCTCACCAGTGACTCCTTTCACTGAGGTATGATGGCTGGAAGGAAGGCCAGGATTGAAAAGAAGGACCGAGAGACTTGCACCTGTGTCTAGCAACAGGCTGTTTTCTTGTTCCTCCATAGTCATGCTTACCCAGGACTCCTCGCCGGAGATGACCCGTCTTTAAATTATTATGCTTTCCAAAGGTGAGTGTTCAAAAGCATTCCACACCTCTCAGTCCCTTCCTTTGATTTCTCCACTATTCTTATGCTTAGAAAGTCCCTTTTCTGAACTGAAAAACACAAATTTTACTTATTTATTATGGTTATTTTCCAGTTCCATTTATAAATCAAGTATCTTCTCTGTGGGTGGAAATTACTTAGCATGGATGGGGATGTATCTTAGTTGGTAGAGAACTTACCTAACACATGTAGGACCCTGGGTTTAATCTCCATACCACAAAGGAAACAAAACAACAGAAAAATTATTTAGCATATGTTATCAGGTCTCATTCTTTCCATCCAATTATTTCTTTTTTTGGAGCCAATTTTGGAATAATTCTTTACTTCTCCCATTAATTTTTAATGTAACTATTTTCTTTTTTTTTTTTGTTTTTCTCCAGTACCGGGAACCGAACTCACGACCTTGCGCTTGCCAGGCAAGCGCTTTGCCGCTGAGCTAAGTCCCCAGCCCTAATGTAACTATTTTCATACACTAATAAAACTGAGGAAAAACTAAAACCCTCTAGCTTAACTTTTACTTACTTGTTTTTAGTTGACTTTATCTTTTTTTTTTTTTTTTTTTTTTGAGACAGGGTCTCACTATGCAGTTCAGGCTGGTCTTGAACTCACTGTGTAGCCTAGGCTAGTTTTGAACTCACACTAATCCTCGTGCCTCAGCCTCCAGGGTGTGGGGATTACAGATTGATTACAGCCACCACGCCGGGCCATGTCCCTTGTATTTTATTAGGCCCTGATTATTTGTTTGGACCCACGGGTATGTTAACTCACTTAGGTCCCAACTGTTAGTTTAAATTAACTATTTAGGACTTGTGCCTGATCTGTCTAAATTTTCCTGTCTCTTGGCTTCATTCCCCCTCCTACAGTAGTGACATTGACCGTTGTCAGGGTGTATGGGCAACAGTCTCCCAAGCTATTTCTGCAGAGAGGAGCCCTTGTTGAGGGTAGCAGTCAGAGCCCATTACTGTGTGGTCTGTCTGAGGGTCTTGAGTAGAAGCTAGGAGGAGTGTTTGTTGGACAGTCTACCTGAAGCTCTACTTGTAGCTTTAAAGCCATTAAACAAGAAGAAATTAATTCGATTAAAAGGTTGAGAAAATATGGTCTAAATATCATGGCTATAGAAAGCATTAACCAATTAACAGTTTACCACAAGCATTATTTAGGCAGTCTGTTTGTTTTATACTGACTACTTTCTTATTTAGAACATTGTATTTACCTTTGGCATTTGTTTGTAATGAAATCTAATAGTAAATTTTGGTGTTTTTTGGTTTTTTTTGCTAATTTGTGTTTATTTGTAAAAAATAACTTACAATTTTGTGCTATAATTTTAATGTAAGCATGTTAGATATAATTTTTGGACTTCTCCAGAACACAGTGATATTCTTTTACAATACAAAGTGGACACGTTTGGTACACTGAGGCTGAACAGGAAGGAAGAGCCAAAAGATCTGCAAAAGAAAAAACTGAAAAAGGGAGAAATGTTAGCATCTCAGAGAGGAAGAGTCTGTGTGATGAAATGGAAAGACAGAAAAAGACATCTCCTCATTGTCAATTATTCATAATACAGAAATGATAAAACTTGAAAGAAGGAACAGAACTGAAAATTTCCAATAGTGGTCAATGATTATAATAACTCGATGGGTAGTGCTGACAGAGTTGACCGACAGCAACAAGCTATCCTGTAATCAAAAAGTGAGGAAAAAGTATTATAAAACATACACGCACCTTCTGGACCAAACAATATGGAACTCAGTGTTTGTTTATTCTGCCAGGGTGAATCACAGTCTCCTGTGACCATATGGCCTTCCTGGAAGTGTTGTTGCAAGGTGGGGTGTGTGCATCTCTCCTCCTCGGGAACACGAACTAATGGGATCGTAAATTCTCAGCTTCAGGGATGAATTAAAGAGGCAGAGTTCAAAATAAAGGAAAACAGGTTTTTTTTTTGTTTTTTGTTTTTTTTAATGACAAAAAAAAGAAGATGCACAGGTACTCTGGGGGAGAAAGGGCAGCATCCAATCTGTGGATTTTTGTCCTCAGCTCATTTTTATTTAGTTCTAGTGATTTGTCCCATTCTCCCATGTGGGCACCTGGAAGTTTTTGCCATTTGCCTGGTTCTCTCGCAACCTTTGATCCTAACCTTGGGCACCTCAGTTTACATTCTTTTTAGCCATTTGATTTCTTCCTTTATGACGGGTGGGGGCCTTACAGAAAGATAACTTAGAGTTAATGATTAAGTAAAGGGGTCATGTGTGTTTTATATATTCAATAAGAATCCTTAGGTGGCTGCTCCTTATGTCTCTTATATTTTATCAAGTGAGGTGAGGCTGGTTACGCTGGCCTTTTATATTCTTGGCTACATCCCTATTTTACTTGTCAACTCTTTCTGCTAAATTTTTATGTCAACTGTGTTACCTGTTGCCTTTCTGAGTCTGATTTCTCTCTTTTTCTCTTTACCTTTGTCTTTCTAATTGTTGCGGTCTAAATGCAGAGGCAAATCCGTCTTTAGTAAGATTTCTTACTAATTTATTTAATAAAGCTTAATGAGATTTTTTTTTTTTTTTGGTCTCTAACTCCCTGTCCCTACAGAAGCATGGGAGATGCTTTTTCTTTGGTGACATTTTTTTCACAATATACATTGGTTGACTACGGTTCTCTGAGGTCTGACAATTTCCCTGTTCATTTGGTTGAGTGACTCACCAGCGTTGTAGGATACTGTAGAGAGGTTTTCTCATGTCTTGGATCTTTATTGACCTTGGAGTGCCAGGGCCAAAATATTGGCTGTTTTCTAAGCCCAGTTATGTACATTTTTTTAGTACCTTGATACACAAACAAAAGTGTTAACCATAGTTTTGGTTTTGTTTGCAGAAAAGATACATAGAGAAAAGACACCCGCTCAATACACAATAGACATCTCTCTCAATGTCAGCACATCTTACAATATACATAGGATGCAGATCCTGACACAGGGGTTACTGTGTGCACCTGTTCCCAGCCCTGTAAATGTATCAGGACATGTCGGGGGGGGGGGCTGTCTATCAAACTAGCAGAGGGAGAAAAGTCCAACCCAATAGCTCAACTCTTAATGGAGGCTTAAGAGAGGGCTCTGACAGCTTTGTTTCAGGTCACTCTGGGACAGCAGATATGAGCAGAACACTAAGAGAGTTTTACATCTCACCTCACAGAGGAGTAAGGTGAGGATGACCAAAAAAGTGGAGATTTCTCTGCTGGTTACTCAGTCAGGCTCTTGGGACCCCACTTCCACTGAGGAGCTTTGAGTGACCACTGGGAGTTGCCACAGCCATGGCCCCTCAGCTGCTCTCTCAGCTTTAACTGGTTCCATGCAACCAGAGATCTGTCTCTGGGAAGGAATCCAGCTGTCTGTCTCACTAACATTCCCACTGGCCTCAGCGGGAGATTCACCAGAAGGCGCTGGAGAGCCTGTCCTCTGATTCAAGAATGGCAGCTGCTCTAAGAACGTTAGCGGGGGGGCTGGGGATTTAGCTCAGGGGGCTGGGGATTTAACTCAGCGGCAAAAGCGCCCGCTTGGCAAGCGCAAGGTCGTGAGTTCGGTTCCCGGTACCAGAGAAAAACCAAAAACCAAAAAAAAAGAACATTAGCGGGCAGAGTAACCCCTATTTCTTAGAGTTCTACAAGGGACAGACAAAGATGGCGTGCGTCTATGTTCAGCCATCCCACCACACTTACCGCTCTGTAGAGAAGACAATGGCCCATGTTGGGCACCAAAGATGTAACTGGATCCCTCTCACTCTCAGGTCCTTGTTTGGGGGCAACAAAGATTGAGGCCCACAAAGCAGCAAACAGCAAGAGATGAAAAAAGATCAGGAGATGGGGAATGGCTACATGCAGGTTTATTAGAAAGAATAAAAGAAAAGCTCTCCACTAGTCGGAGAAAGGTATTCCACAAGGTGGACACTGTGGAAATTTAGACTCAGGGATCTTTATATAATTTCTGCTATCAGTGTGCATGACGGAAAGGAGGGATGGTCCTGGTTGCAGGTAGGGCTTTGATGTTCGGAGTATAAACTGCTTTATTTGCATTTTACTTCCTCCAAGTTGTCTCCCATTTGTTTAAGCGCCTGTTTTTTGTCCCTTGCTCTTGTTAAACCCTGATCGTCGCTTGTTTGGGCCCTCCAGTACGTTAACTCTCTTAGGCCCCAGCTTTTAGTTTACATTAACTACTTAGGACTTGTGTCTGTGCAGCTGGGCAAGCAGTTTGCTATTAGTCTTCCACCAGCTTTGCGGTAAATGGTACCTGTAATATGTGGGATACGGTAATACCAGTAATACTGGCTGCTTTGCTTGTTTTTCAGGGACTTGAGGCAACTTTTATCGAAATCACTCACTTGACTTGGGTCTGTACAAAGGTCCAATGGGTGAGTTTGATAACAGGAGGCCAAAAGCTGTACCTTAGATCAAGCTAACACTGCAGTTTTCTGAACATGAGAACTCTCCCCCTGCAGAACCATTCAGTTTGATTAAGCACACATAGACTATTGATTCCTCACCTCCAATCACCTTTCCTCTCACCTCAAACCACTTTGCTTCTTTATCCCATAAATACTCCCAAGGCCTGTCCTCAGGAGGGCAGATTTGAGACTTGTGTCTCTCCTTGCGCACTCAAAACCCTTGAAGATAAACTTTGTCTTGCAAAATTCACCTCAGCCCTCGGCACAAGGTGCAGTGCCCAAAACAGGACTGGTCTGGGAACACTTCTTAATAATTCATGATATTTTGCATATTGTATTTTCTGAAGCATCCATCCCTGTTGACTTGTCAATTCCTGTTTTGGTACAAGAACTAGAAAGATAAACGATCTGAAAATCATGGTTCATGGCTCTTTTTTTTTTTTTTTTTTTTTCATTTTGTTTTCTGGGTACTGGGAATCAGAAACTTAGGACCTTGCACTTGCCAGGCAGGTGCTTGTGCCACTGAGCTATATCCCTGGCCCGGTTCATACTTCTTTTAGGGCTTGCCTTTTTAAATACCAGGACACTCACATGTTCAAAGTTTACTGAGCGTGAGCTCCCACTGAGGGGTTCTCACAATGAACCTGATCCAAACCACACCCTTCTAACACCAGCTTACCCCAGCTACAGAAGGAAGTAGCTAGCAGTGTGCAGAAGCCAGTGACTGTCCGAACACTGGGATAAGGGAGAAAACCCAAAACCGCTGAATCATCCTAACTGAAGAACATATCCCCAAAAGGTTATAGATTGTATGATTTCATTTATGTAACATTTTAAGCAAACAAAAGGGTAGAAATGGTGAACAGACGCCTGCTGAAGATAGGGCTGGGCTGAGGAACCAGGCACGGTTTATCAAAGAGCAACAAGAGCTGATGGAAATGTTCTGTGCCTTATCTATGGTGGGTACACAATCCACAGTGCGATACAGTGACACAGAACTCAATACACACACACACACACACGGACACAGAACTGGAGCAATCCACGACAAGTGAGCTATTTTGATTTCAATATTTAAGTGTGACATTGTACTATAGTTTGCAAGTGGAAGGAAATTATGAAGTGTGAGAAACGTGTGCGTACGGGTTGATATAAATTGAGATTAAATGCCAGGCTTACTTTAACTCCCTAGCAACAGGTTGCATGCGCTGTACAGAACTTAGTAAAGAAACGACGGTTCTTTCCTTGTAAACTAATGCGACACTAAGTGCACCACCACGCATGAAACACAGACCGATAAAGACAAACGGCGATCTTTAGAAACACTGACGCCCTTGGCTGAGAGCTGAGAGATTTATCTCAAAACTTTCTTCGCAGTAGCTTTCAAGGCCACGAAGCCACGCCCCGCCAGGGGCGGCGGGGGCGTCTGCGCCTGCGCGCTGCGCGGGGAGGGGGCAGCGCGACTCCCTAGTAAAGAGCGGCTGCGCGCAGTTTCCGGCGGCCGCTTGTGCCCCTCTCCGCGAGTTTCCCCAGCGGCTACGCAGCCATGTCTTGCACCCGAGTGGCGCTGGTGACCGGGGCCAACAAGGGCATCGGCTTCGCCATCACCCGCGAGCTCTGCCGGCGGTTCCCGGGGGACGTGGTGCTCACGGCGCGGGACGAGGCGCGGGGCCGGGCGGCGGTGCAGCAGCTGCAGGCCGAGGGGCTGAGCCCGCGCTTCCACCAGCTGGACGTGGACGACCTGCAGAGCATCCGCGCGCTGCGCGACTTCCTGCGCAGGGAGTACGGGGGCCTCGACGTGCTGGTCAACAACGCGGGCATCGCCTTCAAGAGTAAGGAGTTGGCGCTGTGCCTGCGGAGGCGGCGCTGCGGTGGGGCCCCTCCGGCTTGCGGGGTGCGGAACAGCATCCCTAGGAGGAGCAAGAGAGGCAGGGGCTGCGGCAGGAGCGCAGCCCGGAGGGCCTGGAGGCTGAGGGTGGAGCCGGGGATTGCTTTGCAGTGGACCTTGTGTTTGTGCGGCCCAGACTCTTAAGGGTCTTTTCTAGGTTTACCGCTTACACTTTATCTGTAACTAGGCGTTGGGGCAGTTGGGTGGACGTTTAACTCGTTTTGAAATAGACACCAGGATTCTGCTATGGATCAGGTGTCCTCACACAGCCTCCCCCAGTCCTGCCGTATAAAAAACAATGGGACATTGTCAAACTATAAAGTTGACATTGGGATAAGACCGGAACTAGTTACAGACTGTTCTTGGAAGTGACCGATTTCTATAATGTTCTTGCAAAATTATACCTTGTGGCTACTGCTTGCTGATTCTTGTTCTCTTCCTCCCTTAAAAGTGGCAGATCCCACACCCTTTCATATTCAAGCAGAAGTAACAATGAAAACAAACTTTTTTGGTACCCGAGATGTCTGCACAGAGCTGCTCCCCCTGATGAAACCACAAGGTGAGTCTGATGGTGACCTGGCCCTGGCTGCTGGGTTTCCCCGTGCAGGTGCAGTTCTGCTCCTTGGTCCCCATTTCCCCATGGCCCTGGTGCAGTCTGACCCCCGCTCTTCGCACACCTGCCTCTTTTTCATCCTTCAGGTCTTGCTTCAAAGGTCTCCACACATCGGCTCCTTACGTTGTCTGTGCTGCTCCCACTTTAGAGGCCCTTGAGGTTCCTAACCTCCTCTCTGCCGAGTGATCTTATTCAGGCTGCTGGAAGTTCCTCTACCACACGTTTCTAGATGCCTCAGCATGAAATCTGTCACTTTCCTAGAATTCTCCCAGAGCTCCCACGTGTATTTGTCTTTCTGCCTGTACATGTCTTCCTGATGGCCCTCGATCTGAAACAGACATTTCCCCAAAAACGCTAGTCTTTCTCCCTCAGTCATCTGGGCCACTCACCGGCATCCTGGCAGTCACTATGCCCTGCCCTCTCATAACCGCTAACCAGGAGCTAAGATTGTCCCTACTAAGTGTCCCCCAGCTCCAGCACAGGCCAGCCCTCAGCTATCAAATTACTCTACTGCATGCCCTCCTAAGAGGCCTCTTTCTTGAGTCACTTCCTTTCCTGGAATTCTCAACATTACCTGACTGCTGCCCAGCAAAAACCAAGCCCTTAGCATGGCTCATACTAATCTGCACAGTTGGACCCTGCCTGCCTCCAGGCCCACTTGAACTTCCCATGAATGTGCTCCACTTATTGCATATAAAGCTGTCATGTTTGCTACCTTGTGAGCTGCTCTGACATCCTACATATTTGGCGAGCTGTTGAACCACCACTCATTAAAAACATGCCAATAGAAACTAGCAATCCTTTTTAGAAAAATTAAATGTGTGGTTTAAAGCTTAGCAATGACATGTACAGCTTACTATGAACTCTTCTTTTGCTTCCCATCCCATCCTCCCAGAAGGTTCTACTGCTGCTAAGACTTAGTTCATTAGGATCTCAAATAGCAGCTCTTTCCAGCGTCAGCTGATGCCATTACCTGCCCTAAACCTGAAGGCAGGAATTGAGTTCCTCACGCACCCCACTACCATCTGTGTGTATTCTTCTTACAACTGAGACCGCTAGTGAGTCCTAAATGGAAACTTTGTGCTCTAAAATCGCAGCAAAATTTTCTCCATTCCTGTGTACACCTCTACATAAGATCTGATGTATTTTAGGGAGAGTGGTGAACGTGTCAAGCATGGTGAGTCTCTCATCCCTTAAACGCTGCAGCCCAGAGCTGCAGCAGAAGTTTCGAAGTGAGACCATCACCGAGGAGGAGCTGGTGGGGCTCATGAACAAGTTCGTGGAAGACACGAAGAATAAAGTGCACGAGAAGGAAGGCTGGCCCAACACTGCATATGGGGTGTCCAAGATCGGCGTCACGGTCCTGTCCAGAATCCAAGCCAGGAAACTCAGTGAAGAGAGGAGAGGGGACAAGATCCTACTGAACGCCTGCTGCCCGGGGTGGGTGAGAACTGACATGGCGGGGCCCTCGGCTACCAAAAGCCCAGAAGAAGGAGCAGAGACCCCCGTGTACTTGGCCCTTCTGCCCGCTAATGCTGAGGGGCCACATGGACAGTTTGTTCAGGAAAAAAGAGTTGAACAATGGTGAGCGCACCTCACACCTCCACCCGTGGTTGCCATATTGTACCGTAGGCTGATGTGACACAAAGGACATTGGTATTGTCCAGAATATCCCTGTTTAACAAAAAATAAACCATCCCAGTCAAGTATTCATTACTAACCTAGTGGAATAAGCTACTCACTAAGCAGATACTAATTCTTTGATGGCTTTTGTGACATTCTCTTTGACCTACCAAGAAGAAAAGGAGAAATGGCTAGAAATAATGAATAAAATAATTTCTGAATAAATGGCTCTTTATGAATGCCCATTTCTGCAGGTTGTTATCATGCTGAGCCAGCTCCACCTCAAAGGTATAATCAGCATTAAAGTGAGGTCAAGAGAACAGACTGTAGGGGGCTGGGGATTTAGCTCAGCGGCACAGCTCCTGCCTGGCAAGTGCAAGGTTATGAGTTCGATTCCCGGTACTGGAAAAAAAAACAAAAACAAGAGAACAGACTGT
Source organism: Chinchilla lanigera (assembly GCF_000276665.1). Taxonomy (NCBI): domain Eukaryota; kingdom Metazoa; phylum Chordata; class Mammalia; order Rodentia; family Chinchillidae; genus Chinchilla; species Chinchilla lanigera. Next base: position 35,351,388 of record NW_004955407.1, on the reverse strand, counting down.
ACATTAGGGTTCAGTAAACTCAGAAGGATCCAGGTAGCGTATCTTCAGCTCTGTGGGCCGCACAGCCGGTAGCTGTGACTCAGGGCTGCTGTGGTGTGACAGGAGAGCAGACACGCATGACAACCCAGGAGCAGAGCTGGATATGGGGCATGAACTTGAGTTCGTCAGCCCCTTAGAAAACACCACAAAGGCAAAGGCAGCTGCCTAGTTTCTCTGCAAGCCTCAGTGATTGCGGAAACAAAGATAGCATGTGACATGTGAGTGGTGCTTGCGTGGAACACTTGGCCATTTGTGGCTTTGAGATGAAAGAATGTTTGTTAAGCTCTCTCAATGTGAATGAAGTGTCACAAGGTCTGCAGTATTACATGATTCAGCCAAGTGCAGGCAGTAAACACCATAACACAGTGTTCAGAATTGCAAAGCATTGGTGAATACGTGGGTGTCTGATGATTTTTTTTTAAGCTTTTGTGTTTGTTGAAAGTTTATTTTGTTTTTGGTGGTGCTGGGGATTGAACCCAAGGCCTTCACACTGAGCTATATCCCCAACCCTTTTTATTTTTAGACAGGGTCTCACTAAGTTGTCCAGCCTGGTCTTGAACTTGCATCTTCCTGCCTCAGCCTCCAAAGAGCTGGGATTACAGGCATGTACTACTGAGTCCAGCTTGAAGGTTTTCAAGACATGGGAAGGCACTGGGGTTATAGTTCAGTTAGGATTCTATTAGACAGTAAGGACATGGGAAGGCCCTGGGGTTATAGTTCAGCAGTAAGAACACTTGCTGAACGTGTGTGACATCCTGGGTTTCATCCAAGACCTGAACAAAAAGAACAGAAAATAAGAGGGAGGTGGGAAGTGCCTCGCTTCCTAAGCCAGGCTGTGCCTCAGTCCTGCGTTCATCCATACATTTTGTTCTTAAAGTCACTCATTCCCTTTCTCTCCTGTGCAGCATTTCACATCAAAGCAAACTTTAGTATGTCTGCTTTGTAAAGCATTCCAAAAGGATTTAAGTCATACATACGTAGTAAGTTCTATTGCAGAGGAATCGAATTAGAAACCCTAAGCAACAACAAGCTGAACTGTCCCCAAGTCAACTAAATAATCCATTTCTCCATATCCTTGATCAAAGAAGACTGCAAAGGGAAATTTTGAACTGAGTGAAAATTATAACACATAGATATTAGAGGAAGGCTCTAGAATGGGACAGTACTTGGAGCATCATGCCACCTCTTGCGCCTATTAGGAAAGACAAACTACCTCGAATCTGTCATCTAGATTCCACAGTGAGATAGTACAATAAGAGCAAATGAAGCCCCAGATAAGCTGAAGAAAGGAAATAAAGGTCAGAACAGAAAGAATACAATTAGAAGAGAAAGCAGTGAGACTTCGAGATGGGAAGGGGATCTGAGAGGAGGGAGATGGGGGAGCAGAGGAGAGGTAGAAAGGATCGAGATGTGACACGGTGTGCACCAACTTCCCATGATAAATGCATTTATTACATATCACTGTACTGGTACGCCCACTGTACTAGTACAAATGGGTTCCATGAGAAACGCGATAGAATATACCCAATAGAATATACCCAGATGTGACAGGAGTTAGTGAGATGAGTTAGGATTCTATTAGACATAAGGACAGAGGCCCCAAAATGGAGTGGGAAGCCCAAACTGGTGAGTCACCACCCCTCAGGGATCTTACAGAAACATCTTCCAGCTGTCCCATGACTCGGAGACCTTCCCAGAGCATGATCAGACAGGCCCCTGGCTCATGGGTGCATGGGCGCTACATGGGCATTGCATGAGCACTGCATAGATCAGACCCTAAAATGTATGAGTCTCCTGCAGGGAAGAGTTCATGTTGCTTGCCTACTAGCCTCAGCTCCCCTCTAACCCCTTAGAAGCCCCTAGGCAATGATCCCCACTACAGGAGTATCCTGCTCAGGAGCCCCTCCTGGCTAGTGGGAGTTCTACTCCCCTGCTTTTATATCTTTTAAATAAATTTTCTGGCACTCTACCTCTGTCTGTGGTTTCATTCTTGACCACCATGGGACACAATCTCAGTGTTCCAGTAACAGACATATCAAGGAACAAAATACAAAATACACAAATTCCCAGAGGGCTGGGGATATAGCTCAGTAGCACAAGCACCTGCCTAGCAATCACAAGGTCCTGAGTTCAATTCCCAATATCAAAAAACAAAAACAAAAAACAGACAACTTATAAGGTATGATTAGAGAAAAAGATTTTAAAAGTCTGTACATGTTCAAATTCCCAATATCAGGAATGAGAGAGATGGCATTATTACAAATGCTAAAATTTTATGAACATTTTTATGGCATATTATGAATAATATGACAATGGATTGAACAATTTAAGTGATACATACAAAATTTTTTGAAAGATAACTGAGCTCCCCCAGGAAAAATTCGGAACTTCAATAGCTGTATATTTTAACAGGAAGTTTCAAATAATCTTTAGGAAGAAAACAAACATTGGTCAGGGCGTAAGAACACACAGCTCCTCACCTATTGACTTAATTTAATAGAGAAGGTGGGAGGACAGAGGCACAGGAAGTTGGGCCAACTCCAACGGGAGACCTTTGACACAGGAGGACAGGGCAGTTCTCTGCAAATCTCAAGGCACTAATCACAGCTAGTCCAATAAAACTCATTTGGATTACACTGAAGGAAGTGGGTGGAGAAACTTAATTGCCCACAAGCACCTTAACACACCTCTGGGAGTTCCTTTCCAGGGGAGATTTGTTTTATGGGTATACAACTCTTACTCAGGATGACCTTGGGGAAAAATGTAGATAGTCCCAGCAAAGAGTCTAATAAATAGTATAAGACACAATAGAGCTTCATAAACCTGCCCTCCTCTGTGTGGGTGTGCTGGAAATCACAAAGAGGTGTGTTCTGCACATACCTGTCAGTCAAAGTTTCATGAAGACTATTAGATTTTATTTTGAAAAGTCACTTGAGGGGCTGGGGGTATAGCTTAGTGACAGAGAACTTGCCTAGCATGTGCAAGGGCCCAGGTTCAATTCCCAGCAGTAAGAGGGGGAAAAAGTCACTTGAGGCTAGGAAGTGCATTCCTCCTTACCCCTCTCTTCCTTCCTCTCAGATATACAATTTAGTTTTGGCTTAAAATACATACCTTTAGTGTAAGTGACTCCACATTGCTTTAGTTTATTAGGGCCAATGCCACTTAATTGGTTAAATCCATAGCAATGACCTTTAAGTTTTATGTAATAGTTCCCCCTGCTTTAAAAAAAACAAAAAAATGAAAACATATTAATAAACACACCTACATTTACAAAATAACACAAGAACAAGCAATAAACAAGCAATACTGAAATTCAAACAAGGTGACAGGAAATTAACAACGGTTGTTGTTGTATTACATACTGATTTTTTCGAAGTGGTTACTCAGGAAAACAAATATAGGCATGTAAGATTGATCAAATAGTTAATCATTAACTGTTCCTTTCAATAAAGTGATAGAAGGCAGTAGTACAACTATGTTAGCTATTCTGTGTATACATATTTTTCCCATCTTTTTTTTCTTTTTTCCCTCATCCCAGTTGCTCTTTACTTTTGAGCAGTTTCCTTTCGTTTCAACAAAGTCCAACACTCATTCATAGGAATAGGTGGTCTTTACCCCAACCTGATCAAAGCCATCTATGATAAACCAAAAGCCAGCATCATACTGAATGGACAAAAACTGAAAGCTTTCACTTTAAAATCAGGAACAAGACAAGGATGTCCACTGTCACCACTCCTATTCAACATAGTTCTGGAAGCATTAGCCGGAGCAATTAGCCAAGAGAGGGAAATAAAAGGAATAAGGATAGGAAAGTAAGAAGTGAAATTATCACTATTTTCAGATGACATGATACTCTACATGGAAGACACCAAAAACTCTGCCATAAGACTCCTTGAATTAATCAACAAATTCAGTAGTGTAGCTGGATATAAAGTCAACACTCAAACATCAATAGCATTCCTATACACAACAACAAACAGACTGACACAGAAATTAAGGAAACCATACCTTTCACAATAACATCCAAGGAATTGAAATATTTAGGAATCAATCTAACAAAACAAGTAAAAGACCTATTCAATGAAAACTACAATACTCTGTAAAAAGAGATCAAAGAGGATTTCAGTAAATGGAAAAATATTCCTTGCTCATGGATAGGAAGAAACAACATTGTGAAAATGGCCATACAACCAAAATTGATGTACAGATTCAGTGCAATTCCCATTAAATTACCATTAACATACCTCACAGATCCAGAGAAAATATTCCTTAAATTCATCTGGAACCAGAAGAGACCCGGAATAGCAAAAGCAATCCTGGGCAACAAAGACAAGTCAGTTGGCATCACAATCCCTGACCTGAAATTATATTACAAAGCTACTGTAATAAAATCAACATGGTACTACCCCCTGCTTTTTTAATGCTTCATATTTAGGATATTATCCTTCCTCTCAGTAAATCCCAGTCATTCGGGATTTCTGTACTTGATAAGCCTTTCCCAGATTATAGCTTCCTTAGGATTGTAGATTTTTTTGGAGTTTCTGTTGTTACAGCTACAGAGAAACAATTTAGCATGCACCACATGGCTGTGTGGAACATGTAATTCTTTTGGAGCAAATATAGAGTACCAGGGAGACTACAGTGACTATCAGGAGGCTAGTACAGTACCAACTTCAAAATATGCCCCTTAGCCAGGTCCCGATGAAACAAACCAACAAAATTATCAAAGAATGAGGCAGATGAAAAGTCTACTCATGTTAACCAAGTCACCCAATTCATTAGTTCTTCTCACCTGAGTTCATAATTCTCATATATTATTCCATGTTTGGCAAAAAGTGTGAGTCTCTGCCCAGAGCTTTTCTCTTGGGTTCTGCTGGAAGGAACGGTGAGAGAAGGCAGTGCAAGTTTGAACAAGTTCGACATGGGAGAGTCTGAGCAAGTCCAGTCAGTGGTGAGATACAGGGATGTTTCCCAGTTGCTCAGCACCTGGCCCTGGAGTGACTGATGGCATTGTAAAAGATCATGCATTCCTGCATTGTAAAAGATCATGCTGGACTGCACCCATGTCCAAAAGTGGTATATTAATTAGTTTCAAATTTTATATCTTTTATGATGCTTTGACTTTTGGGGGGTCTTGCCATTTTGGGGAGAAAGCCTCCTTTCAGAGTTTGTGAACTCTAGGACATAGAAAACAACTTGCCCTGAGTGCGCTTCCTTTTGTTGCTGAGTATCTCCTTGTACGATTAGGTCACATAATGCTTATCTCTCATTTGGTGGACACTTGAACTATTTCTGCCTTTTGGTTATTATAAATAATCCTACTTGGGCAAGCATGTACATATATGTTTGCGTGTGAACATGTTTTCATTTCTCTTGGACATACACTTAGGAGTGGAAATACTATTATGTGATAACTGCCCAACTATTTGAGGGGCTGCTAGACTGTTTCTCATTTTAATTTCCCACCAGCTATGAATGTATGAGGGATCCATCCAATTTCTCCACATCTTCTCCTGCACTTATTTTTGCCTGTCATGTTAACTGCAGCCATTCTAGGGTGGATGGAGTAGAATCTCATTGTTATTTCTGTTTCCAGATCGACAATCCTCTCAAATCATGAGAAACACAATCCCTTTTGGTAACCATCATCCTGTTAAAGATTAGACGGCTCCCTTCCCCCTCCTTAGCCTGAAAAAGTTCTCAACCTTTGGTAAGATTAAGAAGTTGACTTGTGAGTTTTGTCTCCCTGCGTCTCCTATTTTCTGGCTAAGAATAAACCCTCATTCCCTGTTTGGTGAAGTCTTGATGTTGGTCCAGCAATTATAACTGGGTGGGGGTTGGGGAGAGGTCCAGTTTGGGGCTGGAAACGTAACATTTTAATTTTCATTTTCCCAATCGTTAGTGTTGGAATCCTTTTCATGAGAATATTAGCCATTTAGATATCTTTTTTGGAGAAATGTCTATTCAAGTCCTTTACCCATTTTAAACTTAGATTATCTTTTTATTTTTGAGTGTCATAGTTATTTTCTCAGTGCTGGGATAAAATACCAGACCCCCACAAGGTAAAGGAGGTAAGGTTTATTTTAGCTTGCAGTTAGAGACATCCAAGTTAGGTAGGAACATTACAAGCAGTCAGATAGGGCTGGTCCCTCAGGAGAGAGTCAAGAAAGAAAATGAAAACACTCTGTAACTGTGACCAGAGGCCTACATCCTCCCCAGGGGATGAGACAGGTGATAACACCTGGTCTAATAAGGTCTAGATGGGCATCAGTCACCTGAGTGGGCAACCAAGACTTCCAGATCCATCACCTACCTGTGAAGTTCTTTATTCTTTCCATGCACACTCCCTGTGTGACTTGCTTCCCCATTGGATCAATATTACCTAAGCGATTATACTTATAATCTTATTGGTTGAGCATAGCTGTAACAACCTATGTTGTTAACTTATGTAACCGCGTGGTTGTGCTCTATAAAACTTCCCCTGAAAAGTGAGGTCCTTGGACAACCCGCTTTCCAGGTGACCCCTCCTGTTCTCTCAGGCAGGAGCCTTCTATCCCTCAATAAGTATTTCCTACTCTTAACCTCCATTGTTCCTAGAATTCATTCTTCAATTTTAGAGAACATGAATTCAGTATATCGGACATCTAACAGATTGGGAGTTATAATATTTCCCTATACCATGTTTGGAGCTCCTGATACTATTTCTTACATCAGCTTCAGTCCAGTCAGTTGGCTCCAAGGCAGGGCAGCATCACTGCAGGGACACTGCATGGGGAAGTAGTTCATGATATCACAGGTAGGTAGCAGTGCATCTTCCTCAATCTTTCCCTTTTTACTCCATTCAGGCTACAAGCCTATTGGTTGGTGCCACCCATGCCCAGGGTGGGTCTTCCCTCTTCAGTAAATCCATCATCCACACCCAGAACCAATCAGTGAACTAATCCAGTATCACACACCCATGATCCAGTCACTCCCAAAAGTCCTACATATGATTGTGTGAGGCTGTGGGAAGACATCTAGATATAAACCATAATATTGACTCATGACAGTTTTTTATGTGATATTTCAGACATGAAAGTTTTAAAACAGTATTAACTAGGATACAACTAAGCTATCTCAAAGCACAGACTACAATATAATAGATTAAATAGAAAGACTATTCATATATGATGCTTAAAAGATAGCTGAATGGGGTCAGAGTATAGCTCAAGGGTAGATCACTTGCCTAGCATAGAGAAGGCCCTGTACTCAATCCCAGCACCGAAGGAAAACAACAAAACAGAAAAATCCAGTTGCCACTGCTATCACATGAGGATGCATCGGGATCACATGAGGAGCCTTTCCTTGTGGCTCAGAGCCAGGAAGTGAAGAACAGGATGTGACCTGCCCATATCACCGGTCAGTGTGCAGTAAAGGGATAGGGACAGAAAAGCCATGACCAAACTTCCCTATGGGAAAGCGGGAAGAGAAACACACGGAAGCCACCAAAGGTTCACAGTGATAGAAAAATCTGTGGGGCAGCCATCGTGGGGAACTCCTGCCCGGACAGTAAAGTAGGAGTCTTGATTTACCTCCAGTTCTGCACTCTGAAAAGCTCTGCCTTTTCCTGTTATCCTCCACAGGCACAACTAATATTTGGAAGCAGTTTTAGTCTTAGTTTTAGTTTTCCTGGGGGATACAAGTCCATTAGAACCCGACAGCTACGGGCACTGAGCACCTAATGTCTACACCTCTTCCAGAAAACCACATCAGCTGTGCCCAACACCAGCCAGAGTCCTGCTGCCTATGTGTAGGGTAAGGAAGAGACCTCATTACCCATCTGACCACAGGCAACTTCTCACAACACAGCACAGTTTGTTTAAAAAGCCCATCTACAAGTGACACTCCATCATGTTAGGTGGTAAACTGCTAAACAAAGATCTTCATCATTACCTTCTCACTGGAATGGCAGTTGTCACCCTCTCTGCTTCTCACCCACTATTTCAGAGTGTACAGTTCTGGGCAGAAAAGGGCTCCATAGGGACAGCAAAGCGCAGACACTGTGGACAGAAGCTGGTGCTCGAGCTCACATACAGGAGGACCCTGCTCAGCCCTATCCAGGACATTTAGTCCCTCTGGTGGTCATCTGTGCTCCTCAGGACACTCACCTAGCAGTCTATCGACCACGAGTGAACTGTAACTTGAGACTAACAAAACAGGACTCTGGAGGTATCTTATTTATAAAAACAAATATCCTTATCTCCTAAATGAGCACAAGCAAATCAGGAAAAGTATCCATACATTCTTGAAGACTTTTACAGAAAAGGGAATTCAGGTGATGTTGAGTGGGATCTGCTGACATATGCTGCTGGTTAACTCCAGGTGACAGTGGGCAGCCCCAGAGACACCTGCTGGTCATGGCTCCACGAGCTGTCTCACCTTGCTGGTGTCCACATCCAGCAGCCCCCACCCTTCCATTTCATGATACCATTGGGAGTCTTCTAAAGCAAGAGGCTTGGGCAGAGAATAACATCCTTCACCGGAGTGTCCCCTTTCCTTCCCCTGTGCTCTGCCAGCTCTTCAACCATATTTACCAAGGACCACATCTGCAAGTGCCAAATTCTGAATTAGAGCACAGGCTAAGCTGCTCCTAGAGATCCAGCAATACAATGTGTTTCCCCCTTTTCTTTCTTTCTTTCCTTCTTTCTTTCTTTCTTTCTTTCTTTCTTTCTTTCTTTCTTTCTTTCTTTCT
>NW_004955407.1:35339516-35342453 GCF_000276665.1 Chinchilla lanigera | reverse complement strand
TCTTTCTTTCTTTCTTTCTTTCTTTCTTTCTTTCTTTCCTTCTTTTTCTTCTGTCCTTCCTTCCTTTCTTTCTCTTTTCTTTCCTCTACTTCCTTTCCTCTTTCTTTCTTTCTTTCTTTCTTTCTTTCTTTCTTTCTTTCTTTTCTTTCTTTCCTTCTTTGTGATAGTGGGAATTGAATCCTTTGCCCTGAACTACATTCCCTGTCCTCTCCACACTTTTTTTTATTTTGAGACAGTATCACTAAGTTGCTAACTTGCCCATGCTGGACTTGAACTTGCAGTCCTCCCACATCAGCTTCCTACAGTGCACAGATTACAGGTATGTGTCACCACTCCTGGCTACAGTGGTTTGGTTTCCTCTGATCACTGCAGAAAGAAAACAGGAAGCCTGGGAGAGGCCTTTAGCTTCAAGCCTTTCAGTCACCCAGGGCCCAGATTGCACTTGCTATCCTCAACATGTGGCTTCCACCTTGTGTCCAGCTTGCTGCTGCTGCTGCTGCTGCTGCTGCTGCTGACCTGGTATCCCGGCAGGTAGATGGGAGAAGGAAGTCCTGAGTCAACCCTTAATATGGCCTTGGGGTTCCTTATGATCTCCCAATGTCTTGGCACTTCCTCAGGGTCTGCTCAGGTTGGCTGGTTCTAGAGAGCCTGGCAGGCCTGCCTACTTGTATGGGACCACGGCTGGGGTCCCTGTCCTCATGGTCCCTTAGTGTTAGCTCGCACCCTAAACAATGATAGTTTTATTTATTTCTATTTTATTTAGTTTTATGTATTTACTAAAGTTTTTTGAGATAAGGTCCTGGACTACGTAGTCCAGGCCAGGCTTGAACCCATGATGTTTCTGCCTTAGCCTCCCAAGAGCTGAGATTATAGGCAAGGGCTACAATGCCCCATTTAAAATCTTTATATTTTAAATAAAATTGCAAGCCTTCTAGGTCAGTGAAAAATAATCTGATTATAAAATAGAAATGGGTTTAAATAATGTTTTTCAAAAGGATATTTACAAATATTCATTAAGTGTATGAAAATATGCTCAGGGCTGGGAGTGTACTCACATGGGTAGCATGCCTGGGGCTCTCTGTTCAACTTCCAGAAGGTGGGGGAGGGAGAGAGAGAAAAGGGGGAGGAGTGGGGGGAGAAGACAAAGAAAGAAAGAAAGGAACAAAGGAAGAAAAAGAAAGAAATTTGAGGAGGATAATAAAAGGAAAGAAGGAAAAGAAATGTAAAGATGCTCAAAGTTAATAGCCATGAGGGAATTGCAAATACAAAGCACACTGAGATGCTACTGCATGCCCACTGTGATGGCTACAATAAAAATACAAAAAAACCCAGACATCCAGTTGTTTTATTTAACTTTAAGCTGAAATACCTAGAATGGACTCATAGTTTTTTTCGAAGAGGGGGTTAAAGACACATGTGTCTGCACAAGATAAGATGCAATATAAGATGAGCAAATGGAGAGAACAAAGCAAAGGGGGAAAAAAGAGAGAGAAGAGAAACGATACAGCCACGAAGGAGCCAGGAATCAGTCAAAGGCCTCAGCATCCTGCATATCTGGCTGGACCACAAGTTTCTGAGAGTTTTCTAGTGAACAACAAAAAAGTAAACATATTAGGTATGGAAGTCCCTGTGTCTGTAAGATGAAACACCCCATGTGCTGAGAATAAAGTTATCGACAGTATATCCTTGAACAACTCAGGGATTGGGACACCAATCTCCCCTCCTCCTACACACATTCAATCTAAAATCTGAGAGTAACTTTTGACTCCTCAAAAATATAACTACTGGTAACCTGCTGCTGAACAGAATCTTCACCAACAATATAGTTGATTAAAGTTTATGAGGTATGTTATGTGCATTATATATGGTAAAAAAAATATGAAAATCATCAGAGATCACATTTTACTGCAATACACAATTTACTGGAGCAAAAACTGCTCATGCAGAGATAATTAACATTAATGCAGCATTTTAAATAAATACTACTGTATTCACCAGCTTTCCTGAAGCTGGTACAAAATACTTGACACCCACAACTTAAAGAGAAAAGGTTTACTTTGGCTTATGGTTTCAGAAGCTTCCATCCATGGTTAGTTGGCTCCAAGACAGAAATATCATGGCAAAAGGATGTGGCAGAGAAAAGCTGCTCTACTCATGGCATCCAGGAAGCAAAGGGCAAAGGAAGAACACAAGAGGAAGAGGCCTGGGACCAGATACAGTCCCCAAGGTCATACACCTATGACTCACTTCCTCCAAGTACATACATCTGTGACTCACTTCCTCCACTTCCTCTACTACGCTGCACTTCCTACTAGACCCCTTCACCTATAAATTTGGGCTAACCCACTGATAAGATTAATACTCTCTTTCCTACCGGCAGTTTGCTCCCTGCCTCGTAGGCCCCTGGAGGGAGGGCCTCCAGAGCACGGGGAGCCACGGGCAGGGAGCCCCGGTCTTCCAGTTGGCTCACTTTCTGCCTCGTAGGCCCCTGGAGGGAGGGCCCCCGGCACACGGGGAGCCATGCGGCTGAGAGAGCTGTGGCATGCCGGCCTTCAGGCCAGCCGCCGCTGCTCAATTGAGAACTATCATGACACAGAGAAACAATGACACAACTGGCCCACCATGCACCGGCTGCAGATGCCCACCTAAGGATGTGTGTGAATCATTCAAACATGGAAAAACCCCTGGGAATACATGCTATACAATGGGCCACTCTTCCTCCTGCCATTGAGAACCAGAAAGGTCCAGAGTCAGCAGAGGAGCAGCTGCTGAACAAAGACTCAGAGAACATGAGAATGCAGACTAAGCCTGAGGGGGTCACAAGTCCTGTGGACTGGGGTCATGAGAGCCGCTCAGAAGCTGTAAACCAGGAGGACCTTGCACAATACATGCGGAGACTCCCTGGAAGCCATTCTTCCCCTGACAGTACAGGCTGTG
>NW_004955407.1:35335521-35339082 GCF_000276665.1 Chinchilla lanigera | reverse complement strand
AGTACAACAGCTATTGATAATCTCCTACCTCTTTTGTCTGTAACTCACTATTATTTGTCTATTTGTTTTCCTGAGAAACTATCTTGTAGATAACAATATGTAAAACAATAACCATTGATAATTTCCTACCACTTTGTCTGTAATTTGGTAAGCCCCCCTCCATTATTGTTATCCTTCTTTTACTCTTTAAAATTTAAAAAAAAAAAAGATTAATACTCTCACAATCCAATCACCATTCTAGGAGTCTCTCAATCCAGTCAAATTGACAATCGAGACTAAATGACACAACTTACAACCCTAGCATTTGCTACAGTGACTACAGGAGCAGTTGATTTTAGGCAAATGTGACTTAATACTCTGTATTGTTTTTCCTCCAGTACTAGGGATTCAACTCAGGAAGCTCTAAACTACATCATCAGCCCTGTCTTAAATTTTATTTTATTTTATTTTATTTTACTTTATTTTTGGTACCAGGAATCAAACTCAGGACCTTGCACTTGCCAGGCAGGTTCTTGGACCACTGAGGTATGTCCCCAGCCCTTAAATTTTATTTTGAGAGTTCTCATTGAGTTGCCAAGATTGGCCTCAAACTTGTAATCCTCCTGTTTTAGCCTCCTGAATAGCTGGGATTGAAGGCAATGTGCCACTATGCCCAGCTCCCCACTTGAACTTCTAGAATAGATTAAGCTTATGGTTTGGACCTTCAAAGTCCCCTGAAAGCTCATGTGTTGAAGACTTGGTCTCTGGTGGATGGTGCTATTGGAAGGGGTGGAAATTTTATCAGGTGGGGCTCAGGAAGGAGTGCCCTGGAAGGGGATATTGGGACACTGGCCCCCACTCTCTGCTTCCCAGCTGGCATGAGCTGAGCAGCTTTGCTTTACGACATGCTCCACACCATGAAGTTTTGCTTTGTTGCAGGCCCACAATGACAGGGCCAAGAGACCATGTGAACCTGTGAAACTGTGAGCCAGAATAAGTCTTCTTCCTTTTAAGTTGTTTTTGTCACAGCAATGGAAAGGTAACACAGTATGTGTCTATTTTATGGCAGTAAATTTTATGATAGTAAAACAGGCTATTATAGACATAATATTTTTTGCATTCAAGAAATTCCTAAATTTTTCTTAATTTTTGACATATGTCTAGGTTACATGCCTCATCTATGAGTTTTTCCAACTTGTTGCAAACTCCAGAAAAAGTTTTGATACTTGTAAGTGGCTCTGGACAGTGCAGACTCATACTGGCCAAGGTGAACTGTATTTCTGGTGTTTGGACCAGGGAGAAATAGTCCTTCCAGATCCCTACAGGAAGAAGGGAGCAATAGCACATACAACCTCAGTGACAGGCAGCCCCACGCATGCAGGCATTTGTAGGCACTGTGCTCAAGGCTGCATGTAAGCACTGTCTCAGTGAATCCTTGCAAGTGTTGGAAAACAGGCCTCACCACCCATCTTCAGGAAGTGCTCTCTCACTTGTGAGGGGCAACCAGAGGGAGGTTGCTCTCCTGACCTGGGCTGGATTGGAGAAGCCCTCAATGGACAAACACAGCTGCTGTTCCAGCCAGCAGCTTCACAAGTCATGAAGGAGACTGACCTCACACGAGGCTCCTCCACCTGCCTCCCCCAAGGAAAGACTAGGCCTCACCTTCAGCAGGGCTCCTGGGTCTGCAAGGTCAGGAGCTCTGCTTACACTCAGGAAAAACTGACCTCCTCAGAGACATGCCCCCAAACAGTGCCAGTGCTCAGTGGTGAAAAGCGTCTGCCCTCAATGAGAACCAGGTCCCCAGGGGGAACCTCCGAAGAGAGACAGAAATCCTCAGAGCCGTGGACTCTGACTGTGACTCTTTAGCTAGACTTCTAGAAATGATTAACACTTAGAAGTAAAATATACCCTACCTGAGCAAGTTACATAAAGAAGCGGCAGCTCCAATATGTAATGACATTCCGGTGGGTGTGTGAGGGGTATTTGAATGCGAGTCAAAAAATGCCCCAAAGTTATGTCCAGATTGTACCCATAGCTGAAGACCAACACATGTGGAGTTTAAAATTGTCGGCTTTCATATATAATTTAAGAGCTATGAGAAACCTCTAAGAGGACCCATCCCATCCAAATGTGAAATTTCTAGGGTATAGAAACAAATCTGTCATATTAGTATGCAGTTACACCATGGTAAGTGATTAAAAAAAACAAACTTTTTTTTAAGAGAAGACCACAAAGTATTATGTAATAGGCAGACTTAGTCAAAAAGAGAAAAAAATGACTCTACAAATACTTAAGAAAAAAAGCAAAGTAACAGAAAATTCTCTTTAGTATTTTTTAAGAGTAAAAACTTACTTTCCAATAAATTTTAGTAAGAAATTGAACTTGGCTGAGAGGTGGAGCGGGAGATGAGATAGCCCACAGTTCAAGCTGAGACATGCACAATTTGGATTGTCCTGGAGATCCAGCCAATGGAAGCTACTGGAGCCACATTGTCACCCAATTGTTGGATTATTTCAAACATATTTTGACATACTACAAGTGTAGTTTTTGGTAGGTGCCCAATCTAAAAACAAGAAGCATTTCTTTCCCTTACTTGTATTTTCTTAAAGTTATTCTCTAGTGTTTTTTTTTTAACAATTGTTTATACTTTGAGCTAAATGAAGATCCCTGAAGTAATACAGTACTCATTCTATGCTTCTCTCTAAAACAATTTTATCTTGAAGGCACTGAAAGATAGTTCGTGAGGAAATCCTCAGAACCAACTTCATACAAGCATCTTTTAGCAATTTACACGTCTCAGTCCTACTCTACACTTACTAAAGCACCAATGTAAATGGACTTTTACTTAGAATAAACTATATAGGGGCCGGGGGTATAGCTCAGTGGTACAACTGCCTGCCAGGGAAGCACAAGGTCCTGAGTTCGAATTCCATACCAGAGGAAAAAAAAACAAACTAAAATAAACAGTAGCTATGAAGCCCCTATCATCTAAGAAGGCTTATGGAGGGAAACTTCCCCTTTCCGCGCAATGTAAACAGTGGTCTGTTTATGAGCGTAACTCAACGGGCATTTTCAACAGGTGAAAGCAAGGGTGAGAACCAAGCGGCAGAGAAACCAGAGGTCTGGGATGGGTACAAAGCCGTCCATGCTACTTCCTTAGAAACCTAAGGCTAGTATCCGCAGTGTGAGGCGGGCAATAGATTGGGGCCATTTACAAGAACTAAGACCAGGAATTCTTGACGCGGTTATGAGAAAAATACCTGCTAAGATGTAAAAATATCCAAGACCTAGCAATTAAAAAACTAAAAGTTGCAGAACGTTATAAATGACCCCTTTTTGTTTGCCTCTGAGCACGTTATACATGTTTAGAAACACCAGGATTTGAAAATCAGTTATTTGTAAAGAGGCTAAAGCTCTGAATGCTTTTTTCTTTCTTTTTTCCTCCTTTTCTTCGGTCCATTCCTTCTCCCTGTTACAGTCCGGCGTGCGCTTGCGGAGGAGCCGCGAGGCTGCGCCTCTTCCCCGGAATTCAGTCCCCTCCGAGCACGCGCTTCCCCCTGAGTTCCGCGCGGCCACTGTGAC
>NW_004955407.1:35273109-35307070 GCF_000276665.1 Chinchilla lanigera | reverse complement strand
CATCTGGGGGTGGGGAAAGGGCTGCGGGAGCCTCAGCGGGCCTTGCTTGACAGGTAATGGGAGAAAGGCTGAGGGGGCCTTGTAGAGGTCGCCCGCTCAGTCCTGAACACCCAGCTGGAAAGTGTAAGTGCAGCGGGGAGGGACGGAGGGAATGTGAAACAGAGAAAGGAAGGTGCATTTTCTAGAGCCTTCCATGAGGAAAGGGAACAAAGGCAGCAAGGCTGAGCGGGAAAGGGGCGCAGACGCCACCCAGCTGCTGTCAGAGCGGGAGGAGTTGACACAGCAATGGCCGGGTAGAGAAGCAAACCCAGCAGCTGACTCGCCCACCTGTGGCATCTGAGGGTGTGGAAATAACCCGGGCACCGCTGGGCCATCTCCCTGTGCCTCCAGTGACCATCGGGGATGCAGAGTGACTCCCAAGACACCCCTCCTCTAGACAGAGATGGTGAGTGACACCCTTGCTCACTGACTATGGCCCTGAATGGCTAACAGGCGGATTGCGTCAGTGAGCTCCCTGACGCACCTCTGCTCCGCACTTAAAGCTACTACTCCATATGTGCGGTTGGTGTCTGCCTTCCTGCGCTCACAGAGTGTAAAGTGAGACAGACTCTGGACTGGGCACTGTGCCCACGGCAGGATGGTCGCCCTGCCCAGTCTCACTTGGTTCCTGTGTCTCCTTGGCCCCCTTGTCGCCATTTTCCTCCTCCTCCTCTTGGGCCAGTGCTTGTTTGATTTGTTCAGTTGTCTCTTCCAGACTGCAGCAGTCACATTGTGCATGGTCACGGGTGTCCCAACCACACCACATTGGCGCTGAAAGTGAGAGCCGGCCATTTGGTTTCCGTGTTCAGACAGTCAAGGGTTGGTGCCCCCCCAGGGGGCAGGGCCACTGCTCCTGATAGGGCAAGTGAGTTCATTGAGAAAGGCACTCACAAGAAAACCGAACAGGCAGGAATGAACAAAGCTTTATTGGAGCCGGCTGACAGACAGTCTCTAACCAGGAGCCAATCTGGGTCTCACCTTAAGTACATTTTAGGTTTCTATAGTAACCATTACCTCATTTTTGGGAATCTTACAAGAATGTCAGAATTATCTCAAAGTTTACTTCTCCCAGAAGGTCAGACAACAGAATTCCACATGACCATGGCAGTTTAACTTTTAGCCCACTTCCCAATTTGTCCTGTTTGTTCTGTTCCCATTTTATGGCTGTGTTCCGCTCTGAGTTCATAACTAACCAAGGTGACTGGGACGAAGTATAGCTTAAGTGAACTTTAAGTGACTTCTCTTAATATGAAGTTAAAAACAGAAAATGGAGTCTCTCTTGCCCTATCATCCCTCACCATTCTGCAGCCGCTCTAGAAGATGGACCATCACCTCTCAGCTCCCCTGAAGACTAAGCAGGCTGGAGCCCCTAGAGGGGCGGGGGGCTGGCAGGATGTGTGAGCAGTGCCTGAGAGCAGAGGGGCGGGCAGCTGCACCGCTGGAGACAAGAGGGGGTGTGAATGAGGCTGCTGGTCACCCACGGTGGCGGCTGTATTCCTGCAGATGAGAAAGTGGGGTGGGGTGGGGAGGCAAACTGGATGAGCCGGTGCAAGCGAAGATGCCACAGATCTGACCAAGAGCCGACCCCAAGTATTATTATACCCACCCTGCAGTGCATTTTCATAGTACATTCTCCTCCTGGAGAGGGGGACGCAGCATATTTCTGCAGCACATGTTGGGCCATGTGCAAACTCACCCCTACATGGTAACTGAACCCACCCTGTCCAGAGATCCCAACCCTTCTAGACAAAACCCATGGATAGTGACATCCTTTGGGAACTCCTGAAGTGAAATGCATCTTTTGTTTAGCACTATTTTCTCAAGTAGCTGGTTGTTATGGAGTTGCCCACTTATCTCTTTCCTGGGGTTGCCTATAAGTCAGTCAGCATGTTTCTTTCCTGTCATAAACTTTCATTTCATTCTCCCTTTAAAATCAGTTAATGGCTGGGGATATAGCTCAGCAGCACAAGCGCTTGCCTGGCAAGCACAAGGTCCTGAGTTCAACTCCTGGTACCAAAAAAAAAAACCACACAAAACAATAGTCTATATAAAAATCAGTTAATGATTTCTGGCACAGTGGTACTTGCCTCTATCCCCACCTCTCGGGATCCTCAGGCAGGAGGATCGCCATAGTTGGAGGCTAGCCTGAACTACAGAGCAAGACTCTGTCTCAAAAAGAATTAGCTGTTATTTGATTTCCATGTAATATGATGCTTCCCAAGTTCACTGGTGGCAGAGGGACTTTTGAACTTGCACTCTTCTTTCCAGAAGAGTACCCAACAGCAGCACCTGTGTTTCAAGGCCAATATTTCCACCCTAACGTGGACAGGCTGGGAGGGTCATTGGATGCTCTGAAAGATGAGAGCACTCCCAGCACTGCAGACCCGCATGGTCCTGCTCCGATCGGAGCTGTGCTCAGGGCTCCTGGTCCGTAGGATCCCCAGCGAGGGTGTGGGGAGCAGAGGGAGACCGAGAAAGCCCGGCCACCGGCACAGCTGGGCGTGGACTGAGCCCCATACCAAGGATGCTCAGCCTCATCCCATCCTCCCGCTGCGCCACTTTCCGTGCTCTGCCAAGACTCCCGCTCCCTGGTTGCACTTAGTGGGCGCAGTTGAAGGAACATTGCACAATAAAGACCCGGACACTCCGTCCTTGGGTGACTGAAAGCACGTTAGCAAATCTGTCTTGTCCTGTCCTGCTGTGAAACTCACACAGGTGCAGAAGCACCGCCTGCTTTGCTGTGAAACTTTGGGAGACAGTGGCTGTCTGCTGCTGTCCTGTCCCCCGTCACACTGTGAGGACAAAGCCCAGTGAATGAAGGCCATTGTTAGTGTCAGTTACAGGGGAATGGGTAAAACTCAGCTTTATTTTCCTTTTTTCCCCCACAGAGAATGTAGCTTTATGTTAATTTTGTGGCCCTCTTTTCCCCTTTTTATGGTGAACTAACTGCCCTGGTTAGCAGCAACTATTTGGCCCTTTGAACATGCTCTCAGGCCAAATCTGACTTTATTTAGATGATGCAGATAGACAAGTTTCTCTGAGCCAAGATGGGAACATTACACAAACGTCACAGCCTCACTGGTAACACTGTGACTTGGTTGTCATGTGTAGCCCCACCTGCAGTTCCAAAAAGGCTTTGTGACCTTTTTGTATGGTTCACTGAGGAACATCTGTCAGTCGTTTGTTGTAGTAAAAATGTTTTTGTGATTCCCCTTGCCTTTGTACGGTTTATCGCACTGTTTTGTCTTATATTCCTAATACAACAATCATTTAAAAATCGAGACACCAATGGGACATTCTGTTTGGTCTTCACCGTCCAACATACTGAATGACATGAGGTGGGTTTTGCTAGTTTGTTCCTCTCGCCCAATTTCAATGTATTACCAGAGGGAGTAGTTTTTATAAACTGGCCCTGCGCATGCACAAAGCGTCAGTAACTGACCTTCTGTTTTTCACTTCCTAGAAACTTGAAATAAATGTGCTCACACTGTCCGATTGCCACAGTGTTTGAACATTGCTGTGCAGGACAGGCACTGCCAGTGACACGGTCATAACAGATGTACAAGGATTCCACCTGTGCCACATTTTTGCCCCAAATTTTAGTTATGACCTTTCTCTTGGTTCTCTAAAAACACGTGTGAACCACTGGTGTGTGTGATTAGCTTATGACTAAGAAAAAGATGAATGCAGCCTCTCCAGCTCTCCATGAGCAGCACGTATGGGTTCCTAACATTCACAAGGGAATATTTTGCTAAGAGAATCTCATATTATGTTCCAGTGCTTGTTCTCTCTCTGCAGAGCACCAAACCCCACCAGCCAATAGCAAAACACAACCGAAGCTGCCCCACCTATATCCTTGCCACTCCAATTGTGTAACAGAAGCACAGAGTTCTGACCTGGTCCTTCCACCTGCAGGGACACACACCCTCTCCATGCCCACACAGAGGCGGCTCCTCGTAAATGGGGCGCTGTTTGGAGGAACCTCTGTGTGGGGCACGGAGAGTCCACTGAGCTGCACACGCTCATCAGGGGACCATGGTCCCCCAGCAATCAATACCTGCTCCCCACTTGGCAGCCCCAGCCCTTAGGAGCTAAGTGCTGTCCCCACTCACCCAAAGGCAAACCCATGGCCCCTATATACTCATTCTTCTTGGACAAGTGTCACTCGAGGCTTGTCTGAGCAACATGCCATGGAACGACGGGCAGGTGACTGTCAGCACACCTAGGAGCCTGGATTAAGGCCGGCCTCACAGGATGGGTATCAAGCTGATGTGATTATCAGGGCTCACGGCTGCCCACGGTGGCCACTCATGGCTGCAGGACAGTGGGTGGACCTCCATGTTCCAGGGTGGCTGGGTGAAGAGGGGGACCCAGGATACTGTTCAATCCTGTTGCCAAAGAACAATATTATACCAATTCAAAGATCATAATTGGCTTTATTTGTAATTCTAGAATCAGAGGGCTTCATTCTATCAGGAAGGACAGATCTGATGGCTGAGCAGAGGAAGCTGTTTTTATAGCTAGAGAAAGGCAAGGAAGAACAAAAGGGCAGAAAGGTCATGTCAGAGTGACTTTGCTTGCAAGGCAGGGAAAGGGAGACACAATAGTAGGAAACACTGGGTTCATTTAAGTCTCCTTTGTGGCGAAAGGAAACCTGCCTGGGTGGGCAGCTTGCTGCTGCCCCTGTCCTGATTTTTCTGATGGTTCTACAGCTCACAGACCATGTCCCGAAGCCAGGGCACCAGCGTAGGAACTGGGAGAGGCGATGTAATTCTGTCCCTAGCAGGAATGAGAAGTACACACACACTAAACATAACCAACGCCCAAAGGCTCAGGGCACCAGCGTAGGAACTGGGAGAGGCGATGTAATTCTGTCCCTAGCAGGAATGAGAAGTACACACACACTAAACATAACCAACGTCCAAAGGCTCTGGAGAATGTATTCCCAACACCAAGGTCCACGCTCACAGAAACGCCAACCTTGGCATTCTGCTTCCTCAAACCTGGTGCATGAAACAGCCACAAGGTGTCCTTTCTGGATCCTGGGGAGGTTGGGGTGATCCTCCCAATGGTCTCCCAGCTCCTCATGGCTCCTGGTCACACAGCTAGACAGGGCCGGAAGTTCCCAGGAGGCATTGGGACCAAGCTATCTCCATTAGGAAAACGTGGGTACATTAGCACTGACTTTCAAAATTAAGACCAGTGGTAAAGTGTTCCCTGCCACACACTGGCCCTGGTCCTGACTGGGTGGCTCTTAGTAGATCTAACTCTTTGATCAACTTCACAGAAGTGCCAGCATTCAGTACCTTGGACCCATCTGACCATCTGAAATAGTTCCTTACTGAAATCTCCATCTGACTGGGCAACTGAGAGGACTGGGATAGGGATAGGGACCCCCACCGCCCCCAGGTGCACAGATTTCTACTTCCAAGGGCAAAGTGCAGGCTGCGCTTACAGCTCCACTCTTCCCCGTCTGGATCCTTCCAGGCATCTGTGGTGCCAGGTGGCGGCAGCTGTCGTTTAGGCAGAGGAGTGAGAAAAGAGGCGAATGGCCGCCCTGAGACGTTGGGTCACAACTCCAGCACTGGAAAGGCTGCCTGGACCCGGCTGGGTCACACTTTCACAGCCCGAGCACCTCCAAGCTCATGTGCAGTACACAGCAGCACCTAGGTCCACAGGCTCCCAGCTTTGGCAGGAAGCTGGGGCAGCGCAGGTCAATGGACCTCAGCATTTTGTGGAAGTAGGAGTGTGCAGTACTCGCCACCACCTCTCCTCGGTATCAGGACACTGGGATGGTTTTGAGGTGACCGTCACCTCCCCCGTCAGTCCTCTTCTCATGTCCTTCCCAGATTCCCAGATCCTCATGCTCCAGGGCCCCTCTGGCTCCCCAGGCTCCTCCACTTGGCCCAGAGCACCCCTCTGTCCTGTGGCTGAGTACTGTCCCCTGCGTGGCTGGCTCCCCATTCCCACACCCCAGCACCCAGCATGGACCTATCAGGGTGCTCAGCGTTCCTCGAACAACGCAAGGAAGGACAGTTGGGAGGAAGAGAGGCAGGCAGGACGGTGCTTTCCCTGGGCAGACCCTTCCCCTGTAAGGGGACTTCTCACAACGCAGCGCCGCTTTCCCAGTGTGAAGACCCTGGTAGCTGACCCCTGGAAGACCCTGGCAGCTGATCCCTGGAGCCCTGATCCTGGAACCCTGATCCTGGAGAGGCCGCCCCACCTCCAGCAAGGCTGTAAACGCTGATGCTGGGCTGCCCTCCCACCCCGTACATGAAGACCTGCCCAGACCCCGAGGTCCCCAGCCCAGCCGTCCAGTGCTCCCCGAAGCTGTGCCAGCTCACAGGCTCTCAGCTCCTGTCCCTCCCGCAGGCTCTGTTGCGCCCAGGACAGAGGACAGGCAACGTCCTGGCGGTGACCTTGAGGACAGAGAAGCAGCCCGCAGCACCTGGGCCCCTCCAAACTGCGGGCGCGAACACAGATCTGGACTCTGGTGAGGCGGACGCAGGGACCCCCTTCCCCCCTGGGGGGTCGGCGTACTGAGGAAGGAGGACACGGTACCGGAGCACACAGGCCGCTTGCAGCCCAGGGGCCGCTGGGCGGGGGCTCGGACGCCTCCCTCCCGGAGCAGGGTGCCCTGCTTCGCATCCTTCCAGCCTCTAGGCCCGCACCGGAAACCCAGTCGGTGCTCTAGCGGCGGCTCAGCCTGGGACCGCAGGGAGCTCCGCAGCCGCGGGGCACGGCCACTTTGCTCCCGGATCCGCCCGCCCCGCCCCGGGATTAAATCATTCGCGGATTCCCAGTTTGTCCCGAGTTTCCTTTCTGAGACCCCGAGAGGGGAATTCGAAACTGAAACCGAAGCTGATGGAAGAGATAGGGAGGAGGGGGAGAAGCGGGAGGAGGGGGAGAAGGGAAGGGAGAGAGGCAGACCCAATGGCCCGGGAAGCACGCGCCCCAGCCCGGCCCCCTCCGCAGCTCGCCATCCCATACTCCCACACCCATCCCCCGTATCCCACCCTACCTCCCTTCCTCCACCCTCGCCCCTATATCCCCACATGCACCCCCCACGCGCTCACCCTACACCTTACAAGCTCACCCCCTATCCCCCTCCCCACCCCCTCCCCCTCCCCTAGGAGCACAGTGTAGACAGAACTAGTGTTCAGATTCGCCATGTTCTAGAGACCCACACTCAGAAGTGCCTGGAACAGTGGAGCCCCGGGAAAGGAGCCCACATTTGCGACCTGGCGCTGACCCCTGAGCCAGCCCTCACCTGGTGGCAGAGGCCAAGACCCACACAGGCCCGTGCTCCTTGGGGTCCGAGGGGGAGGGGGCTGGGGCTGACGGCCTGCCCAGAGGGCAGTGCGTGAGCCAGGGCTCCAGCCAGCAAGGCCCTGGGCTGGAGGACGCGATGGAAGGAGTCAGCGCTCAGCTTGAGAGAGGGACCAGACTGCCCAAGTTCTGCACACGGAGGGCATGGCCTTGAAGAAGTGGGTGTGGGTGCAGGAGGCTGGGCAGGGCATCTATACCATGCCAGCACTTTGGACCAACGCTGTCCCCACTGTGGGACACTCCTGCAGGTTTTCAGCAGGGTGCCAAGCAAGGCGTGGTGGCGCACACCTGTCATCCCAGCACTCAGGGAGGCTGAGGCAGGAGGATCACAAGTTCCAGCCTAGCACTGGCAACTTCAGGACTTACAAAGAGCATGTCTCACAATTTTAAAAATTAAAAGCAGTCAGTGTGAAGGTGGTGGATTCAGTTTCTGGTACCACACACACAAATCAGATAAAGATAAAACTCAGCAGGGTGCCAGCCTCCCCTGAGGTTTGGGAGGACCCTATGCAGACTGCCTGGGAGAGGTGGGCTTCACCGGAGATTTCCATTGGTGGTCACATCCCTCAAGCCAGGTCGTCTCCAGAGCTGCAGCAGTCTTAACTGGGATCGGGCCTGTGGGACCAGAGGCACCGGAGCCAGGCTGTGACAGAGGAGACCCGGCAGCCCGGCCTCGGGCCAGGACAGCCCTGAAGAGAGACCAGGAGCAAGCGCCTCATCATCAGTCCAGGTGGCAGGTTGCGAGCTGCCCCTTGATTTGAGCATGGGGAGAAGAGGGCAGACTTAGCGGGTAACCCTGGTGGGGCCATACCTGTCCCCTTCCCATTGCCAACCCTGCTCCTTGGCCTCAATCTATTGGTCTATGAAATGGGTTTGATGAGCTTACAGGCGGCTGGGGGAGTGGACCTTGAAAACCTAGGACAATGTGATTTTTCTGCACTTTCTTAATCATTTGCTATAGATATGATCTCCACAACCTTGTGGTTTGAACTTCAGCTCAAAGGGTGCTGGTTAGGTCCAGGGCCCCTATACAGTTTTGGCTATTGGTAAGGGGTTGGAAAGTCTGAAAGTTGAGCTGGGCATAGTGGCTCGAGCCTGCAACCTTAGCACCTGGGAGGCTTAGGCAGGAGGATCATTGCCAGTTTGAGGCCAGTCTGGACTACATACTGAGACCCTATCTCAAAACAAACAAACAAAAAAGTCATCACCTAAGGGGAAAACAGAGACCTGCTTCTCTCTGCAGGAGGTACACACAGCCTACTTTATTGCACAAGAGCAAGAACATGGTCAGGGCTCTCTACGGGGATGAGGAAAGAGAAGAATCCTGGGCCCTTCACTGCTGCACATGAGAAACAGAGTTTTTCCTTTTAAGCCAGGCACCTAAAAGCCGTTAAAAGCCGTTCTGGATTCGAACCAAGACTCTTCACCTGCGTCTGCAGATCCCTGACAGGTAACTAAACACAGAACCCAACTTTCATTTTATATTTTTTGTTGCTGTAAAAATCCCAGCTCTGCAAGGTTATTCATCCCTGAATTTACATGCTCTCAGCCCCTTCAGATTGAAGACAGAAGATGGGAGATTGCCAGGCTTCAACTATGCGTCTTTGTACTCAACCTGAGGTTACCAGGGAACAAAACCACCCCTCCAGCCTTGAGTCCGGAGCTGTGTCACCAGGACTGAGATAACGACCCATCCGAACTCAGCCCACCGGCTACCCTGAGAAGCAGGCCTCCTGCCCTTGTGAGTGAGTCAGGCTGAAGCCCTGGACCAGAGCTCACCTGCTGCGGCTTCTTAAGCTGCAGTCCTTCCCTGTCTTCCCTCTAACTTTCCAATGAAAGCTTTGTCCTGTAAAATGACGCTTCGTGTTCATCTCCAGTATTACTAAGCTTCTGGGGAGAGTAGCATTGGTGAGTGAATGCAAGAGCATCCTTCAGGCTGACTTGATAACGTGCTAAGAGCTCATTGGAAGCAGCTAGGAGGGTATCACTGTCACACTCAGAAACCAGCTTGTGCCCCTCAGGGTGCTGCCAGAATGTGCAACTATTAGAAGGGACCAGGTCCCACAATGGGGGGGTCAGGGAAGGACAGCAAGGCAGGTGAGGCTCCTGGTGTAACCTTCAAGGAAGCACCTAGACGAACCCTGAGGGATCTGCACCAGCAAACTGCACCCTGGGCACCTCCCGGCGTGCCCTCCCAGGCGTGGCAAACTGTGACTCTCCGCATTTCATGTGGCCCAGGGGTTTCTGGATTCTGTCTTGGAAAGACCCTGTGGTCAGAAGCAGCCTGTCCTGGCCCAGTGTGAGCTGTGGGGCTCGCCCTTGGCCTGCAGGGCAGCAGCCCTATGCCCTGCAGAAAGCGTCAGGACCTGAGCTCACAGCC
This sequence comes from Chinchilla lanigera, assembly GCF_000276665.1. Taxonomy (NCBI): domain Eukaryota; kingdom Metazoa; phylum Chordata; class Mammalia; order Rodentia; family Chinchillidae; genus Chinchilla; species Chinchilla lanigera. Next base: position 35,297,322 of record NW_004955407.1, on the reverse strand, counting down.
CGGGACAGGTGTCACTTTGGTTCCTCACTGGCAGGTGAGGGCCCCGGAAGGCTTGGCAGGGGCTAGGGGAGCTCCTGGGGGCACGTGGCTTCCCTACCTGACCTAGCCTGGGGATGCCGGATCCCAGGAATGGGCAGTGCCCAGCACAGGACCTGGCCACTGTGGTCCTGGGCCCCTATGTCCTCAGCCCTGGAATTTGGGTCTTGTATGCTCTCCAGGCTCTCTGACTCTGCCCAGCTGGGTGCTCCCCAGCCCCTGCAGACTTGCGGGCTGTCATGAGGGGGCGGATGTCTGTGGTTCCCAAAGGGCCTTGACCTTCCCGGCACAGCCTTGCGTAGAAGGGGGACCCCACTAACATGGGCCCCCTAGCAGGGCTCATGTGGCCCCGGTTCAGTTTCGTTTCTGCTCAAGGCTCTCCTCCCCGCTCTGGCCGCTGGGGGCGGGCGCTTCGTTTCGTTTCCTTTCGTTTCGTTTCCTTTCGTTTTGTGTACCCTGGGCGGGGCGGGGCGGGGCCTGAGCTGCTTAAAGCTGAGCCCAACTTCTGCACTGATTGCTGCGCCGGGACTGGTGAGTGTGTCCTTCATTCGCCTGGGGGCTCCAGGACGCGCGGGACAGGGGCCGCGGGAGCTGAGGGCTCCTCGTGGGACAGCGCCCAGGGTGGGTGCGAGTAACGGACGGAGGGGGACACTGGCGACTCCCGGTGGGTGCAGACCCCCTGCGAGTCCGAGTCCTGTCTCACCACGCGCATCGGTGCTCCCGGTGGGGGAGCGGCAGGAGCAGCCCCCACGTGGGCCTTCCTGCTACAGGAGGAACGGCTTCGGGGACTGGGGGTATCCAGGGACTCGGGTGGGGCACGGAGGGGGCTTCTGTTCCGCCGCTTCCTTTGAACCCCCAAAGGCATACCTCGGCTGTGTTGGCTGCTGATCCTACGATGTCCAGGGCCTGGGCAGCCCGAGGGGACGGGACTGCTGGGACCAGCTGGGTCCTTAGGAAGGGCTGGTGGCCAGGGGCGCAGCAGAAGTGCACTGCCCACTCCCCGCCCTGCCTGGGGTCTCCGGGGAGACCCAGAGGCGCAGGCCCAGTGGGTGGGGAGGACTCAGCCTTCAGGTGCTGCCCAAGTTCCTGGGGTGACTCAGACATGAGGGGCAGTGGAAGGAGCCCAGGTGCTGCTGAAACCTGCTCCCCACCCTGTGGGACCATGAGCTGCCCGGATGGGATCTTGTAATTCGCTGATCCACTGGGAATGGAGCTTTTCCTAGGAAGCAGGGTCACCTGTGTTAAGGTACCCAGCGCACCCCTACCCCTTGCCCCAAGTCACTCAAAGGAATCCTCTCTGCTTGGGGACTCAGCAGCTGTCTAGCTGCACCCACCCTCTGAATGGTTCCTGCACCCCAGTAACACCTCCAGCTGGACCAACTTCCTAAACATGAGCTTTGGGGGGCATTTCAGATCTCAGTCGTAATCCACATCTCATTTCATGAAACAAACTGAAGAAGGCCGTAGACTCCCCGTGTCCTGTTTGGCCTGCTCCCATGGAAGTGGTGGGTGCTGGTCTTGGGACCAGGGACGCCACCTCATGCTCCTTAAAGGTCACTGAGACAGTGGTGGCCCGGTAGACCAGTGCTGCAGAGAGCCTGCAGAATGGGGGGCTCACCATGGAGTGCAGGACCCCTGAGAACACCAGGTCTTCCCATTGGCCAGTGGAGGGGGAGGTATTTTGGAACAAATTTCCAGATTGCCAGAATCCGTGGATCCCCCTTGTAATTCCTGGTCTTTCCTAGTCACCCCTCTGCCCTCACACAAGGAGTGCATCCAGCAGTCCCTTTCAAGGTGGAGCAATGAGGGGCCATGGTGGCCTGGGCACACATGTCCGGGGTTGGGGTGCAAAGAGGGGCTGTTGGAAAGCTGTGTGTGGGAAGCACTCACACGCTGTCTTTCTTGAAGCACCAAGTGCAACAGAAGTGGGAAGAAGATGGGTCTTTCCATGGGTGAAGCCCGAGGAGATTCAGCTGCCCCATCCAACCATCTCTTACTCAGTGGAGATGCTGATAAGGCAGAGAAAGCCCAGGCCCTGGTAAGTCGCTGTCTTAAGAGTCACACTCCATGTGGACAGGAGCTGTGTCCATCTGAGGAATGCAGTGGGGTCTGTGTAGGGGGTGGCGGGTGCAAAGGAGGGTGGGTTGCTCCTTCCCTGAGATAATGGCTTCCTTGTCCTTCCTGGGGTGGGATGCAGATCTGGGCCGCTTGTCACTCTGCTTAGGACAGCGTGCAGTGGAACTGGGTGCCATTTTGTTTTGAGACAGCAGAGGCGATGCTAACGAGCTCATGTGGGACCTGGGTGGACCCTGGGTTCCTAGAGCATTGTGTAGGTCTTGTCCATACCGTGGCTCACTATGCAGCTAGGAGCCTTCACACTTCCTCCCCTGGGAAGCCACGTGTATCAGACTTCCTGTACTTGAGGCCTATTTTTGGTGGAAACTAACCATGCGCTCTGGAATGAGTCCCTCTCTCTTTGGTCCCAATGCTAACCCTTTCGGCTGTCTGACCCTGAGAAGTTCTTTCTGCGCTTATTAGCCTGGTTTTCCATGTCTAAGATGGCATCAAAGAGCACGTGGTTATTGAGAGACATAAATGCAGTAATGTCAAACCCTCAGAAAGTGCTCTGTTTATTACAATTAAATGTTTTAAACCCTGGACCACCAGCCTGTTTCACATGAACTCACTTCCTAGGTAATGTTCAACAGGTTTTTCAGTGTACAGCATTGTCAAAGATCAGAGACCACTGAGAATGGCCCCCCTATCTCTCCATCTCTGTAAGATCCCTGTTTCCATTTCCCGCCTCCCACCAGTCTCTCTCTTGCTGAGCTATGATCCTCAGGCTATGGGGCAGGATGAAGTCCTGACCTTGTGTTAGCTTTCTGTTACTGTGACAAGAGTCCTGAGATAATAAACTTATAAAGGGGAAAGGTTTACTTATCTTACAGTGTCAGAAGTTTCAGCCCATGTCCAACTGACTTAGTTGCTTTGGGAACCTGGTGGCACAGCATGGTGGGAGGGTGTCACAGAGCAAAGTGGACACCTCGTGTCTGGGAAACAAAAGCAAGAGAAGGGAAGGGCTGGGTCCCTTTATCCACTTCAACCTCCTCTCCCCAGTGAGCCAAGCCTTCCCCCTGGGCCCGCCTCTTCAGGTGAGGACCAAACTTTCAATACCTGTGCTCTCGAAGGACATTACAGCTCTAAACTGGAGCATCCACTCACACCACATGCCTTGGACATGGGCTTTTCCTGTTCAGGTGCGACTGTCATCTTGGAGCTCCACTGCTAGGTAGATAGAGATAGTTCTCAAAGTGAGGCCCCAGGCCAGCAGCATCAGCACAGCCTGCAGGGTATTGGAACAGCAAGTGCTTAGCTCCTCAGCACCCTCACACCTGTGACTCTCCTGCCTGTGCTTTAACAGGGTCCCGCATGAATACGGTAAGAAGCACGGTAGAACGCTTGCATTCTGGTCAGTTGTGTGTCACAGCAGGGTTGCCCCTGGCAGGACACTGGGGATGTTGGCAGGGGCTCACAGTGGTGAAGGGCTGTCCTGGCAGCACTCAGGCCCTTTATAATTAATACGTTCACCATGGGGCTGTAATTCTTATGTGTAACTGCTGGGCAGCTCCAATCCCTGGTGGTACATGGATGACTGACCCTTTGGGCATCTTGTTCCCTGGGTGGTTCGAACAAATCTTATCATTTTTATTAGTGTTTTTACTAATAAAATTAATAAAAGCCACCTGATGGGACAGTCATGCATGTTCCACTGGTGGGTCAAGCCCTCAGGAACGTGTAAATGTGACTTGTTAGGCTTGAGAATACTACGTCGGTATTTTTCTGTTTGAAGCGTTTGTTCTTTCTTCGTTCTTTCTTGATGTTCTGCCTTCTTTTCGTTAAACCTGTGTATTTCAGGCATACTTTCTCCCTATGTTGGCTTGTAAACAACTTCAGTGTCTGTTGGATACGTCTTTAATATCCATGCGTTTCCTGATCAAATATCATTTCATGTGTAATATAAGAACCTTCCCATTGTATACTTACATTTTTCTGCTATTCCTGTGTTTTATGTTATACAGCTTCCTCTCCTTTATGTCAGAAACCCCGCAACTTATTGCTGTTGTTTCCATTCAAAAAGTCAGTTACCTTTCCAGATATTTAAGTGATAAGAAAATGTATAGAAGTTACCACTTGTGTTGATTCCACAGTGTAGATGTTGATTTTCAATCAGTGTTGTTCCCTCTGGTGTGTGGGTGATGAATTGGTTCAGGTTTTGTATGCCTAAAAAAGTCTTTATTTTGTATTAATTTTTAATTCTTTAATCTAACTTTGATTTTTCATGAAAATAACACAGGAAAGTGGTGAAGAACAAGCGACAGATTGCTGTGTCTGAGATCCAGGCTGGCTGGTACTCTCAGCCACATTCCTTACACTTTCAAGTCTCAATTTTCTCATCAACAAAGTGGGTATAATAATCCTCATAACTTAACCTACCTACTAGGTTGATGGGAGTGTGTATGCAAAGTGCTAAGCACAGAGCTTGATACTTACTGATTATGTAAGCTCTCCTCTATCTTTTTTTTATAAAAGGAGTAGCAGCTTAAAAATACTATTTAAAATATAATAGTCACAGCCTCATTGCTTATAATACCACAATTGAGTGTGCAGACTTTGAGAGATACTGGCCCTCCAAAATCCCCGTATTCACTGCCAGTCCTCCAAGGTAAATGTGCTCCACTCCTGCCTTTATTGCAAAACCGTATTTTTAATGGGTATAGAATTGTTTCTTCATGGTGTTTTTTCCAGTGATTTAAAAAGGTTGGGAAGTGAGGGTCATAGTTCAGAAGTAAACAATGTTTTTAGCATATCTGAGATATGCTAGGCTAGGCTTATTCCCTGCCTCCAAAAATTTTTTTTGGGAAATTTATTTTCTCACTGTCTTCATACTGACATTGTTTCTGATTAGAAGTCTGCTGTCAAGCTTGTCTTTGTTCCTCTGTATGTTATATGCCATTTTCTGACTACTTTGGAGATTTTCTCTTTGTAGCTGGTTTGGAGCAATTTCCCTGTGATGTGTCTTCATGTAGGTTGTATCATGCATTCTGTGTCTGGGGTTCATTTAATTTCTTGGACCTTTGGGTTTATAATTTTTATCAGTTGAGCACTTTGTGTATGATTGTTGCTTTGAAAAAGTTTCTAATCTTTCAATCCATTTTTGGGATTCTAATAGCCTGTTTATTGCTGTTCTTGAAGTTGGCTATCTCCAGTGTGCATGACAGGCAGCACAGAAGAGATTCTGCATTTTCACCCCTCCAGGTGTCTGAGAACAACCTCTGCAGGCAGTACGAGGAGAAGGTGCGGCCCTGCATTGACCTCATCGACTCGCTGCGGGCCCTGGGCGTGGAGCAGGACCTGGCTCTGCCTGCCATTGCTGTCATCGGGGACCAGAGCTCGGGCAAGAGCTCCGTGCTGGAGGCCCTGTCAGGAGTCGCCCTCCCCAGAGGCAGCGGTGAGAGCTTTGTCCTCCTTAGTCAGGTTGAGCTGCCCGGAATGGGGGAGGTCCTCCCACAGCTCTGGCACTGCAAGTGCACGTGAGGTTGTGGTCTTTCTTTATGGACTGCAGACAGCCAGCCCTTCTCCTGGCTGCACGTGGCCTTCTCCCTGTGCAGGATCCTGGTGTCTCTGGCACCTCTCATAAGGGCACCTGTCACAGTGTCAAGGACTCCACCGCTGTTATCACTGCTACCTCCTTTAACGTGAATGGCTTCCCCAAGGCTCTGGCTCCCACACAGGCACATTGGTGAAGGCTTCTGGAGAGGCATTCGGGGGGTGACCGTGCAGTCAGTCGCACCGTCTCACTGAGTGTGTCTCTGGGCTCTGTGGAACCTGTGGTGTGGGAAGGTCTGAGTGAAAGGACCAGGCCCCAGCTCTGCTGTGTACTTGGGGTGCCGTCCTGAGCCCCTCCCTGGGGAGGTGCAGATGGGCACTCAGCTCAGCGGTGCTCTGTGAGGTGCACGGCCGAGGGGGCCAGTGAAGGCTCCAGGGAGGAGGTCAGAGCCCAGGTGAGAGTCAGAGCTCAGGACACGGGGACGTGAGAGACAAGAGGGTCTGGTCGAGGGGCCGTGCTGGGAGAGTGGAGAGTGGAGCCTGTGTCGGGGACCCTGAGGACGCGTGCAGGTGCTGCAGGCCTCCCCACTGCATGTGTCCCCCGAAGTGGCTGCGGGGCGGTGGGAGGAAGCAGGAAGTCTGACCTGAGGGGTGGCTTTCAAGCGTGAAGAGGAAAGTCCCTTGGGTGCCTTTTGGAAATGTAGAGGCCTGAGGTCACCTGACATGATGGCTCAGTGCATCTGAGGGGGAAACCGAGTGGTCTCTGTTTCCACCCCCACTGTCCCGGGACTGTGCCAGTGTGAGTAGGGTCGGAGGCCCCATCCGGGGGCTCTAAGACCTGAGGAGAGGACTGACATGGGTGTGGCCCCTAGGCATTGTCACCAGGTGCCCCCTGGTGCTGAAACTGAAGAGGCTGAAGCCGGAAGAGGAGTGGAAAGGCAAGGTCAGCTACATGGGCATTGAGGAGGACATCACGGATGCTTCCCAGGTGGAAGAGGAAATCAGGAAAGGTAAGCGCCCTGTGTGGCTCATCGTCTGCAGGATGCCTGGTCTAGCCGTGCAGTGCTGGCCCCGTGATGGTCCCCGCTATCCCAGTCTTGGCTCATTCTGTGCTCTCAAGGCCCTGTCACACAAGTAGCAGTGGTCTTACTCCTCCCTTCCCTTTCCCCTCTCAAAGGCCAGGTGTGGGCACAGAATCTGGCATCAGGAAGTGACTGTGGAACGTGTAAGGTTCCCCTGATCTCCACTGGGAGCTGTGGGCCTTGTCCCCAAGAGAGTGTGTGCACGGGTACAGCTCCAGTCAGCTGACAGGGGATAGCCCCCTGAACTGAGCACAGTCAGTGTGAAGCGTGGTGGAGACAGCCCTGCTCTCACCTTTGAGGACAGAGCAGCCACTGCAGGGAACTCAAGGCTCCCCTGTGAGTCTTTGTGTTTCTCCCATGTCACATCACATGGTTAAGGGTCAGTTGTCTGGGGACAGGGAACAGGGCCCACACTGATCCTCACAATAAGCAAGGAGGCCTTTGTTTCTGTAAGGCAGTATCACTTTTTAGCCCTGGTTCATAGTCTTACACACAGTTAAATAATGTTACAAAATTTTCTTTGGTCTGAGTTGGAATTAGTTTGTCAGCTGGGGAGATAGCTCAGTGGCACAAGCACCTGCCTGGAATTAGTTTGTCTGCCTGTGGCAGAAAAGCCAAAATAACTGTATTGGTCAGGTCCAGCTGAATAACAAGCCGACCGAAAGCCTCATGGCTTAAAGGTGCGTTTCTCATGGTTCAATGAACCCACTGCCAGTGCTCATTCTTTGTGCAGGCTGTCCTAGGTGATGGTCTAGGAAGACTTTGGTAACATAGCTGGGCCGTGGCTGGCATGACTACTGCACTCCAGGAAACTCTGGGGTTTGATGGTAAAGAGGGCAGGAGTGCTTTGAGCAGCAAGACCAGGCAAGCACCACGGACAGCAGCTTCAGGGTGTGCAGGGACACACTCAGGAACATACCACTGGGTAGTGACCACACTTTGATTGGAGGAATACGCTACCTGTAGATGGGACAAGGGCCAGGTCAGGCGTGAGGCAGTGAACATGTAGGAATGATGGCAATCTTAGAGAGTGGGCAGCTCAGGGCAGACATACAAATGTCTGCAGGGCTCACAGCACAGCTGGGTTAAGGACTGCACTGTCAAAAACCACGTCTTCTGCTTCTGTCTGTGCTGAGGATGACCTCTGTCCCCTAGACCCCATGATGGGGTCAGCAAGGCCACATTCTGGCTGGCTGGGCAGTGACAAAGGGCAGGTCAGTGCCCCCAGCCACCTTCTGGACGTTGCATGTAACATTTTCACATGTGCCGGGGGCCTGAGCTCAATATCACAATCCCAGTTCCCCAGCACAGGAATTTGGGTGATCAGCAGACTCCCACACCTGCCATTGCTGTTATTTTTCATCTCTGTGCTAGATCCCCAACACATTTCACCATTGGGGGAGGAGACTTGAGCAAAGGAGTATTGGCAAACAATTCGATGAAGAGAGTTTCACATCCTACCTATATCATTCACGAGGGGGATGGTGGGGTGTGACCCTCGGATGAGGATGCCCACAGCCGAGGCTCCTCCTGCCTGAGCTGACCCTCCGCCGGGCAAACTGCAGCTCCAATGTGGGGGATCCTTTGTGTGTTTACTCATCTCCTCCTGTGACTGCTACCCCCGTATGAAGGGAGGGACATAGGGACACGGGGAGTCTGGGTTCCATGGGGCCCTGCTCTGGGCTGGGGTCCCCACGGACAGCACCAGCAGGCCTCTCTAGGGGAGCTGGCCATGGCTTGGAAAGTGTTGAGTTGTGCTCTGAGGAGCCTTTAACCCTGATCTCAGAAGGTGGATTCTGCACCAAAGGAGCTGCATCCAGAAGCCCTAAGGGTGTAGGTGCTTTCCAGTCTCCCGGGACTGGGAAATGATACTCAGCCCTGTGGGCTTTTTCTTTTCCTCTACTGCAGCCCAGAACTTCATTGCTGGGGATGGGCTGGGAATCAAGGACGAGCTCATTAGTCTGGAGATCAGCTCCCCCACTGTCCCGGATCTCACTCTCATCGACCTTCCTGGGATCACCAGGGTGCCTGTGGGCAATCAGCCCGCTGACATCGGTCGCCAGGTGAGACTGTAGACGCCATTCAGATCAGGCCTTGGGGTGCAGGCCGTGCTGCCAGAGGGCGGCCACGAGTCCAGGGCTGTGCTGGAGCGGGCTAGGTGCAGTGGGGTGGCCTTGAAGAGCCCCGCGGTTATCAGCTCCCAAGCTTGGTGGTGAAAGTGAGGCAGACAGATACAACTGGAGACAGATTTTCTGTTTCGTCTGTTTTATGCGATGATCCCTAATAGTGTATCTGTAATGGTTGGTTCCAGTTCCATTTTGCAGCATATCCGCTGCAAAATATAGGGGAGCTGAGGAGGCTCATGCGGAAAGAGGGCGTGAGACGCAGGCGTGAAGGAGACTTGGGGAGGGGTGAATCTGAGATCATGGATGCAGGTTCAGGGAATGGGAGCCAGGCAGCATTTTTGGCATCGAGTTGTCCACTGTGACCACCAGATCTGAGGTTTCAGGGGAAAGTTAAGCAGCTCAGACCTCAAGGTCATCCCTGACCCCTTAGCTGTATGACTGCTGCAGAAGAGTTCATCATCCCTCGGGCTCGGCAGGTGAGGGCCACTTTTCTAACCTTACTTTTCAGGGGGAGATACTACTAGGGTCTGGGGGCTGAGCAAGTGTGAGGTTGGGATGGTCTGACCCCTCCTCTCACCTCAGGAGGCTGATAGCGTCATTTCTCATAGATCAAGCGGCTCATCAGAAATTACATCCAAAAGGATGAGACCATCAATTTGGTGGTGGTCCCCAGTAACGTGGACATTGCCACCACGGAGGCGCTGAGCATGGCGAATGAGGTGGATCCCGATGGAGACAGGACCATAGGTGAGGAGTGCAGTCGGATTCAGGTGCCAGGCTCTGCACACACCGAGGGTGGGGACCTGCATCTCTTGGGAGGAGCAGCTAAGGTGCCCACCAACGCTAGAGATGAGCTTTGCTTGGCTCTTGAGGGCCGCAGTTGGCCTGGTTCCCCCAACCTTTCTGTTGCAGAAGGACCAGGTCAGTGGTGGGGCAGGGTGGGGGCAGATGGGGCATCCTACCCACTGGGGATCAAGGGAGAAGGAAGCAAAGCGCAGTCCATGGAGGACACAAGATAAACAGTTTCTTCCTCTGTGCCAGGAGAGTCTACAGTGCAGGCAGCACTCCTGTCCTCATGTGTCTGTCCCACAAGGCTTTCCAGCCAGGGTCTCTGTCTGCCCTCAGGCTAGGGCAGGACCAAGACCTGGGACCCTGGGAGCTTGGGGCAGGAGCCGCCCTTCCCTTCCACCCGGAGTGTCCTCTGATCACAAGTCTCTGCTGCAGGCATCTTGACAAAGCCTGATCTAGTGGACAGAGGCACTGAAGACAAGGTTGTGGATGTGGTGCAAAACCTGGTGTGCCACCTGAAGAAGGGCTACATGATCGTCAAGTGCCGTGGCCAGCAGGACATCCAGGAGCGCCTGAGCCTGACCGATGCCCTCCAGAGGGAAAAGGCCTTCTTTGAGGACCACCCACAGTTCAGGTGCACTTTGCCACCTATCCCCAGCAAATGCCACTGCAGACACTGTCCCCGCGGGGAAATTGCCCTTGAAGGGCGGCGGATCTCCAGGGTGTATGTAGGAGTGTGAGGCTGAGGGTGACAGTGAGCAGCTGTGTGTGACAGGGTTTGTTCTCAGTGTTCGCCTGCAAAAATTAAAGGTGCGATCACAAAGTATTACCCTCCCCACATCAGTGAAAATGAAGAGGGGACGTGGCACAGTCATTTCAACAGTGATGTGCAAGGTGAAATACTTTGAACAGGAAAGACTGCAAATTGGTTTGGTCTCCAGTGAAATGCATGCAAAGGTGGAAATGCATGCAGGCCTCCTAGAAGACTGCAAGGAGGCAGCCTCAGAACATCAGGTGTGTCACACAGGCCTGTGCACGCTCTGACACAGGGCAGCAATGTGCACACAGCCCGAGAGTGGAACGACCTGGGGTCCGTGGACAGAGAAATGCACTGGGTTATACAGGAGCTGGAATATTTTCCAGTCTCAGGGGGGAGGAAGTTCCCCTAAGAGCTGCGGCTTGGTGGGACCTTGAGGATGTGACGCTGAGCGAGGTAGTCGGTTACAGTGAGACCGACGCTGCGTGATCCCCGAGTGACATGCCCAGGGCAGCAACCTCATGGATATATTGGGGGATGTGTGTAATGGGGAGACTTTCATCTTTGCAGATGAGAAGGCTCTGGACAAGGGTGGTGGTGACTGTGATGGAACTTGATACCGCTAACCCCATACTAAAAATGGTTAAAATGTCCCATTTCCCTGCCTGTATATTTTTGCCACCCTTAAAAAATTGCGGATGTGTAGGCGGAAGTTTGGTACCAGTGAACTGTCACAGCCAGGCCATTGCTTAGCCTTCTGCTGCCTGTCACCCTGAACGACCCCATCAACTCCAGAGCAGCCTAAAACAGCCCACTCTGGGCACACAGATTGGGGCAGTTTGAGAGGGCTGCATGGCCTCCCCCTCCGTGTGTCATGGTTTACATTCCAGGCCAGAGTGATTCTCCCTGCGTCGTGCTCCTCACGCGCATGCATATTTGTATATGTACCTGCCCCTGTATGCAGAGTGTACTCACATGTGACTGCAACCTGGTGTGTGTATATTCATGTGTGTGTTTGCCATGGACACTGCCTGTGGTTGTGCATGTGTACATTTTGGACATGATAGTCCAGTCCTGAGATACTTTCCCAGCTGAGCTGGATGGGGTCACGCAGCCCCTGACAGAGCTCGCTCCCTGCACCCAGGGTGTGTTCAATCCACTGATGTATGATGGGTATCAGTCGTGTGTCAACAACTCCATTGGAAACAACTGTGCTTGACTTCCCCAGCACAGATGTGTGTGTTTTGTCCACATCCTAATGGAAATCTCTCTTCATCCCCATTCAGGGTGTTGCTGAAGGACAGAAAGGCCACGGTCCCCTGCCTGGCAGAGAGACTGTCCGAAGAGCTCATCGCACACATCTGTGTAAGTGCAGGCAGGACCTTGTGTCCTCCTAGAGGGGCCCCGGATGCCACACCAAGCTGTGCGGCTCAGAGACATGCTGTGCCCAGGAGAGCTCAGCAGTGAGAAGGAGAAGGTCTGGGCTGGGGCTGATTCCACTTTTCCTGCAAGCTCTAGGGTGTGGATTTTCTGGGTTTGGTCAGAGTCTGGGTTTGCACAGCAGAACCTTGGGAAGGCAGCTCGTGGGCTCCAAGGCTCAGCAGGGGTCTTCTTTCCCCTCTGCCCAGAGCCAAGGTCTAGGTTCTTCTCCCCGACCCCATGGTTTGGGTGGAGAGCAGGATAATGCCTCGCAGACCATGCTGGTGAGGGCAGAACTGCCGGGGTGATCTTAGCAGGAAGAGCTTGCTCTCCTGTCAGACTCCCAGCCTTGACCAAGCTGAGGGGATTCATCTTCCCCCTGCACCAGGTCTGGCTCCTGAATCTGAGCTCGGGTTTCTTGCATGGGGCTGCAAGGTATCCATTTGGTGTCCATGCTGCTGTCTCAAGTCCCTGGGTGACCCCCGAGTCCTAGATTCAACCTCCTAGTCTCACTTATTGTCTTGCCACCTGGCGCATGGGAAGGGACAGTGCTAACATCCTGGCCAGTGTGGTCTGTACTACCGCTGGTGGGTGAGCTGCTTACCCAGCTGGCCACAAGGATCGAAACAGGTATCCCTGATAGCGTTCCTCTGCTGAAAACAGCATACAAGTTGTAGAATCTCAAGTTGTTCCAGCTGCCACTTTTCCAAAAAAAGAGCTTCAGGCTGCTGTCCCTGCAGAGAGCTCGTAGAGGGTGAATCAGGAGTTGCTCTTTGGTGGCTCATGGCTGGGAGCTGGGAGAAGGAACATGGCAGGCTGGGGTGCACAGGAGACCCCTACTGCACTTCTCTGCCCCAGGAAAATTATGAGAGGACACCGAGATGTCACTTGGAACAGGCAGCCCCTCTGCAGAGCAGGCCCAGGGCCTCCTTTCCATTCCGAGTCCATATTTCTATGCCCCCTTGTTTTTTCTCTCTTTTTTCCAGAAATCTCTGCCTCTGCTGGAAAGTCAAATAAAGGACCTTCACCAGAGAACAACAGAGGAGTTACAGAAGTATGGCATGGACATCCCAGAAGATGACAGTGAGAAAACATTCTTCCTGATTGAGGTGAGGATCGCCGGTGGGCTGGTGTTGGAGACTGCCACATTGCTGTCCTCCAAGGCATCCTGTGACTGATACCTGCTGTCCTCTCTGGCCCGAGGCTCCTGCATACACGCTCTGCTCACTTAGCAATAAGAAGGGTGCCGGTGGAGACAGAGGTCAGGGAGTCCTGCTCATTACAGGGACTCTGATAAGGGCCTCATTCAAGATCCCCAGGGCATTTTGGAGGGACGGGGGTCTCCTGGTGGCAGGGCCTCTTCTCTGTCCTTGTCCCAGCGTGGTTAGGAGGAGGAGAATGGTTCACCCACCCTCAAAGCACACAAGACCTCCAAGCCACTTCGACCCCTGCATTTGAAGTATCTCTGCTGATACACTGCTTCTCTTCTTGACAGAAAATCAATGCATTTAATCAGGACATCAGTGCTATAATCGAGGGGGAGGAAAATGTAGGCATGGACGGCACCCGGCTGTTTGCCAGACTCCGACAACAATTCCAGTCGTGGAGTTCCATGATTGAGAAGCATTTTGCAAAAGGTGAGTGTCTTAATTTGTGCTGCTGTAACTAAAAATCTCAGCAAGGGTAGTTTATAAAGGCCAGAAACTCATCGCTTACACTTCTGGATGCTGGGAAGTCCAAGGTCAAAGCACCAGTGCATTGGGCGTCTGGTGAGGGCTGGATCTCTGCAGCTGCTTCCAAGGTGGTGACTTCCGGCCGCGTCCTCACATGGGGGCGGGCAGGCTAGCTCCTTCAGACCTCTTTGCTACACATATACGGTCTGCGAATATGCAGCCCTCAGCACCTGACATCTTGTTAAAGACCTACCTCTGAACAGCGGCATCCTGTGGGCAAAGTTTCAGCATCTGAACTTGGGAAACACATTCTGACCACATCAATGAGTCAGGGTGCAGTCCAGTATCTCCCGTGGTCTCTGAGGACACAGAGGAACGTGATGTGAGTGGTAAGGACCATGGCTGGAGTAGGCAGTTATCCACCCAGAAGCTACACTCGCTGTGTTCCTTGTCACTAAATGAGGCCAACAGGCACCTGTAACTGATTTCAAGGGACATGTAATATATTGGTCAGCCTTCCTTTCACTGCCAAAAAGTACCTGACATGCACAATTGATAAGAGGAGAGGTTTATTTGGCGGAAGGACGTGGCAGGGCAAAGCTGCTTTCCACAGTGGCTGGGAAGCAGAGCACCGGGGAAGACCCTAGAGAGAGATGTGGCTTCTACAGGCGCCCCCAGCCACCCAGCCCTGCCTCCTCTCAGCACATTCATTGATGAAATTAGTAGATGAATCTGCTGAGCAGTGCAGTGCCCTCAAGATCCAAACACATCCCCAGGAGCCTCTTAATCTAGTCTATTTGACAAAAAGCATGAAGGAATCATCCGTCAAGCCATGGTATATCTGCCAAGTAACTGCTGTTCTTCAAGGAACTTGATAGGAATCCACAATTCATTTTAATCAACCAGAGCTTCAGAGTAACAGTCAAGAACATGGGGAGAGGGCTATTCCGTCTTGTGGGTTGGCTACACTGTGGAATCCACTTGTCCGTGGCAGGAGGCATGGAGGGTGGATGGAGTACATGGAAGGCTTCACAATACAGGGCCTGTTGGCACACTCATTTGGGGGATCTTGCTACGTACATCTCCGCCGTGCCCACTGGCCCTAGCTGCTCACCACCACCAGGTCCAGAGGGCTGAACGCCAGCTGTGGGCTCTGTCTCCACACTGGGAAAGGTCCACTCTGCCCCTTCCAAAATGGGAGGAAATATTTGTAGATCCCATGTATCTAATAAGAGAGGATCTTGCATCCAGCAAATGAAGAACTGTTCCAACTCTATAATAAAAGGGCAATCCAATGAGAAATTAGGCTGAAGATTGGAATCAACACTTGTCCAATAGGAAGATGCACAGAATGGCCGATAAACCACTCAAAAAGATGCTGAACATCGTCAGCCATCAGAAATGTAAATCAAAAGCACAGCAGCAACCCACGCCCCACCCTGGGGTGGCTGTAATCAGAAAGGCCGACCATGACAAACGCTGGGCAGGAGGCAGAGATGGTGAGAGCCTCACACACTGCGACGGAACTGTGAGGTGGCCCAGCTCTTTTGGATGGCACTTTGGCAGTCACCCTAAACAGCAAGCATATGGCCCAGCAACTCTACCACCAAGAAGCCCACAGGGAACTGGGAACACGCGGCCACACAGAAGCTCACAGAGGAACGGTCAGGGCAGCGTTACTCATGGTATCACTCAAGCCCGGGGTCCCTCCGCTGGTGACTGGAGAAACCCAAGGGGCTGCCCTGTGTGTGTGCTTGCTTGGGCTGTTAGAACACAACCCTAGCCCTGGTGATGAGAAAAGAAGAGTAGCAGGTCCTGCAGTTCTAGATGCTGATGCTCCAAGGTCAAGGATTCCGTAGGGTTGGTGACCTCTGAGGCCTCGCCCCTTGCCCTGTAGCCAGTGCCTTCTCCCTGTGTCCTCAGGCTTCCCTGTGTGTGTCTACGTTCCTGGTCTCCAGTCTGCATAGGGACACCAGTCAGGTAGCCTCAGAGCCTACGCTAACGACCTCACTTCACCTTAATTCCTCTTTACTTCAGAGTTCCTGTTGGTGGCACAGAGGCATTCTAAGTCATGGGGGTTAGGATCCTAGCACAGGAATTTTGGGGGAATGCACCAGGGCCTATAACACTGCTCAGGATGATGTTGTCAGAAAGCTAGAAGCATAGACACATGCTGAACATGGCTAAACCTGGAAAACCTGATGTGGAATGAAAGAAACTAGTCAGAAAAGAGCACATATCATGAGATTGTTGCTGGTGATATGTCGAGAATGGTGGAAGCCATCGAGACAGGAGGCAGAGGAGGGGCTGCAGGGCTGGAGCAAGGGGACGTGGGGGGGGGTTGCTGTACAGGTGTAGGGCATCCTCCAGGTGATGGCGAAGTCCTGGAATTGCTGGAGGGCTTGCACAACTCTGTAAATATACCAAAAGTCATGGGATCATTCACTTTAATAGCATGAGTTTTATTGTTCGTGAATTAACCTCAGTAATGAAATTCCTCTGCAAAAATCTCTCTTGTCCAAAGGGGGAGCCAGGGTACCCATTCCTAAGGGCGGAGGCAGGGCCCTTCTGTATCTCCACCCTGATGGGGTCTCCCACAGCCCATGTCACACTCCAGCGTGCCCGCTCACCGTGTGGTCCCTGGGAGGAGGGACACTTCCTGCTCGTGCCACATCTCAGGAGCAGGGGACCAGCAGGTGACCCTGTGACTCTAGCTGTGCTCAAGGTTATCTTGCATCCTACAGGCCACTGGTCCTGGGTAAGGAGCATTCCCTATCCTGATCCTTTGTCTTCGGTACAATCTAATGGGGTTTATGAAATTCCACACTCTAGTGCTTCTCCAAGATCCGTCTTTCTCGAGTTCTGCTCTCTGGCTCTGCACTTGCGGGCTTGGGCTTACAGAGTGAATTATCTTGAGATTGCTTTCTTTATGGCAACCCCAGCATAGTTTCCCATTTGAAAACCAAGAATTACTTTTGATTTTGCGTTTTCTTGCCACTCATGTTTACAGACAAGCACAATGTGATTATTAGAAAAATCTGTAAGATTTTTTGGTAAACTCAAGCAAAGCTACCTTTTCCTGCTGTAGGTTATGATGGTTTACAAACTGAAATCTGGAAATTTGAAAACCAGCATCGTGGCAGAGAGCTGCCCGGGTTTGTGAACTACAGGACGTTTGAGAAGATCATCAAAAGGCAACTCCGGGCCCTGGAGGAGCCAGCTGTGGACATGCTGCACCAGGTCACCGGTCAGTACAGCTCCCTGTGGTGGTGTCTATTACTCTGGCCGGGAAAAAAGGTCAATGAAGCAGAATGGAACTTCAGAGAACTCCCTCGTGTGTTTGCTACACGAAACCTGTTCTCTGCTGCCCCAGATGCCAGCCTGGGTTCCCCTAGGTTGTGATCCTGATAGTACCATAGAGTTGATAATGTAGGAGTTGAGGCACACCTGGTGAGGGTTCAGTGCCCAAGACTGCCCCCAGGTTCATAGCTCCATCCCAAGTCCTGAGTGACCATCTATAAATCAGGGTCCCATTGCCATCTTCTTGGGTTTGGTTGATTCCCTGGCCAGCGCTGTGCTGATAAGACATCCAGGGGCCGAGGCTCTGTGGAGTAGGATTGTGTGACCCTCCCAGAGCACCTGTGGCTCCACCTGAACTTGGAAACCTGGAGGTTTCAGGCAGGCCTCAGTGTGGAGGATGGAGTGACAACCCAGCTTCCTTGCTGGAATTGAGGGTGGTGGGTGTGAGAGTCCCCGGCTTCTGATCCTTACCCAGCCCATCTGGTGACCAGCTTCATCTGAGCCTTCCAGACCCACCGCTGTCACCTGCATAGAACACAGGGTGCTTGCATAGCAGGAGCTGCTGAGGCATCCTGAGCTGTGTCCTGACACCTCCAAAGCAGATCTGGGTGTCTCCTGCCACAGGCCGCTCTGCCTCGTGCCTGTGGTCACTTGTACTCTCAGAGGCTGTGCTGATGGGGCGGCTCTGAGGATCCAGGTCAGGGCTGAAACGCCTGTGCCAGGTGTGAGTCCCCTTGGCTCTCCTAGGTGTGGGGTGCCTCTGTGGTCAGTGACCCCAAGGGAGACCCAAGTCTCATCCTCTGCTCATTCCCTCTTGAAATGTGTCGCCTGCTGGATTCAAATCCGAGTAGACCTCTCCCCTCAGGCTGCCCTGCCTGGCCTTCTCCCCAGAGTTCACCTCCTGCTTCAGCAAAGCCCAGTCCTTCAGGGTTCCTTGAGGCGACAGGGTCAGTACGGCTCTGGACACCTCATGCCCAGGTGTGTCCGGTGCACCTTACCTCGGGGCTGCAGAATAATACACCTGCCTCCCTCATTCCATGCTGTCATCATCAGTGCGTGCTTTTTTATGCCCAGAGGAAAGTGTGCGGTACGTACAGCCTCCTAGTCATGCAACAAAGTTGAGAATCAAATATGTAGACCCCCACTTTTCAGAAAGTTGTGATCTGGACATCAATAAAGACATGCGAGCATATTGATATGCGGCAACGTGATAGTGACCTCCTATAAGAAATTAGAACAGAAACTTCCAAAAATAAGAGCATAAATGTGTTTTGTTTAAATAAGAACAGGTTCTTGCGATTCTTTTTCAAATGAATAGCGTGGACACAGAGACTCTATTGATGACTTGAAGAATGATGTGATGGTTTTCTTTTTAAGTATTAATAGGTTTGTAATTTGCAAGAAATTACTTTCCTGGAAACACAGCTTCTACTTTGGATAAGACATTTCAATGTGAAGTAGAGATATGCCAGAGGACGCATAGCTGTAGGTCCTCCAGTGGGTTCTCACTCAGTGGAGCATGGCTTTGTCTTCCTGGTGAAGGAGGAGGGGAAGGATGGGAAGATGGAGGAGGGCGAGGAGGTGGGAGAAGGAAGAGGAGGAGGAGAGGAGAGGGACAGAGGGGAAGAGGGTAGAGGAGAGGCGAGGGACAGGAGCCTGTGCTGCGGACCATGTTAGAGCCATGCGTGTTGCAGCCCAGGTGAGGCATGCAGGAGCCGGCTGGTGCTGACTTGCCTTTCTCTCTTTGAGCAGATATGGTCCGGAAGGCCTTCACAGATGTGTCCGAAAAAAACTTCACTGAGTTTTTTAACCTCTACAGAACCACCAAGGTAAAGCCGATAACAAACACGTCATTAAAGAAGAATAAAAACTCAGACAGTAGAATCCGCATTTCTTGCATACATTTGGATACCTTTCCCTTATACATTTGGAATCGTCTCACTCTCCAGGGAACCTCCCTGCTGGTGCCCCCAGCAAGATCTGGTTAAAGCAGTGGGGTTGGGGGGACTCAGAAATGAAATGGTAGCCTGGCGTGGTGGTGCACACCAGTAATCCCAACACTTGGGAGGCTGAGGCAGGAGGATTTTTGTGAGTTTGAGACCGGCCTGGGCTACAAAGTGAGCTCGAGGCCATCCTGAGCTGCATAGCAAGACCCTGTCTCAAAAAGACAAGAAAAAAAAAAAAGAAATGAAATGGTTAAGCTCAGGAACCAGAACCCTGGTCAGTGTCGACATGGAATAGCGGAGAGTGCAGGAGGTGAAGGCTCCCCCAGGACGTTCAACAAGGCTCAGTGCAGAAGCTGGACCTGAGGAGAGGGAGGGGCACAGGGACAGGTGTGGCCCAAGTCAGGGCACACGCCGGTTCTGGCAGGGCAGGATCCCGGCACAGAGGGGCCCCTGGCTCTGTCGTCCTCCAGCCTGAGGCTGAGGGTGGCTGCTTTACTGGCCCGTGGCCCTGAATGGACGAGTGACGTGTCTTGAGGTGGTCGTGACAGGAGGACATGGGTGGGGCCCACCAGCACTGAGCCTCACATGCAGTGCTTTGCGAGGTGGAGGGCGTGGGTGCTTTCTGGGCAAAGCCATTCTCCTCGGGGGCCCTGGAAGCAGGGACAGTGCATGTGTGGGATGGGACTGACCCCAGTCCAGCCCTTCCTGCCCTTGTCTGTCCCCTGGGGGCCACCATCGCCTCCCCTCAGACCCACGGGGAGCAAGGAGAGAAACTGAGTCCTGGCCGAGGACAGAACAGGCAGGGCCCGGGTGAGGTCTCATGGCACTGTCGGTGGGGATGTCCAGGTCGGTGGCCGCTCCTTTGGGCTCGTAGGTGGGCTGTGTGCTGTGGTTTCGGGCTCGCCTCCTGAGGGATCTTCAGGGGTCTTTCTCTTCCCGCAGAACAAAATTGAAGATATTAGATCAAGCCAGGAAGAAGCAGCAGAGAAGGCGATCCGCATTCACTTCCAGATGGAGCAGATCGTCTACTGCCAGGACCAGGCTTACCGAGGCGCGCTGCAGAAGATCAGGGAGGAGGAGGCCAAGGAGGAGGGGAAGAGCAAGATCTCTCAGTCTTCAAGGAACACGGCTATGGCCGAAATCCTCCAGCACCTGAACGCCTACTGCCAGGTGCGTTGCTCATATCGCAGACCCGAGGGGCCGAGTCCTTTCGGTCTGAGAACCCGTGTCTGGGGTTATGTGGCGCCAGGTGACCAGCCAGCTCTGTGTGGCCCCCTGAGCTCCACCTCAGCTAGACAGAGGCACTAGGGGTTTAGAGGCCCCCATAGCTGGCTTGGACTGGGGTGTGGTCCGGACCCAGTGACTTCATCTCTCTGAGCCTGGGCTTCCTTTTGAGTCCCCGCCTTCAGGGCCAGCACCCAGCATCCTCCTTTCTGTCTCTAGGGATCTGAGCCCTCAGAGGCCTGTAAAAACAGGGCTGGCTGATATGTCTGAGCACAGTGTCCTGCGGGTGCGTCCCTGAGGTCACAAGGGTCAGAATTCTGTGTGGTGACGGATTCCTTCCTGACAGCTGGGGCCATGTCCCCACCCAGGGCCTCCTCGTGGCCTGCTCCTGGGAGCCGCCCTTTGCCGGAGCTCTGTCTCCTCTCCTCCATGGCCTTGGGGACGGGCCATGCCTGGCTCACATGCTGCGCGTCTCGCTGCCCCTGCCAGAAGAGCCCCTGGGTGCTCGTCACCTGCCTAGCTCCTCCCCGAGCGGGTGGCTCTTGACACATTGTCTGTGGTTCCCCATTTGGGGGGATCTGTGGCCATGTTGTCCGTGCACCCCAGAGAAGGAAACTGAGTCACAGAGGGGCGGCAGACCTTGACGGGCCGCCTGCACATGCCACAGCCCTGGATCAATGTGTGTCCAAGAGAGTGAGAGCAGGAGGACAGAGGGAGAGGACGGAGCAGGGACTCTGTCCACGCTGGGACTCGGGCTCCTGCCTGGGCTGTCACAGCCCAGACCCTGCCGCCAAGCAGCCCGAGGCCTGACCCGAACAAGAGTGGGGTGTTCCCCCGAGGGTGGGTGCCAGTGAATGTCCCTTCGGACCGAGCGGGCCCCTCACTGTTACAGAGTGTTGTTCTACCCTCTTCCTTCCGGCATTCAGATGATGGCCAGGGAGGCCAGGGACAGAGGTCATGGCTACTGTGACCCATGTGGGGCCCTTCTCTGTCCGCACGGAGCCTCTTCTACCCCCCGCACCGAGAACACTGAGTGTGAACCCAGGCCAGGGTCTCCCTCCTTGGAGCAATGGGTCCTCTAATACTCGCATGTGAGATCAGGGTTCCCTCTTTGTACTCACCACTCAACCCTTTTGTGATCTTTTCTTCCAGGAGGTTCACAGCCGCATGTCCACCCACATCCCCTTGATTGTCCAGTACTACGTCCTGCAGATGTTCGGCCAGCGGCTGCGGAACGGCATGCTGCAGCTGCTGCAGGACAAGGAGGGTTGCACCTGGCTCCTGAAGGAGCGGAGCGACACCAGCGAGAAGAGGAAGTTCCTGAAGGAGCGACTGGCACGGCTGGGCCAGGCCCGGCGCCAGCTCGCCAAGTTCCCCGGTTAACCTGGCTCCCAAGCCTCAGGATAGGAGGCCCTGGGCCTCTTCTGAAGGCCATGCCAGGATGATGTAGCCACTTAGCAGATGGTCAGTAGTCAGAGGTAGAGATCTGTGCTTTTTATCCAGTAGCACATGGGGACCAAGAGGAGAGTAGTTTGATTGCCAGCCATAAGAGGACAGTCCCACCTCAAAGCACAAGCTGCAGACTGGAGGGAAGATGCCACCATCCTGAAGGAGACAAGGACATCACTGTAGGACCCCACCTCCCCCACCCACCCTTTATGTGCCAGGAGATGGCCCCCAGGCTCAGCGCCTGGAAAGGTTTCTTCCTGGTCTCTCTGCAGCCTCCTCTGGAACCAGGCTTGTAGGAGCGGCCTGGTGCTTGCAGAAGCTGGGCCTCCTATGTTTGAATAAATGTGTGACCCTTGTCTGCCAAGCCTTGTGTTGGGGGAGCCCAAGGACAACAGTGGGAGGAACAGGTGGCACCAAGCATTGGGCACTCAACTGTCCCCTGGTGGGTGGGGTCAAGCAGGATCCTCCTGTCTCCTGGGACTGCAGGGAAAGGGACATGCTAAAAAAGACAGCCACGGCATGGGTGTGCCATTGGCACCGACCCTGCTAGGTTCCAGGGCAGAGGAACCAAGGGAAGACAGAGTCTAAACTCTGCTAGGGACCCAGGCTGGACAGCAGGCAGCATGTGAACTATTTCCTCCCCAGAGGACTGTCCAGTCCCAGGGCTCCCTGTGGCTGAGACAGACAACACTAGCTACGTGCTCACACTCCACCCTCCCAAAGCCTGGCTGCAGGTCCACCCTGGTCCAGAGCCTCCCTCCCACCAGACCTATCAGAGGGCAGGATAAGTGACAGGGCACTAGGGACCACGGGCAGGAGAGGCCCTGACACTGTGTCCTTCTGACGGAGCTGGGGCATTGGGACTACGGGGTCCAGAAGGGATGAGGAGGATGCAGAGATGAGCTCTGAGGACCCAGGAGCAGAAGACACTTTCTGGGGGGGGGGCGTATGTTGGATAGTTGGTGTGCGGATTGGGTCCTGTCTACAGAGAGCCTCAGAAATGCAATGGCCACATCAGCACTGCACCTCCCAGCAGGGGATCAGGCCATCATGGACAAGGATCGTTAGGGTGGGGACCGGCCAGGGAGGGACTAGTGTCCCTGTCCCCACCCACACAGCTCCCACCCCAGCTCGCTTCTGACCCTGGGACTCTGTGATGGTAATCCTCGGGCACTTCCAGGATTTGTTCAGAGGCAGTGAGGGGAGAACATGGAACACTGCACAAGTCCTCGTGCTTGGCCACAGCTGGGCAGCGCCCCTGTGCCTCTCTGGGGGTGGCCTGCCCCCAAATGCTTTCCTTACCTATGTGGAGCGCCCCTACACTGTAGTGGGAGGTGGGACTGTACTCGTCTGCAGTGGATTTACTCACGCCTAGAGCAGTTTCAGAGTGGCTAAAGCAGACCCTCTCTGGCTGAGGGCAGGTTCTACCCTGAGGCAGCCTGCAGCCCTCCCCAGGCCACATCCTCTCCTCTCCATTCTGGGTGGCAGCAGGGAAAGTGGGGTGCTCCCAAGGGACACTGGGTCTCTCTTGAGCCGCAGACAGCTCCCATGTGGAACGGAGTGGGGACCAGGGGCAGGGCCTTGCTTTCCTGGACTGAGGCATGAAGTCTCCAGGGACACGGTGGAGTGCCCCAGGTGGACACACAGGTCCCGAAGACAGGGCGGCATCACGGAGAGCCTGAGCACATTTGTGGAAATTGGAGGTCCCAGGACCGGCATCCTCTGAGATTCTCCTCAGCTTAGAAGAACCCACCTGCAGAGTCCTCTCGGGACAGTGACAAGGGCCAGCAGGCACATCTCAGGCCTCATGCTGAGCTCAGGGAGAAGCCCTTCTGGAGCAGGGGCTGTGCTCAGAGGAGTAGGAAGTGCTAGATTCTCCCACAGAGCTTCCGGCTTCCTGCCTGAGGACCTATCTTGCAGACAGTCAGGTTCCCTCAGAGGTGGGGGCAGCCAGCCCTGACTGGGGTTCAGGTGGGGACAAGAGGCAGAGGGTGCAGCCGTAACTCAGGTGAGTGTGACGCACAAAACAGGAAACAGTGCTGTGAGGGCTCCTGACTTTCCATAATGGACTAAACACCTTTAAATGACACATGTGAACGTGTAAGCCGAGCGGAATCTGACCCCAGCTGGAGCGCGGAGGGGACAAACCCAACAGGCAGGCAGAGGAGGAACTCTTCTTCCATTTCAGTCAGACATCAGGTTCCTGGAGGCCCAGAGAAAGGTCAGTGTTCTCAGCTGGAGCGACCTTAGCCGCAGCAGCAGGCCAGGCTGCTGCTCCCAGGACGCTCCCCGCAGAGGTGCCACCTACAGCAAGCTGAGAAGGCGCTGCCCGGCTAGGTGTTGGAGCTTTAGGCGAGGTCGGAGCCTTTCTTCTGGGTCCTCCTCGTAACATTTTCTCCTTCTCTGCACCCCTTCTGCGCCTGTGGCTCAGAGGTCTCCTGGAGGGGCTGGGAGACACGCGGGGCTGCAGAGGGCGGGCAGTGCTGCACGGCACGCAGGGCACGATGTGTCACTCCAGTCGCGTGTCCTGCAGCTGCTCCTTCCTTGGTCCCCGCTGTCTAGTGAGGTGGGATCTTGCCTTGGGTACCTGAGCGACTTTGGTGCTGAGCCTCGGCGTCGTGCTGGAAGGGTCTCGGGTGCTTGGTCACTTCGGCGGGTTTGCGCCCCGGCCGTCCCCGCAGAGCCGCTCTGCCGGTTACAGTCCGGCGTGCGCTTGCGGAGGAGCCGCGAGGCTGCGCCTCTTCCCCGGAATTCAGTCCCCTCCGAGCACGCGCTTCCCCCTGAGTTCCGCGCGGCCACTGTGAC
>NW_004955407.1:35259593-35269919 GCF_000276665.1 Chinchilla lanigera | reverse complement strand
TGCTGGATGTCCCTTCCCAACCTGCTCCTTGCAAAACACACCAGCCCTATGTACCCTGTGCTATTATCTGTGTGCAGACCCCAGTGTAGCCAGCTCCCTGTGGGCAGAGACAGTTGTTTTAAGAACCAGGCCCTCCTTATTAGTGTTAACGTTTAAGGGCTCGGGTCAAGGATTAGGGTTAATTTTTGGTGAGGCTTAGGATGAAGGCTTTAGCTGAGGGGCAGTGTGGTGTCTTGGGTTCTGGTTAGGGTTAGGGTGAGAGTCAGGGTGTGGCCTTGAAGTAAGGTTGAGTGGTTATTGTAATGGGTTGGCTTAGGAAACTGGGGTCAGATTATGTTGACTTATCTTTTATGTTAAGGTCAGAGTTAGGGTCATGTGTCATGTGTGAGTGTTAGCCTAGGTCTATTAGGATTTGTTCACTGCTAATTTCAGTGCTAGGGTTTTAATGATCACATTGTCTATTATTTTCATCATTAAGCACATTGTTAAAATTATATGGGAATGTGAGGAAATGTAGCATTAGGATTAGGGACAGTGTTAGTGAAGCTGAGGGTGTGGGTGACAGGGTTAGTTTGAAGATGAAGGTGAGTTTTGATGGTAGGGTAAGGGTGAGTGTTGGGTTTAGAGTCAGTACAAGGGTTAGAGTGAAGATTAAGGTTAGGGTTAGTGCTAGGGTTTGTGTGAAGCTCTAGGTTCACCACCATCATAGTGTCAGGTTTCAGGTTTAGGTTATCGTTGTTAGTGGTTAAGGTTAAGGTTAGATTAGCATATTAGGGTTAGAGTTTGTTAGGTTGGGCTTTAGGGTTAGAGGAGGTGTTAGGGTTAAGGTTGCACTTGGGATTCGTGTTGGATTTGGGTTGGTGTTGGTGTTTAGTTTGGAGTTATTGTTAAGCGTTTGAGCTTAGGTTTACACTTTGGTATTAGGGTTTGCAGATATGTTTAGGGTTTTTACCTCATTCCTTTATGTGTGATTGTGGAATTTTGGAGACTGGAATTCCGTTTTTATTTAAAAATCACTTTCTCAGGATGGAACAGTTGGAAGTGGTGTTGAAAATTTTCTGAAGACGCTGCTACCCCTGTAGCTTGAGGGAAAGGGTTTTCAAACTGCTTTTGGAGTTGAGTGGCATTTTTAGGCGGGTATGTATGGATGATGTGCTGGGATGGGACCCAGGGCTTCCTCATGCTAGGCAAATGCTCCAACCCTGAACTACAGACACTGCCAGCCCTTTTCATGGTACTTTCTCCCTGAGAAGATCTACTTTGGTTCTAGTCTGGATGCTGCTAGGAAATCTGGAGTCAAAGGGATCTGAGTGCTCTGTGCCTGCCGGGCCACTGTACCCCAGGTCTTAGGAAGGCAGCCCCCAGAGCCCATTGGGAGCTGCGTCATCTTGGGAGCTGATACCAGGAAAGCAAAGGGGTCAAATGCATAGTGGCCTCCCAGCTTAGGGCCTTGTGAGAAGATTCCAGTCCTGAACTCCTTGGTGACACACAATTAGGACACCTGGTAGATGTGGCTTGTGCCCTGCTGGGCATTCCCAGTAGGTCCCTGTCATGGTTTGTGTCTGGACCAGTTTGTGTCTCATTGAAAAAATTCCCTTTTTCAATCCCTTTGTCTCCCTTCCCCCTTTTCTCCATTACTTGAACCTCTTCTCATTTGAGAACAGTCTATCTCCCTGCTTCTTATTTATCTTTTATATTATTTGGGTTTCTCATATAAGAGAAATCATGCACTATTTCAGCTTGTGTGTCTGACTTCTTTCTTTCTTTTTGGTACTGGGAATGGAACTCAGGACCTTGCATTTGCTAGGCAGGTGCTTGTGCTACTGAGCTATATCACCAGCCCTGATTTATTTCATTTAACACTATGGTCTCAAGGTACATCCATTTTCTTACAGATGACTCTAGTTTATCTTTCTTTATGGCACAGTAGTACTCCATTGTGTGAGTTATCACATTTTCTTCATTCATTTGTTGACAGACATATAGGCCACTTCCAAGATACAATTATTATGAATTATGCTGCTTTAAACATGGGTATTCATATATCACTGTAATATGTCTTTAACTGTTTCAGGTAGATACCTAGAGGGAAATAGCTGGATCAAATGGAATTTTTCATTTCACTTTTTTGAGGAATCTCCATACTGATTTCCAAAATGGTAGTACTAGTTTACATTCCTACCTACAATGTGGGAAGGTTCACATTTCCCTGCAGCTTCACCAGTATTTGTTATTATTTGATTTCTTGATGATGGTCATTCTTTCTGGCATGAGATAGAATCTCAGTGTTGTTGTAATTTGCATTTCTCTAATAGCCAATGATGCTGAGCATTTCTTCATGTCCTTATTGGCCATTTGTACTTCTGTGAAATGTCTGTTCATTTCATTTGTTTATTTTTTGATTGGATCTTTTATTTTGGGTGGGCCTTTTTTTTTAGTTCTTTATATATCCTAGATATTAGACTTGGGAGTAGCTAATACTCATTTTCCTGTAGTTACTGTTCTTGACATTCTTTCTTTTCATTTACTAAGAATCTTAAAAATGACTTATAACTGTAACTTATTCTGTAGGTTCTGTTTTCACTGCTATCCTGGACATTTTCCAATTTATCTTTCTCTATACAGTTGCATGCTATGGACAAAGTAAGAGCGCATGTGTTTGCTAATGATTCTGATGTGCTTGCTTCCTTAGCATGCCTCCGTAGTGTAGTTCAGATGCTTGAAGATAAAGGGTCCACTCCTTCCCTAGCACAGAAACCGGAAGCACACAGCCACCTTAGCAGTCACAGTCTGTGATTATGAATCAAAGGACCAGCAGAGGAGAATCTGTAATTATATCAACATGCCAATAAATGCTAGCCTACAGACAAAATGGGTATTAGCTACTCCCAAGTCTTATGTAACATAATACTCAAACACAAACAGTTAAATTGTCCCCTGAACCCAACCGAGTACTGGAGATTGCACCCAGTGCTCTGCATGGAGCTACATCCCAAGCCCTTTTTTATATGTTCAGTCAGGGTCTTGCCAAATAGCAAGGTTGCCCAAACTGGACACCTACCAACCCATACTAAGTGCTAAAGCCTTGTTTTGAGGATTAAAAAATAGAGTTGGGAGTACTGTGAAATAAGATTTATAGAATGATATTGGTATGGACTGAGCCTAATGCCCAATTAGTTGGACTCCAAGCCCAACAGACCAAACCAGAGTCACTCATTCATGATAAAGTTCTATGTTTCAAACCCAAATTAAGTTGCATATGTGATTTTCCAAGAAATCAAAGAGGGGGAAAACCAAATCTCCAAACAACCCACATTGGCACATGGATGTCTCCTCTGCTTTAACTGCTTGAAGAAAAGTAACTGGTGACCAAGCCACTTTTTGCTTTCTGTTGCAGACTTCCGCAGCCACTTTCTCTGTAGGAAACCACCATTCTCCTTGACTCACAGGACCCCTGGGTCTATATTATGGAATGAAGTGCTATTCAAATCTATAATCAAAACCAAAGCCATTAATTCATTTAGGAAACTTTGAGGGAACTTTACCCACTGACAAGTAGAGTTTGTCTAAATTAATAGGTACTACAAGCAACATCTGGTGCTGGTAAGTCCTCCCAGCCTCAAGTAACACTTTTTTCCTGCCATGCTGGGCAATGAATCAGAGCCTTGTGCATGCTGAGAAGTGGTCTATCGCTTAGCTACACTGTCAGCACTGCTGGACGACTTTTCAAAGTAAAACCAAATAGTGTTTATGAAAATTAGACTGACCGGTGTGGGTAGGCTACATCTTTCTCTCTCTGTGATTCCCAGAATGCCCCCACAAAGAAGGGAATGTTTATGAAGCTCTGCATCTTCAGCCATTTATGAACTGTTTGATGAAAGGGTCTATAATTTTCTTGTCCTTCAAACTCAATGTCTTATAATGTGATGTCTCCTTATGAGTTGTTTATCCGTAAAACAAACCTCAATAGCAGAGCAACACCCAGAAGTGCATGTAGCAGTTATGGTGGAGAGTGAACTTGATTGGCTTTGGGATCCATGCTGGAAACTGGTAGAGCACACGTCTGGGTGTGTCGTGGAAGCACAGCCTTGGGATCCTTCACCCCTTCCTCTGTGGCACATTCTCCTGCTTTTCTCGCTGGCCACCATGAACTAACAAGCGTTTTGCTCCACTATGCCTGCCTCCATGATGTTGCTCTTTGGAACTGACCATGGACTGAATCTTCTTAAACGTAATCCACATTAAACCTTCTCTCCTTTATGTTGGGAGTATCAAGTATTGTGTCCCAGCCACAGGCAAAGCTAAGAGAGTGTGTCAAGGTACCTGTGAGCAATTAGGTTCTTCCATCCACTGTCCTCAATGTAAACTAAGTGTGTTTTACTTGGCAGGTTTGATTAGCGACTTTGAGATTTCTGGAGAAATAAATTCTCATCCTGAGCTTTTTCCAAATGGAATTCACCCAACACCATGTGCTTCTGACATCCTGACTCTACCTTCTCTATCAACTGAATTCAATAACTGATGTTCAGAGTTGGGCATCTGCTACCCCAACCAATAATTCCTTTCCTCGTAAGGATTATTTGAAACTTCATTTAAAAATGCATAGGATAATTTCAGTTTTCTAGTATCCTTGACTAACTTCAGTGTTTTATTTAAATGTACACTTTATTCAAGTTGTTCATTCCTTTGGCATGACTTGTTTATAATGTAACCTCTTATCATTGTAGTAGTGTCACCTCTGATTTCTGATATTGGGAATTTTTGTCTATTATAGTTTTCCCCTGGTGTGTCTAGATGCATTTTATCAACATTTCTCAAGGAAAACTTTGTATTCACTTATTTTTCTCTATTATGTGTTCAATCATACTGATTTTTGTTCTGACCATTATTTTCTTTCTTCTTATTTTCAATTTCACATGGTTATTCTAGTGTCTTATTATGGACAATGGTGTCATTTATGCAGTTCTTTCCTAATATAGGCATTGGTATAAAATTACATTCAACTACTATTTTACTGACATTCTACAATGTTGATATGCATTTAAATTTTTACTCAGTTCAAGATTAATTCTGATTTTCCTTTAGTTATCTTCTTTGACTGAGGATATATAGAAGTGGATTGATTTTCATCTACTTGGGAGTCTACAGTATCTTCTTGATGATTTTTAACTTGATTCCATTGTGATCAGAGACCTTATTATGCACAATTGAATTCTTTTTGATGGTCTCAAAAAACTAAGGTATATTAAAGCATATGATGTAAATTTATCACAGGAGAGAAAAATAATTCATGATTAAGAAAATAAAATATATGGATGGATCCAGCAATCAGGTGTTGCAGGGCCTGGGAAGCCAGCATACCTTCTCTTGCAACAGAGGGGAAGGAATGATGTGTGCATAAGGGGGTGCAGGTGTGTGGGGTGGCTGTTCCCCACAGTATTTGTCTTCTCTTTTCACTGAAGGTTGAGAGTTGAGGTCATCAGCCAGAAGGATTGGTTTGGGGTCAGGTGTCTGATGGAATGATATTCATATTGCAGAACAGGAAATTGAAGCTGTTAAGGAATTACACAGCACTGGCTAGCAGAATTGGTGGTTCATGAGGAATTCTGACTGTAAATCTCAGAGAAGCCCAGGTAGCTCCTTGGAATACTTTCCCATCCAGATGTCTAACTGCCTGTGCAGGCCAGATGTGGTGGCTACAAGCAAACTATTATAGTATGGGGCTACCAATCTGAAATATTTTTCAGCTGTTTCTAAACTGAAGAACATTGGTAATTGTATATGCCCTCTTCTCTAGTATAGATTTAATTAACTTTCTTTATACTAGAGGAGTGTTTATCTTGAGTTCAGGTCAACATTTCTTTATTGTGTATGTACCTGTTATGGCTTATATCTAGATGTTCCCCCAAAGCCTCATGTGGTCACAGATAGAGATTTTCAGAGGTGGCTTGGTCATGGATGTGTGAACGTGGGTGGATTAAGTGTATGTGAATATGGATTAGGGGTGTGGTAACTGGATTAGTGTCCTGATTGGTTTGGCATTGTTCTGGGTGTGGGTAATGGAAAGCCTCGGCCTGGGGTGGGTGGGACCAATCAATACACTTTATAGCCTAGATGGAATGTAAGGAGAAATGAAGGCAGGCAGGCTCGTTGCTCACTACTTGTTGCTTCCTGCTTGTCCTGCCATGGACTGTTTCTTGTCTGCCACGCTGTCCTGGTTTGGAGCAATATAGGTGGAATATATTCTTTGCCTCAAACCCCATTCTAGGTCTTTGAACTTAGAATGTTTTCTTTCAAGCACTTAAAGAAACATGGTGTTATTAAGGCATTAAGGAAACATATCTTTGCAATTTAGCTCTGCATTTCCAAATTAGCACTTGGATTACTGTAGTCTTGACCTAGACATTTTGGTCTTCTGTTGGTGTCTGTTTACAAGTATAAAGTAACTGGGAGAAAATGAACAGCTCTGTTTAAGTGTGAACACTATAACTAAACCTCATTTTAAAAATAAGAGCTCCATCCTTGTTTTCTGGCTGATCACTTTTCATGTCTCTTAGCCTGGAAATGGCTGGTAGAGAGTGAGAAACACCATGGCAGTAGAAGCTTTGTCCTGCATTTTGCGATCCTGGGGAAGGAGGGGACAGAGGGCACACTACTTGATGCCCCCTGGAGCCCAGCAAGGTGACAGGCAGTGGACATGTGCTGCGCTTGACCACCAGGGGGGTGTTAGCCTGACAGCAGGTATGATGCTCTCACATAATGTGTAGTCATGTGGCAGGCAGTTTTCAGCACCTTATATCAAGACTTATCATTCCAGGCTATGAAAGAAACTGAGACAGCTAGAGGCAGTCATCTTGCCTAAGGTCATGCATTCATTAGGCAGAGTGAGGAATTCCCTATGATTTCTATTTCTTTTTGTCTTTTTGAGACAGGGTCTCACTATGCAGTTCAGGCTGGCCTTGAGTTCACTTTGTAGCCCAGGCTGGCCTCAAACTCACAGCGATCTTCCTGCCTCAGCCTCTCAAGTGCTGGAATTACAGGCGTGCAACTCCATGCCAGGCCTTATGATTTTTATTTTTATTTCAATGCTGGATATTGAATTCAGGGTCTCACATATGCTAAGTATGTATTCTGCTGCTGATCGATACCCTGACCTTTCCTCATTTTTCACAATTTTTCCAAAAACAGAAAAGGTAGAAAAAGCCTCAAACGGCAAATGGTCCATATATGCACTCTTCATACCCCAAATGTTGCCTTTGGCTGTCTTCCACAATGACTTAGGCTTTTAAAGGAACCAGGTAGCTGCCTTTGTCTTCATGGTGTTGTCTGTGTTTCCCAAGGGGCTGGCAACCTGGAGCCCGGGGGTCACATCCAGCTCTGCTCCTGGGTGGTCACGTGTCTGGTTTCCTGTCACAGCACAGCAGCTCTGAGTCGCTGCTACAGACCACGTGGCACAGAGGGCCGAAGGTAATACCGTCTGTGTCTTTCTGAGTTTGCTGAGCCCTGAGCTACATCATCCCTGCTCTTGACCTCACTTTAATGCTGATCGTACCTCCTAGATGGAGCTGGGTCAGCAGGAGAACAATCTGCAGAAAAGGGCATTCATGAAGAAATATTTAATCTATTGATTTGAATTCGTTATTTCTAGAAATTTTCCCTTTTCTCTTCCTGTGTCACAGAGGATATCAAAAGGATTACACAGAATTAGTATTCACTCAGTGAGTAGCTTACTCCATTAGATTAGTAGTAGATTAGTACTTAGCCAGTGATGGGGATTTTTTTCTTGGATAGGGATATTCTGGAGAGTGTAAATGTGCTTTGGGTCACACCAGGCCGTGGTACAAAATGGGACCATGGGTGGAGGTGTGAGTTGAGCTCACCATTGTTCAAGTTTTTTCTCTGAGATAAACTGTCCATGAGGCCCCCCAGAGTCTGGGGGTAACAAGGCCAAGTACACAGGGGTCTCAGCTCCTTCTTCTGGGCTTTTGGGGGCCGAGGGTCCCACCATGTCCGTTCTCACCCATCCTGGGCAACAGGCATTGAGCAGGATCTTGTCCCTGCTCCTCTCCTTGCTCAGTTTCCGGGCGTGGATTCTGGACAGAACTGTGACACCGATCTTAGACACTTCGTATGTAGAGTTGGGCCAGCCTTCCTTCTCCTGCACCCCAGTGCTTACATCTTCCACGAACTTGTTCATGAGCCCCGCCAGCTCCTCCTCCGTGATGGTCTCACTTCGAAACTTCTGCTGCAGCTCTGGGCTGCACTTCTTAAGGGCTCCGAGACTCAGTGAGCTTGACACGTTCACCACTCTGCCTAAAATACACCATACGTCCTTAAGTGGAGAGGCGTACACAAGACCGGTGAATAACAACCCTGCCGGGATTTTTAGAGCAGAACATTTCCATTTCAAAGACATTAGTGGGAAGGCTCTTAAGAGGAATATAGGCGGACAGTGTGGTGGCTGCTTGAGGAGTTCCATTCCAGCCTTCCAGTTTTGGGCAGGTGACATTAAAAACAGCTGCCCTTCGAGGTGCTAGTGAGCACAGTCTGAGAAGTGGTAGAACCTGCTAAGAGGACAGGACGGGAAACAGGACAGGAGCTGAGAGTAAGCTGTAATGTAAGTTTTGAAACTTAAACCACAATGTTAATTCATTTGAAAACTGACTGGCTGCCTTTACTGGCGTGTTCAATGACCGGTGGTTCATCTGCTATCTATGTGTGTGGGAAGCACTAGGAAGTTTATAGTGGAAGAAACACAGTAAAATGTGAAAAGGACAGCATAGGTTGATGGGAGGTAAAATGAGCCTGGAGCTAGGCGGGGTCAGACTACAGAGCTCACTATGCTCCATGCTAAGGGCTTGCAGTGTCTCCCGAAGGACTGTGCATTGGGGTACCCAGGCAACAGCATATACAGAAAAAGGAACACGTCAAGGAGGAAGGTCTCTTAGCATGTTTGCAATGTGCAGTTTGACAGCTGCTGCCTGTTGCAGGGCTGGGGTGAGCCAGACCCTGAAGTCACTCAGTGGGTACAATCTCAGGACCCGGTAAGTGATTATGAATGTGCAGAGCAAAGCCACCGCCAGCTTGCTGGGGCGTGGCTGAGATGATTTAGGGAGAAGGATGAGCATTGTCCAGATATGTTTGTTTCAGACTGAGGGGTAACGGGAGATGATGGAAAGGCGTGGACAGAATATGTGTGGGGACCCTGGGAGTGTTCTAGCTGCTGAGTGCTTGAGTCACTTTAGGACAAGAGGTTCTACTGAACTGGTGTCAACAGAGGCTCTAGCATCCTGAATCAGATCATGGGGTGGGGATGAGGGACAGGATGGAATCCCAAGAGCCTCTAACACATGAGTGGGGGCAGAATTAAGAGCTTATGTGAGGAGACTTCAACCAAGACTTGAAGGACCAGGAAGAGGTAGGTATGCAAAGAGCAGGGGAACAGAGACCACCAGTGGCCAGAGAAGTGAGGACAAAACAGCAGAACTGCACCTGCAGGGTGGAGACACAGTGAGGAGGCTGGTGCAGCGGCAGCTGCAGAGGGAGAGGAAGCAGGGCCTGGAGATGAGGTCCCAGCAGGTGGGGACAGGTCAGCACCAGACTCACCTTGGGGTCTTATTAGAGGGAGCAGCTCCGTGCTGACATCCCTGGTACCAAAAAAGTTTGTTTTCATGGTTTTTTCTGCTTGAATATGAAAGGGTGTCGGATCTGCCTCTTTTAGGAGAGAAAGACAACAGATTTAATGAGTGTAGCCTTTGGGCGGATTTCATTTAAAAAAAAAACCAAAAACAGTAGGTGTGACTTCTGCTCACTTCTAAGGGAAGTTTGAGTTTAGTGTTGTGCAGCGTCAGTCTCCTAGTTTATAATGCACTATTGTTTCTGTAATATGGCAACCTGAGAGGCTGGGTGAAGCTTGCCTAGCAGTGTCTTGGCGTCTTCTGTTTATCTCAAAATGAGTTAAAAATTGACCCAACTGACCTAACCCTTAGTCACACATAAACTATGTTCAGGTGCCTGGCAAACACAAGGCCTGGAAACACTCCAAGCCCTTCCAGGCTCAGCTCCTGCCGCAGCCCCAGCCTCTGATTCCTCCTAGGGATGGTGTTCCGCACCCCGCAAGCCGGAGGGGCCCCACCGCAGCGCTGCCTCCGCAGGCACAGCGCCAACTCCTTACTCTTGAAGGCGATGCCCGCGTTGTTGACCAGCACGTCGAGGCCCCCGTACTCCCTGCGCAGGAAGTCGCGCAGCGCTCGGATGCTCTGCAGGTCGTCCAGGTCCAGCTGGTGGAAGCGCGGGCTCAGCCCCTCGGCCTGCAGCTGCTGCACC
>NW_004955407.1:35252232-35259448 GCF_000276665.1 Chinchilla lanigera | reverse complement strand
AAGCCGATGCCCTTGTTGGCCCCGGTCACCAGCGCCACGCGGGTGCAGGACATGGCTGCGTAGCAGCTGGAGAAAGTAGCGTGGAAAGTGGACCGAGGCAGCAGGAGCCGCAGTGAGCGACCGAGGGTCAGCGGGTCCGGAGGGGTGTGTTCCAGGGAAGCATGCAGGGCAGAGGGCGCAGGCGCGGGCCCGCCCCTGGCCGGGCGTGGCTCCCGGGGACCTCCTGTGACTTCCAAAGTAAACCCGGAGCTCAAGGACACCAGGCTCAGCTGCAGGCTTTAGTGTTTCTAAAAGTGGCAGTGCGTCCCTATTGGTGTGTACTTAATGAATGACGGCGCACCTGCGTGCTCATTGCTTGGATAACTACTGGAGCAGTTCACAGGGTAAGAAATCTGATAGCGTGTCATGTGCATGTTAGGAAATTAAAATGAGCCTGGAGTTAGTGGGGCCAGAGTAAGGAGAGCCGCAGGAACCTCCCTGAGGGCTTGGCCTTCTCCTGAGGAATTCTGGAGGAGAAGTGCACAGGGCGACAGTGTGCAGACCTCGCGGGTGACAGCGTACCAAAAACTCTGGGAGAGGAGAAGGCTCAAGAAAAAATGTTGGGGGATCAAAATTCTGTTGACTTACTAAGTAAGATGAGTAAAACTACTGGCTTACCCTTGCCAGGTTTTCCAAGAATGGTGGGGAACATTACTAACTAAGTCAGCGCAGCCTTAACGCTCCTGAGCTGCCTGCAAGACCTTCAAGGACTCGCGCTCAGGATTAAGAAGTTGTTTCCGAGGTGGAAATGAGGTTTCTTCCCTGCTTACTACCTGCAGCAGTACAATAAGGGGACTATAAGATCAAGTTTCAGTTCTGTGCTGTCTCCTAGACACTAGTCACAAGTGACCTTCTAACTCCAAATTTAAATTTATATTCATGCAATTACAAAATGCAGTCTTCTGTGAAGTAAGTGCTCGGTGTTCGCACGATCCGTGTTGGCTAGTGTAGGTGAAGAATATTTCTCCATCATTGGAAATGATTCTGTCGCACAGCCCTGTTTCACATAGATTCCAATTATGTTGCCAATTCGAAATAAGTTTTCAGTCAGGTTCATAAATAAAAGTTACCAATCAGGAAAAGACTACTGATGGTTTTCCACAGAAATGTTTATTGAGATGTTAGAGATTTACATGCAGCTGTAAGGAACGATTCAGATTCCTTCCATCTTACATTTTCTATCAGTTTGCAAAATACAGTACAATATCACAATTATATGTTGACCACAAAGTAATCCACCAGTCATCTACTTCTCCTATGTCCTCATTTGTATGTATGCAGCCCTCTACCATTGAGCTATATCCCCAGGCCTGGGTGTTTGTTCTGGTGTGCTTATTTTATTTATTTATTTATTTATTTATTTATTTATTTATATTTGAGATAGGGCCTTGCTATGCAGTTCAGGCTTGTCTTGAGCTCACTTTGTAGCCCAGGCTGGTCTAGAACTCATAACAATCCCCCTGTGTCAGCCTCCCGAGCGCTTGGATTACAGGTGTGCGTCACCATGACTGGCTGTCCTGGTGTGTTTACTAGGGACCCCCCAGAAACATAGCACTGGGTCTCGTTCTGAACAATTTGAGAAAGGAAACCAAGGGGGTAAAGGTACAGCTCCCACATCTTCCTTAAAACTGCCAGGTCCACTTGGCAGTTGTGAGTTAATAGCGGTAGTCAAAGTTCTGAGACTGTCTTGTCTACCATGCAGAGAATTAACTTTATCCCAGCCTATTCATTTGTAGGATAAATTCACATCTTTACCAGCTACTGGTTTAACACAGATATTTTGTGTTAAGGCACACAGTTCCAAGGAGTCTGTTAAAAGAAACTGGAAAGCCTGTTGTTAAATTACAAATGAGGAAGCTCTTAAAGCCTTCCCTTCCTTGTGATTATTTACCCTCACAGAACCGTACTTGACACTGTCTTTAGTTCTTACATTGCACACTTGTTTGGCAGATTCAGTGTCTTGCTAGAGAGTAGAGTGGCTCCACCTGGCTCTGCTCCATGTGGTCCTGCAAGGATTGGTATGTCACCTCTCTTGAGAGCATCGAGTAATAAACTCTTCAAACTGTCTTCATACCTGTCTTTTTATACTATCCGATCAAAACAAATCCTGTGTACATTTAAATCCATATGGATTTAAATAAATGGATGAATTTTTAAATATATGGATGGATAAATATATAGATTACTTAAAACTTTTAAAAACTTTTTTTAAAAAAAGTTATGCTATATAAAAGAAGCCAGTCATAAGGAGCACATATTTTATGATTTCATTTACTTAAGTTGTTCATTCCATTGACATGAAGCAGTTTATAATATGCTGTGCCTATCATTTTATCATTTTTAGTAATGTCACCTTTATTGATAAAATGTTGCTAATATCAATAGAGGTGGCATTACTAAAAATTATATGTATATATAGAGAGAGGAGGGGAGAGGGAGGGAGAGAGACAGAAAGAGAGGGAGAGAATCAAAAAATGTATACATAATTCTGGAAAAGACAAATAAATATGTGGAAGCTAGTGGCCACCACTTTCAGCACCACTTGTAATTTCAGAGGTCGCAGGTAATTTGTGTTAACCTCATGATGTCTTAATAAATTTAGTATTAAAAATGTATAAGATTTTGTTTTCCTGAAATGTATGTATATATTCCTTAAGAAAAACATAGCCAGACAAATCCAAGTCTTTGGTGATTGTCTAGGTTTTTGCTGATTTTGAACTTAATTCCAGTGAGAACACAGAACTTGCTGTGTATGACTTGACTCCTTTTGGTGCTGGGAATCGAACTCGTGATCTCAAGCTTGCCAGGCACGTGCTGTGCTGCTGAGCTACATCCCTGGCCCTGACTTGAATCCTTTTGGAAGGGCTTGAAAAGCTGAGAGATGCTAAGGCCTGTTTTTATTTAAAATGTGGAGAGAAAGGGAATACATGATGCGTGGATGGACCCAGCACTCAACAGTAGCCAGGCCTGGCAAGAAAACACATCTTCTCCTGTAACAGAGGGAAGGTAACATGAGTGGGTCTGGTCACAGGGATGTGGAGTGGCATTCGATCAGCCACAGGGATTAGTTTGGGGGGGGGGTTGAAGAAAGAATAGCATCTTGCAGAATGGGAAAATGAATGTAACTAGGGAATTAGGCAGCACTGGCTTGCAGTACAGGTGACATAACTGGGGTTGTGATTGTAAATCTGAAAACCCCAGGCAGCGCCCGGGTATTCCTCCCTACCCAGTGGGCTCATCCGCTAGTGCAGGCAGGGCATGTTGATTCTTTCTGCAGGTGGGTGTTGTCTAGCCTCATACAAGCTTGAAGAGTCTTTGCAAGGGAAGTTATCACATACATTCATGGCTCAGCTCATTCTGAGATATTTTTTATTCCTTAATAAATTATGGGAAACAATAAATGTTGTCCTGCTCAGTAGTGATTTAATGAACTTTCTTTACATGGGAAAAACGCCAATCTTGTCTCCATTTACAGTTTAGTTCAACTTTTCATCACTCGGTAAGTATAGGCCCTTTAGCTTTTCCTTTCAACTTCTTGTGTCTACCTGGGTACTTCATGTCATCAGAATCAGTGTATTTTTATCTATGTGACGGTGGTAATTTTCTCCTTTTTGGAAATTGTGTTTTAGGAGGAAGTACCCATCCTCTGGCTAAAAAATAAATAAATAAATCTTTTGTAATACAGGTAGGATACAATGTGTGCCCTCAGCTCAGAAATAACCAGGTCCTTGAATTTGAAATGTTTTCTTTTATGTTCTTAAAGAAGCTAGGTGTTATTAAGATAGTAGGAAAAAATGTCTTTGCACATGAACTATGCATCTGCAAACTAGCAGTTGAAATACTGTAGTCTTGACCGACACATTTTTTGATCTCTGGTTGGTGTCTGCTTAGTGAACGATTTTGCTGAGAGTGGAAACGTGTAAATCAATGTCTCCTTGGAAGCAGGTCCCACCTTGTTTTCAGGGGTGGTCACTGTTCATGGCTGTGAGCCTGAAATTGGCTGGGGGAGAGGGAGAAACAGCATAGCAGCAGGGGCCTGAGGAAGGGACAGAGGGCACACTGCCTTGTACCCGCTGCGGCCCAGCTGGGTGATGGGCAGTGAACACGTGTTGCTCCTGACCAGCAGGCAGTGGTGTGAGCCCGACACTGGGCGCAGCTAAGTATCAGGCAAGATTTTCAGCACCTTATAGGTAAACATGCCATCCTGGGACCATTGTCCTCATCTGACAGTTTTAAGGAGACTGGGACACAGCAAGAGATAGTCATTCTGCCTGAGGTCATGCACTAAGGCAAAGCCAGCAGTTGTCTACACAGGTTTGTCTTGTGTTTTGTCTTCCCTATGCTTTGCATGGAACCCAGGGCTTCACACATGCAATGGAAATATTCTCTCACTGAGCTATGCCTCTGTTTCTCCCCATGTATTGATAGCTGTCAACAAACAGAAAGGTGGAAACAAAGTAGACGCCATATATCCCGCAGTGCCCTGCCGTGGTGAACATTCTGTTATCCTGTTCGCTTCCCTGTATGTATTTGGCTGAAACATGGGAACATTGCAGCCCTTGTGACACTTCATCCCTGTGTAAATAACATTCCCACTGGGAATTTAAACAATCATTTTCTCACCTCAGAGCCATAAATGGCCGAGTGTTCCACACAAGCACCACTCACATTTCACACACTGCGCTTGGTTGTTTTCCACAATGAATAAGACCTTTTCAAGAAACCAGGTAGCTGCCTTTGTCCCCATGGTGTTGTCTGTGCTTCCTGAGGGCTGAGGAACTGGAGCTCCTGCCACGTGTCTGCTTTCCTGTCACTGCACGGCAGCCCTGAGTTCTGCCACCTACTGCACGGCCCACAGGGCTGAAGATGTACCTGTCTGGCCTCTGCT
This sequence comes from Chinchilla lanigera, assembly GCF_000276665.1. Lineage (NCBI taxonomy): Eukaryota > Metazoa > Chordata > Mammalia > Rodentia > Chinchillidae > Chinchilla > Chinchilla lanigera. Next base: position 35,254,521 of record NW_004955407.1, on the reverse strand, counting down.
GTGTTTGCCAGTCCCTGAGCTACACCGTCCCTTCTCTAGACCTCACTTTAATGATGAGATGGCGGTGGCTCGGCATGAAAACAACACTGAGAATCAGATGTTCTGAAAGAACCTTTTGTTTGGCTACTGATTTTATTCATATTTCCAGCAACTTTACTTTTTCTCTCCCTCTATCACAGAGGAAACCATAAAAGACTTCATAGAATTAATGGCCACTCAGTGAATAGTCTACTTTCTTATTTGTCTATCAGTACTGAGTCCCGGATGGGGATGTGTTGATTTATTTTTCGCATGGGGATATACTGGACAGTATAAATGTCCTTTGGGTCACATCATGTCATGGTACAAGATGGGACCCTGAGTGGTATGAGTTGAGCTCACCACTGTACAACATTTTTGTTCTGAACAAACTCTCCATGGGGGGCCTTGGCATTGGGGGGCAGAAGGGCCAAGTACACGGGGGTCTCTGCTCCTTCTTCTGGGCTTTTGGTAGCCGAGGGCCCCGCCATGTCAGTTCTCACCCACCCCGGACAGCAGGCGTTCAGTAGGATCTTGTCCCCTCTCCTCTCTTCACTGAGTTTCCTGGCTTGGATTCTGGACAGGACCGTGACGCCGATCTTGGACACCCCATATGCAGAGTTGGGCCAGCCTTCCTTCTCGTGCACCCCATTCTTTGCATCTTCCACGAACTTGTTCATGAGCCCCGCCAGCTCCTCCTCGGTGATGGTCTCACTTCGAAACTTCTGCTGCAGCTCTGGGCTGCAGTTTGGAAGGTCCACGAAAATCATCCTGCTTGACACATTCACCACCCTACCTGAAATAAGTTACAAGTCCTTAAGGAGAGAGTTGTACATAAGAACCATGAAAAACTTGTTGGAATTTTAAAGTACAAAGTTTCCATCTGAGAGACAAATAGGTTTTTGCCTTCTTGAAGAAATCCACGTGGATGGTTATGTATATGGATTTGGAACTCATTTTGTACTTCACTTTTGGCAGGTAGAGGAATCAGGTGACACTGCAAAGAGTGGCCCTTTGAGATCTTAGTGGACAGTCTTAGAAGTTGAGTAGTAGAACTTTCAGGAAAGACTGGCTGGGAAGCAGAGTAAGATCTACCTGCAAGTATTCAAGTACAGGTCACATAAGTTAATTTTTCTAAAAGTAACTACTTGTTTTTATCGGTATTTAGTGCGTGGTGGTTTGCCCAAATTAGGTGGAGTGAGTATTAGAGAAGTTTATGGTGAAAGAAATAGGATAGCTTTTTTTGTGTGTGCAGCACATGGAACATCTTGATATGGAGGTAAAATGAGGTGGGAGCTAGGCCTGGGAGATTTAAGGACATCCCTGTGGACTATGCTAAGGGCTTGGGCTTTGATATGTAGGAGTGTTGGAGTGGGGAGTAGGCGGGTAGAGAGTCTCAAGAAGGGAGGAATCTTGGGAGGGGTTAAAGTTGTGCCTTTTGGTAGTTGAGGGCCTGTTGTAGGGCTTGGATGAGAGGGAATCAGGAGACCCTCAGGAGGTATGGTCTTAAGATGTGATCAGTGACTAGGAGTGGGTAGGGCATGGTGACCACCATGATGCTGGTGGAGGTTTTCTGGTGCAGAAGGAGAATTCTCTGAAAATGTCTGCTTATAACTGAGCAACGTCAGGAGGAGCTGCAGAGCAGGAAAGTGAATATGTATGGGGTTCTCTGGGAGTGTTCTTGGCAAATGACACATTTTTGCGGGGGCAGCTGTAGTGACCTGGAGGGAGAGATGGCTCCAACAGCCTGCATAAGATCGCTGAGACAGTGGAGAGGAAGCACAGACAGGATGGAATCCCAAGGGCCTCGAATGGGAGGGGCACTATGCAAACTGGAGACCTTTAAACCAAGGTGTGAAGGATAAAGGAAGAGGCAGGTACGGAAAGAGCAGCAGGACCAGAGCATCAGTAGTATCTGGGAAGTGAGGACAAAGCAACAGAGTCTCTTGTGCACAGTGGGGTCCAGGAGGAGGCTGGTGCAGTAGCAGCTGCAGGGGGACAGGAAGCAGGGCCTGGAGTTGAGGTCCCAGCAGGTGGGGACAGGTCAGCACCAGACTCACCTTGGGGTCTTATTAGAGGGAGCAGCTCGGTACAGAGGTCCAGGATACCAAAAAAGTTTGTTTTCATTGTCACTTCCGCTACAATAGGAAAGGGTGTGGTATCTCCCTCTTCTAATGGAGAAAAGGAACAGTCATTAAACCATTGCGATGGGGTGACATTTCCCAGAAATAGTAGAGGGGAGGTGTAATCTGCTCACTTAGGAGTACATTC
>NW_004955407.1:35227988-35251405 GCF_000276665.1 Chinchilla lanigera | reverse complement strand
AAGCCGATGCCCTTGTTGGCCCCGGTCACCAGCGCCACGCGGGTGCAGGACGACATGGCCGGGCAGCGCCAGGCTTCCTGATGGAGCGCGGATCCAGTAGCGACCCGGAGCCCTGTGTCTGGAGGTCTCTGGGTGTGGATGCCTGGGACTCCGGCAGGGTCCTGGCTTAATAGCGCAAGCGCAGGCCCCGCCCCCGAGGGCGTGGCTCCGCGGCATCCTTGTGGGTGCAGAGATAATTAGGGTGGTGACTTCGAGCATAAATTCTGCTTGTAAACGCCCAAATCCCAGCCACATATTATAGTTTTTCTAAAAGCGGCCGATCATCTTCATTCGTGTGTACTTAGTGACTCTCGGGTCACCGGTTGTCTTCTTACTCGTGTATTAGAGCAGTTTAAAGCGAGAAACGTGATTCTGTGTTTGTGCAGAGCCTGGAGCGGGTTGACTGGGAGGTGAAAAGAACCTGCAGGCAGTGGGGTCAGACTGTGGACGGCTCAGGGCTTGGGCTTTCTCCTGCGGGAGTTTTGGGAGGGATATAGCCAGGCAGACTGTGCAGAGCCCTGGGAAAGGGAAATGAGCTCAGGAAGTGAGGCCAGGACGTTGCCACCCTGTCCCCTCCAGTCAGGGCTGGTGGCTGCTGGCAGGGAAGAACCACTGGCCTTGGCTATTTGAGCAGCTCTGCCCTGACCCCTCGTTCTTGGTTCTTGAGGTTTGCTTCACATTCCTCAGCCAACCAACCATCCGCAGCTGTGCCTGAAGAAATGGGTCTTGCGTGGGCTTTTTCCTTGGTGTTTTAAGGATCAGTGCTGCAACGAAGTCATCAGAAGGAGAGTTGTGAAATGCTGGGAGAAACCAAAAGGGGATGAGTGCCTGTTGATTTTCTCTAAAGTAAATGACAGCCAAGCCTCTAGCTCATCTCTCACCAGGTTTTCTGAGAGTTGTGGGGATTCCTTACTAAATCATCCCAGAGTTACCCATCTGGCTACTGGCAAGACCTTCATCCAGCTTGGGTATGAGGTCTGCATTGTACACGTGGAAGCGGGCATCAGGGCGTTCTTTTGCCCTCAGACTAAGACATCGGGACCCTTTTCCCTTTGTTAGTTCTGTGGATTTGCCTGACAGGCACTTTACCACTGAGCTAAGGCGCCAATGCTGGCCTCAAACTTGCAATCCTCCTGAGTATTTAGGACACACAAATATGTGCCACTAGGGCTGGCTCAGGATGTACAAGTTTATCTTTATTTTAGGATGAAATCATAGAATCATGCTCAGAAAATTTATGAACTGATTCAGTGGAGGGAAATGAGTTTTCTCACTGCTTATTCCTTATGCCAAAATAACAAGGGACCGTGAGATCAAGTTTCATTTCTGCGTTGTCACTTAGGTAGCATTCAGCCACATGTGGCCATTTAAATCTTACTGAAAATTAGTGCAGTACAAACTGCAGTCTTGAGTTGCTATATTTATATAAGTGGTGGCCACTATCCTGGGCAGGGAAGAAGTAGGAATTTTTGTCATTGCAAAAGGTTATTTTGCACAGTGCTGCTTTACAAAGATATATAAATCATGTTGTTATTTGATGGTAAATTTCCAATCCAGTTCTTAGAACATGATGTAAATTCACATGCAGTGGTAAGATAATACACTCCTTACACTTTAGTTTTCCTCAATTTGCAAAAGTGTAGTGTACCAGTTACATACTGACCACCCAATAATCCACCTATCATGGCTTTCTCCTGTTGTGTCCTCGTTTGTTTTTCTTCTGCAGCTCTATAACACCTGTGGGGTGTGTATCCTCCATGCTCAAGACACAGAGTATTTCCATCGGCACAAGCGTCACTCAAGTTAGTCTTTTACAGTCAAGCTCCTCACTTGCTCCCAGCCAACCCTGTCTTCACACAACCAGGCATCCGCTCCCCATTTCTACCCTTTAGTTAGGTCAAAAATGTTACATACGTAAAGTTCACACTATATGTAAAATTTGGGATTTTCATTTCCTCCCAGGCTAATTCAGCAGCCTGGGATTTCCTCCCCTATCCCAGTGTATGTTTGTTCTGTCACTGACTGCTCCCTGCACACCACTAGCCACTTCCTTCTGGAGGCTGGGTTAGATTCAGTAGTGGATTCTCTTAGCGAGAGCTAATAGTGTGCAGGGAATGTGGAACATGTCGAGGGTCCTGCTGTTTAAAAGGGCAAAACAAAAAAGGATCATGGATCATGGATCACGGATCATGATTTTCACACTGGTTGTTTATCCTTTTAGTCATGGTACCTACCTAAGAATTGACAGGTTGGGCCAGGGATGTATCTCAGTGGTATAAGTGCTTGCCTGGCAAGCCTGAGGTCATGAGTTTGATTCATGGTACCAAAAAAAAAAAAAAAAAAAAAAAAAAAATTGACAGGTCAATAGGCTCTAGAATTCTCCAGAATATTTAATATGCACATATCATATACTGACAAGAAGTTAATGTTACCAAAGCAGGCACATTTTCTCTTTGCACAGAATCACAATCACTGAGATAATCAGCTTTGCAAAAGGGGAAAAGTTTATTCACAAGGGCTGTGAGCATGGAGGGAGAATCTCAAGTCTCAATTCTGCCTCCTCTAGGACAGGGCTTGAGGATATTCAGCATGAAGAAATGGAGCTGTCTGAGGTGAGGAGAGAGATGGCTGTAGCTGGAGTAAGTGCCTGTGCATGTGTAATCCAAATTTAGGGCTGTGATGGGATGCATGTTCATAATCTTGCAGTATTAGCATGCTCTGAGGGGGAGATGCTAATGGGCCACCAGCATGAGACACCAGCACAGGCCCAAGTGCAAAGGTTGTGCTTTTGACAAAAGCAGTCTTTGAGTACTTGCAAAGCAATTTAGGAAAGGATGTCAGAACCCATATCAGAGGTTTCAGGTACAGCCAAGCTAGTGGGAGATTAAGAATATATTAACTCAGCTATGTGACCTCCATAGTTAGGGATTCTTAAAGTCAGTTAAAAGCATCTGGGTATCATTTGCATCCCTGTGATTCCAGCGACTTGAGAGGCTGAGGTGGGTGGATCAGCAGTTGGAGGCCAGCCTAGGAAAATAGGAAGACTGGGTCTCAAAACAATAATGTAAAAAAAGAAGCCAACTCTTCAAAGTAACTAAAAGCAAATGAAGCAAGGGGTTTATTTTTGTTTTTATTAGTGTTTGGAAAATGTTGCATTAACAATTAATGGGACAGAAATAATTATTCCAAAATTGGTACTACAGAAAGACAGTAATGCTTGGAATGGGAAATGAATACTGGACAAATACACCAAATAATCTCTAAAAGATGGACATGAAAATTGCCTTTTAAATGCAACTGTTGAACTATAAAGTTTATATTTTGAGTTTGGGAAAGGAGCTGTAAGAATAGGAGAGCAATTCTGAAGGAAAGGACTGACAGATTTAGCAACTGGAAATATTTTAAATATTTGTTTTTGGAAAGCACCATAATTTAAAGCCTGTGAATAAAGCTCTACTTGGAGGATTTGTATCTTTTTCTTCTATAACATTTGGATGTGGAGGGGTTAGAGTTTGATTGCTTACGAGTACCTTTCTTTGTTAAGCTTGAGAATTTCTTTTCCTGTCCCCAGGCCCAGTGTTGAATATCAAATTGAGGGTCCTTTCCCATCCTAGAAAAGCCCTTTCCCACTGAATAATATTCCCAGCCCTGGGTCTTAGTTCTGGTGTGTTTGTCAGGGATCCCTGAAACCTAGCACTTCCACATGATTTGGGTAAAAGCATACAAGCAAGGAATAAAGGTGGTGGCCCCAGGTCTTCCTTATTGTTACTAGGGAGTTCCTTTAGAAATAGCTTCCCAATCAAAAGTATTCTAGGTCCTTCTTGCCTCAAACAAAGAATTGGAAGAGACAAGCCAAAAGCAATACCAAAAGTTTACTTGAAATGTGAGGGATGAATGGGTATGGGACAAGTTGTCAGCTCTGCAGAGTGAACTTGGGCAGAACAGGAGAAAAAAAATCTAAAAAATAAAAGTACATGCTGCGTCTAGGAAATGCAGTGTGGGTTATAGTCGGAAGCCACGATAGGAAGCTCTCCCTGGAGTCTACCTCTTTACATGCAGTCCAGATCTTGTGGGAACCTGCCAGAAGTTCCATATATGGGGTCCTGAGAATTATTTGGTGCTCAGCTGGGATCTCGTGTCCCGCTCAATTCCCTGGGCAGCTTTGACATGCCCTGTCTCCTATATTATTATTACTGCTGGTGGGTAAGTTGTTAGACATGACTTCATGGTGACAGTCAAAGTTGTGCAACTGTCTTGATGGGTATATGCAGAAATATTTTATTCCATCTATTAGTTTGTGGAATAAATTGACATCATTGCTACCTACTCATCACAAGCGTTACTTAATTTCTCTTAAAGAACAGGGTTCCATGGTGTCTGCTGAACCATGTTGGAAAAGGCTGTTAAACTATGAAGTACAAAGCTCTCGGGGCCTTTCCTTTTTTTGTGAACTGAAATTCAGAGAACTGAATTTGACACTGTATTTTTTTTTTTCTATTTCATATTTGTTTAATAGAGTCAATAAGCTTTGCTGGAGCATGGTGTCCTAGCTCAGCTGCTTAGTAGTCATTAAACTTTAAGCAACTTAATATTGTGAAGATAAACCAAGATGACTCTAAAGTGGCAAGTTTAGAATTTAACCAGTAATGAACCATTTCATGAGGGGCAAGGTCCGAGGTGAATGGAATTCTACTGACCCTTCCACAGACTGTGATTTTAAAGACAGGGTGAGGAATAAGGATGGGATGGGGGTGGGGCTCCAGGAGTTAGGAAGTGAAAAGTTACAGTGTCACTCTACGTGAAGGCCGGTTGTGTCTATTCACTGGTAATTAGCAACAGCAAGATCAATTCTTCTCTACTGCAGAAAAGACAGCTGTCATCAAGAAATCAAAAAACAACAAATGCTGCCCAAGGCTACAGTGAAAAAGGAACCTTTCTACATTGTTGTTGGGTGTCTAACTTTTCTTGTTGCTGAGACAAAGTACCCAACACCCAAAATTAAAGAAGGAAAGGTTTATTTTGGCTCACAGTTTGTAGAGGTTTCAGTTCATAGCTGGCTAGCTCCAAGGCAGGGTGGCATGGCGGAGGGTCATAGGAGAAACAGAGGAGAGGAGAAACAGTTCACGGCAGGCAGAAGACACAAGGCAGCAAGCTCGACCTTCTTTCTGTCCCTTATATCGTATCTAGGCTGCCCACTCTTAGGGCAGGTGGCGGTCACACCCATAGTGGGCCTTCCCATTATCCACACTCGGAACTACGTCAAATTTATCATTGGACTGATTTAGTAATCACACCCTTAATCCCAGCATCACACCACACATTCTAGATCCACCTGCCTCTGAGAAGCCCCACCTAGGACCCATGAGGTTTTTGGGGGGACATCTAGAGATAAGTCAGTGGGTATATACACTAGTACAACCATTGTGGAATTCAGTATGGAGATTTCATCAAAGAACTAAAAATGTAATCCTAGCCCATAGGAGTCAGTAGGATCACCATGAGTTTGAGGCCAGCCAGGGATACATAAGTGAGACCCTGTCTCAAAAGAACAAAACAAGTTTGATTTAGTTCTGTTATTTCTTTGCTGGTTTTTTGTCTAGTTGATCTATCTCTTTGTGTCAGTGAGGTGTGAAGGTCCCCCGTTACAACTGTGTTACTGGTTGTTGATTTTTCATGACTATTAGTATTTGTCTTATAGAGTTGGGTGCTCTCGTATGTGGTACATACATATTTATGATTGTTATCTCTTTCTCTTGAAGTTTTCCCCTAATATGTAGTGACCTTCTTTATCTCATTTGATCATTCTTGATTTGAAGTTCACATTGTTGTGAACAGAATAGCTACTCCTGCTTTTTTCTGGGTTTGTGCTGCATGGAGTATTGTTTTCCATCCTTTCATTTTCAGTCTATGAATTTCCTTTTGAGTTAAATGTGTTTCTTGTATACAGCATATTGTTGGATTTTCTTTCTTGATCCACCCTGCCAGTCTGTTTCTTTTAATTGGTGATTTGAGGCCATTTACATTGATTGTTATCATCAAAATACTATTAGCATATCTCACAGATCTAGAGAAAACATTTCTAAAATTCACTGGGAACCAGAAAAGACCTAGAATAGCAAAGGCAATCCTGGTCAACAAAGCCAAGGCAGGAGGCATCACAGTCCCTGACTGTAATAAAATCAGCATGGTATTGGCAAAAAACAAAACAAAACAAAACAAAACAAAACAAAAACCCAAAACAAAAAAAACAAAAACTGACCTGAGGATCAGTGGGACAGATTAGAAGATACAGACACAGCTACAAATACACTCAGCCACCTTATTTTTGACAAAGGGGACAAACATATTCACTGGAAGAAAGCATGTTTAATAAATGGTGCTGCAAAAACTGGCTTTCAACATGCTGAAAACTAAAACTAGACCCATGTCTATCACCATGTACTAAACTAAAGCTAAAATGGATTAAAGATCTAAATATTATAACAGAAACACTACATCTACTGGAAGAGAAAGTAGGTAGAAATCTTGAAGACATGGGGTAGGCAGAGAATTCATGAACAAAAACCAAACTGCATGGGAAATACTTCAAAGAATCAACAACTGGGATCTGATCTTACTGCACAGCAAAAGATATCTCCAAAAGAGTGAAAAGAAAACCCACAAATTGGGAAAAAATTTTAGCTAACTGTCCGTCAGACAAAGGACTTCTATCTAGAACATTTAAAGAATTTTAAAAAAATCAGGCCCCCAAAATTCAAAGACCCAATACAAAAATGGGCATCTGAGATAAACACACACTTCTTACATAAAGAAATATAAATGGCAAATAAATATATGAAAAAATGTTCAACATCATCGGTCATTTGAGAAATGCAAATTAAAACAATGCTGAGATTCCATCTCATCCCAGAAAAATGACTATCATCAAGAAATCAACCAATAACAAATGCTGGTGCAGCGGTGGGAAAAAAGAACCCTTCTCCATTGTTGGTGGGAGTGTAGACTGGTTTTGGGGGGACATCAGTGGAAATCAGTATGGAAATTCCTCAAAAAACTAGGATTAGAGGTCCCATTTGACCCAGCTATTCCCCTTCTGGGTATTTTCCTGGAAGAAATGAAAACATCATACCACAGCAAAATATGAGCACCCATGTTTATGGCAGCACAATTTGTCACAGCTAAATCTTGGAAACAACCTAATGTCCATCAACTGAGGAATGGATAAAAAAGATGTATTTTTATACAATGAACTATTACTCAGCTATAAAGAAAGATAAACTTGAGGCTTTTATAGGTAAATGGATGCAACTAGGGACCATACTCATGAGTGAAATAAATCAGACTTGCATGTGTAAACATCGTATTGTCTTCCTAGTGTAAGAAACTGAAAGAGTAAATAAGATCCAAAAGATACAATAGATATAGTGAAAGGGAAAAAACTGTTCAAAAGGCAAGAACAACTGGGATGGGGAAAAGAGAAACGAATGAAAAAAATGTGAGTGTGTGTATATATATATATATGTGTGTGTATATACATATATATATATATGTATATACACACACAAGATAGCTAAGATAATTGTACTACTAATTTCTGTTCATTGAAAAGAACCGTTAGTACTTACACTGTTTGATCAATTTTGCATGCCTGTACCTGGTAATCTGAGCAACTACTTTGAAGATAACAATGCAATATAATTGTTGATTTCCTATCAACTTGTTTTGAAATTCTGTATCATTTTTGTTGGCTTTTTTTTTTGTCTCTTTAAAACACAAATTGTGTGTGAGCCAGCTTTATCTCTTTCAGGTAACTCTTCCCCAAAGAGTTGAAGTCATCATATTACAGTGATGTATACATACCTATGTTTACAGCAGCACAATTCATAATAGTTAAACTGTAGAAGCAGCCTATAGGTTTATCAACAGATGAATGCATAAAGAAAATGTGATATACCTACAATGGAGTCTTACTCAACCCTGAAGATACATCTGAGTCATTTGTAGGAAAATGCATGCACCTTGATACCATGAACTGCAATAAATCAGACACAGGTTAAACATCACATGATTTCTCTTATATGAGAAGCCAAAAATATGATATACCTACAATGTGATATACCTACAATGGAGTCTTACTCAACCCTGAAGATACATCTGAGTCATTTGTAGGAAAATGCATGCACCTTGATACCATGAACTGCAATAAATCAGACACAGGTTAAACATCACATGATTTCTCTTATATGAGAAGCCAAAAATATAAGTTGAAAAGCAAAATAAAAACAGGGAGGTAGACTTTGTGGAGAATGGAAGAGGTCCTAGGGATGAGGGAGCTGGGAAAGTAGGGAGGGGAAGAAGAAGTAAAAATGGTTAAGATGTGATATCTATATGTACCAGTTCCCAAAACAAATGTAATTAGTTTGCATTGGAAACATATACTAATTAAAACAAGCTAAAAAATAAACTTATAAGGAAGAAAGACAAAATGTAATTATCAAGGGTAAAAAAAATCCAAATTTTTCAACCATAAGACTGAAAAACACAGGCCCTCTCAGTTCTAATGACTACATTTCAAAGAAATGCCTTCCAGGTCTGTTATGTAGCTTTGAATTTTGATCCCAAACACAGTTGTTACATGGTGCTCTGAGTATAGTCCCCTTCCCTTAGAGAGTGGGATATTTGATGACACCCAATGTGGGCCTTCTTGAAGAAAACACTCGTCTCCAGGAGTGCGACCTGTATCTTTCAGACCCAGATTTGAGAACTTTTTGTGATCTTTTCCTTCTGTCAGAAACATTCTCTCAAACCTGGCACTGTCCTCCTTCCCGGGTGGACCTTATGTCTCCCTGGAGGTCTCTGCTCCAGTGCTCAAGCGGCTTCTCCCAAGATCTTCTCAGAGAAAGGTACTGTCCCCAACTATCATTAGATTTTACTTTCCACAGAGGTGGCTTCTATCCTAATGGAGCAATTCCATTTTTTTTTTTTTTAATCTTTTTTGAGACAGGGTCTCGCTATGCAGTTCAGGCTGGCCTTTAGCTTACTTTGTAGCCCAGGCTGATCTTGAACACAGAATGATCCTCCTGTCTCAGCCTCCTGAGTGCTGGGATTACAGGCATGCGTCACCATGCCCAGTGGAGCAATTGCATTTTATTTGAGGACTCACTAGGTGTCAATGGAGTATATTTCCTGTGAGGTTTGCTCACATTATTTTCTCCCTCTTCACATTGTGATTGTAACAAAAGAAATCCTCTTTGTATAACAAGAAACTATGTGATTTGTGAACTCATACTTTGATCTCCTTATTGGCCCTATACCCAAGGTCTTTCAGATGGACACTCCTGAGGGTGACAGAGACATATACATCTTGGAGGGACAGAGGAATAATTCACAACTGTAAGCTCTTTTCAGTAAATGATTGAACAATGGGTGGTCAGGGTCCTAAAGTCAGATGTTAGTTATATATAGTTGATTTTTTGGAGGCCTTGAGAATTCTCAGGAAGGCACTTAAGGGGTGAGATCACTAACATCATCTTAGAGATACAACCTTGAGCTGTTAAAACCTTTGTTAAAGGCTTCTATGGAAAAACAGGTGGAAGGAATCAGTTGTGCTAAGCCTCTGTAGTTTCTACCGGAGAAGTTTTTGCTCAGAGGAAGTTAACTAGTACAGTCAAGGAGAGAATCTTTGCCAGTTCCCATGCACAAAATGGTAATATACATTATTTTCCTCTTTTCTAACAGTAAGTGACACATTATACCTGTCTCTTTTCTTCCTATCCAGTAGGAAACATGGAGACAGATTTTTTTGTTGGTGTTGCAAATGGGAGGGGAACCAAGAGATAGAGGGTGGGAGAGACAGAGGGCTGAGGCAAGGGGAAGGGGATGTAAAAAGAATTACGATACGTTATATCCATGTACCAACTCCCTATGATGAAGGCACTCATTATGCTCTGCAAACATATACTAATAAAAATAAAAAATAAAGATGCAATATAAAACATTAAAATAACACAATGCAGGTGTATAAGAATATGATGGGTGGAGCTGCAACAATTATCTTGAGATCAGGAGGGAACAAACACAAAAAGGTAGACTGAATAGCCAACTTCCCAAGCATGGTAAGGTTGACCTTTGATGATGTCACTGAACCTCTTTGTTCTGCTAAAATACGTTAATGAAAAAGAAGGCCTACAAACTCCAAAAAACAAACAAAAGGAATGGGAGGCCGTTAAGCCAGGGGAAAACTCATGCCCTGGTTCCAAGTAAGTAAGCCAAAACTTAACTCAGAATTGAAAAGAAATTGAAGTAAGCTAGGCAGTTACAGGTGGGCAAGTTTGCTTTACACTGCTTTGAAATTACCATGGGAAGAATTCAAATGAGGCAACTGTTCAAATTCAGTTGCTTTGCTCTGCTTTCACATTGATTCTACGGTGGCCTTCTACTGGTGTCCTTTCCATATGAAAAAATCATTTTTAATTTGTAGCTGCCATATTCATGAATCTCTGATCAAATAAATCCTTAAAAAAAAAAAAAAAACTCCTGGGTTTAGTCAACCTCTCCTGTAATCCCTCTCCTGGGATTACAGGCATGTACTATCATGCTGGGCTGAAACCCTTAAAATTTTTAACCTGTTAAAATTTACATTTTAATAGTTCCTAACCAGGAACTGTATTTCCAGGCCAACCACCTTAAAAAAAAATAATTTTAGGACTGGGGATGTAACTCAGAGGTAGCAGTTACCTAGCATGCGAGGCCACCAAAGCCAAAACAAAAAAACAAAACCAACACACACAAAGGAAAAATAAATTAAACCACCCAAATAAAACAAATTCCAAACTTCAGAAGTGTAATACCAGAACATCATATACCCCTCATCTATTTTCTCCAATTATCCTATTACTATAGTGTGTCTGTCACAACTAAGAAACCAACATTGGAGTAGCAGTGCTAAATGCTACGTGCTATTTATATTTCACTCGTTTTCTAATATTCTTGTGTTCCAAGCCTCCTCCAGTAAACCACATTACATTTAGTTGTCATATTTTAGTTTATGACAGTTTGACAATTTCTTTTTCATGCTAGAAAACGTGTTTTCAGGTTACGGATCAGACGTTTTGGGACTTGTCTTTGTTGTCTTTTTTTTCATAGAACTGGGTTATGCGGAGGAATACCTCAGGAACATGTTATTCACATTATTTATTCCTGATAACATCCTTGGCTATTTGGCTAAGGTAGTACTTGCTAGGTTTCTCCACTCTGATGTTACTAGTCTTCTCCAGAAATCAAGCTCATAATAAGGATGAATGGTGCAGAAATCGAGCTCCCTCTCCTGGATGGAGTATGCACAGAAGTGTTTAGAATTCCCCTGCAAGGTAGGTGTGGGTCAGGAAGGAAATGGGAGGAGGAGGTGCAGTCACGAAAAGGGGTGAGACCGGGTCTTGGCAGAAGAACGGAGGGGGACGGGTGAGGTGGGGTGAGGGCCAGGCAGGGCCAGCCTGACAGGGGGATGGAAGGACCGAGTCAGGTACAGAGGCGGAGGTCGGCGGGAGAGGCGAGGCTGGGCTCAGGCAGTGGTCTGAGCAACTGCTTAAGAAAAAGATTCTCAGGCGCTCTTCAGGGCGCAGATCGCTGCCCGCGGGCCACTGGGATTTTATACCCTGGGCTCACCGGGAGAGGCGTCAGGTTGAGGGCTTCGCTCCTTGGGCTTAAAAAAAAAAAAACCACCAAAAAAAACTAGACAGCTGCGCATGCGCCCGCTGGGAGGAAGCGGCCAGCGGCGGAGGGAGCTCTGAGGACTTGGCGGGAGTGACGACCCTCACCTTTTCCCTCCGCGATTTAGTCTACGTATTTCTTCTTAGATCACCTAGAACACTGTTCCGGCTTCCGTACATCTTCCGCCATCTTGGAGGCAGCGGCCGGCGCGGAGGAGACTGAGAAGGACTTCCGGGTTGCGACCTTTCGTTGCCTGGGTAACGAAAGCGGGGTCGCGCTGCGGCTTTTCTTAGTATTAAATTTGTGTGAAAAGAAGTGGTTTCCTTCGCACACCCACGCGGGGATTGTGCACTACTGTAACCTCTCATCGGGTCATTTGGTCGGCGTTGTTGCTCTGCGCGCGAGGTTGCGAAGAGACCAGAGCCTGACATCACCCGCCTGGAATGCGAGGCGGTGGGGGAGCGTGAGGCCTCTGGGGTGCAGACGGTGCCTCTTGCCGGGGCTCCTCCTGCTCCCGGTGGCGGTCACCAGGACCCCTGAGGGAAGTTAGCGGCCCTGGTGTGAACCGAGCCCCGCACACCGCGCAGGACGACCGCGCGTGGCGCTGGGACCTGATTCCCAACTTCCGGTACAGCAACCAATGAACGTGCAGCTTCTGGGTGTGAGTACGGCCAGCAGTTACTTATTTCTGGTCATTAATTTCTCTCCCAGTATTTATTTAGAGGTAGCTTTTAAAATCAGCTGTATCATTATGTAAATGTGCATGTAAATAATATTATGTCGTTTATGTACTCATATACGGTATGTATGTCAAAATAACATACAAAAATAGTAGTAAAAGTCTAGGACGTTTTTGAATAACCATCCCTAAAGTCTTGATACAATTTAAATATGTATGATGTGCACAGAAGCAAGCCCAATAAGGATCACTTGCTTTATAATGTTCTAAAACTTTATTTTGTTTTTTTAGTCTGTATGTTTTGCATAGTTTTCTAAACTAGCATAAGCAGTACTTTATAATAGCTGCATTAAGTCCTGTCTTTATAAGAAGCTCCAGTCTATTGCCTGCCTCATACTGCTGTATTTAATGGATTTCATTTTTATGCTTTTAAGAAAGTAGTGTGCAGAATCTCTAGTATCCATTTTAGATTTTATGCTTGTATGCTCTCTTGGCTCCCATGGTCTCTCTAACCCGTTGCCAACACCCACTTAATTAAATTCATTTGAAGATCCTGGTCTTTAAGAACAGGCCACTGTTTGTTTCAGACTGAAAGGGGGATTTTTTTTTTTTTGTTTTAGTGGGTGGTGGCTCCTGTTTTATTCTAAGTGTAGTTAATTTAAATTGGTGCTTTAGTAAATGTTGATTAGGATTGAAATGTGGAAATCCCCACAGCACATATTTATGAAATAATTTATCAGAATTGCCATGATCAGTTATTATTCAACAGGGCCTGAAGATAAAACTGTTTTAGAGGAAGTTGGGACTGTGGACAATACAGTGACTCCCTGCCCTATAAACCTACTAATATGGTACAAAATCCTCACATTTTAATTGCCTCCATCACTGCGGGATCCAGATTTAGGGCTTGGAATGAATCTTTTCTCTACAAAAACACTTTGAATATACAAGTTTGCCTCAACTGCAAAACGAAGAAAAGAAGAAAAAATGAACCAAACATCTTGCTGAGAAAGTTTACCAAAATACTCATTTCTATAATAAAGGGTACAAACAGCAGTGATTATTGTACAGCTGGAAAGTAAGACTAAGAAGTGCTTTTTATTTTACAATAGGCATCTACTCAGAAACTACAGCTGTAGTATGCAGAAGGGAAGAGGAAGAACAAGCCGGATCAGAAGGCGAAAACTCACCCGAAGTTCTGAATCAAGAGGAGGTACTTTTGTTTGTTTTGGTGGCGGTGATGAAAGAAACACATAGGTTTTCTGAAAGTGTTCAAAGAGATTATGTCTTAATGAACACTCTTTAATGGTGCCCTTATATTCTTTTAAACCCTGGTGAGAGTAGTATGAATCTATTTAATTCATTGCTTCAGGCTCTTATCTGGAGACGATGATCCCAGATTTCTGGTTCTGGTTTTATCTTCTAGCTTACTGTAGGATAGGAGGGTGTGGGTGTAAATTCATCACTGCTAACTCAGTGTAACCCAGGCTGAACGAGGTATAACATGTGAAAGTGCTTGGCCAACTGTAAAGTGCTATGTGAATGGAATTGTTATGTATATAAAAATTAGTGACACTGCTTCTAGTTGACCTCAAACATGTCAGCACCATTCTGAACTGGTAGTATCCATCTTTGCCCTCCATAGCAGTTGTCCTGCTGAACCTTACCTTTTTTAGGTTAGCTTCTTCCTGTGCTTTCTGCTATTTGTCATGAGGATGATTTCAGCTGGTTCTTTGCTAGTTTGTTTACACCCTTATTTCCTGTCCTATTTATTGCTACCCAGTTTTCTAAAGGAACAGCTTCCATGTTGGCCTTTTGGTGAGGAAACCCTGGGGAGCCTCATTCCCTGTTATGTGAGAACTGAACTCCTGCCTGACATTCAAGTTCCTTTAGAAGGGAGCCGTACCCTGGTAGCTCCATATGTCTTAGTACAATAGGTCATCTCTGCTCTCTGCTTCATGAACACACTTCCCACATTCACCTCTGCTTTTCCTCATAATCCTCCTTAGACTAGAACAGTGATGGCGAACCTCTTAGAGCTTTCAGTGATACCAAACAGCCTGCTGCTATGCATCGTGCCATAGGTTTGCCACCACTGGCCTAGAACATCTGTTTTTGTTTCTCCTTGCTTGTCTACTTTCTCTCTAGCCTTCAAAACTGGGTTTTGGTAATACCGTTTCTAATTCTCACTAATGTCAGCCTTTCCTTGTTTGCCAACTAAACCACCATTTTTTTGAGGGTGAAGAACTTGTTGAGTGTTCTTAGTGGTTAGCATGTGCTGTGTGTCTGTTAGTGTATAGTAGTGGCTCATGAAATGGGCATTGGGTCTGCCTGTAGTCTTGGCTGCTTGGGAGGCTGAGGTGGGACGACTGTGGGCAATACAGCGACACACTGCCCTGTAAACCTACTAATATGGTACAAAATCCTCACATTTTCATTGCCTCTATGAGTCATATTTTTCTGTGAGTTCCTTCGTACAATAGGAAAATAAAAATCTTTTTTTAAACTTGCTTGTCTGTATTTTGTTAACTTAATTTTCAGACCCCCGCATAGTAATCTAATAGAATTGAAAAAAAGCTTTTCCTCCCCAACAGTGGACACTAAGGTAATTTCAGTCCTTGTCTGTCTCCAGTAAAGCTGCTGTGAATATCCATGTACAAATCTTTATCTGGACATACGGTTTTTTCCTTGGAGTATCTACTTAGCTGTGGAATGGCCAGATCATTTAGTAGGTGTAGGTTTAACTTTTTATAAGAATCTTCAAAGTAGTTTTTCGACGTATCTACCCTATTGTATATTCTCGCCAGCAGTTTGTGAGAGTTCCGGTTGCTCCACATTCTTGGGAACACTTGTTATTGACTATAGCAGTGATGGCGAACCTTTCAGAGCTTTCAGTGGTATAAATAGCTTGCTGGGGCAAGTGTGCCATAGTTTGCCGCCACTGGTCTGTAGTGTCTAGGACGCGACATGTGTCCTAGAGAATGTTTCGTGTGCACTTGGGAAAAATGTGTATTCTGCTGCTATTGGATGATGTCTGTCAGTGCCACCTGGTTTATTGTGTTGCCAGCTTTTTCCTTGGTGATCTTGTACTCAGTTGTTGTGCTCGATTACTGAAACAGGTCTTCAAGTTTCTAGTTATTATTGTAGAATTGTCCTTTCTTCCCTTTACTTCTGTTAGTTTTTGCTTCTTGTATTTTAGGGCTGTGTTGTTAGATTCATATATGTCTATAATTATTACATCTTTCTGATGGCGTAACACTTATTATGAAATGTTCCTCTGTAACGCTAGTGGCACCTTTGTTTTAATGTCTTTTTTTGGACTGGTACTAAATAGTCTCTCCAGCTCTCTTGCAATGGTGTGTATCATGCATTTTTTCATGCTTTTACTTTGGATCTCTTTGTCTTTGAATCTAAAGTGTGTCTCATGTACACAGGATTTCCTTGGGTCTTGTTTATTTATCTTAACAAACTGCTTTTTGCCTGGATTTCTTAGTCCATTGACATTCAGTGATATTATTGATACACTTGGATTTGTATCTGCCATTTTTTGTTTTGTTTTCTATATGTCTTGTGTATCTGTCTTTGCTCCTGTTTCTCCTTTACAGTGTTCTTTGTGCTAAATCATTTCTAATATAATGTTTTCATTTCTTCATTGTCGTTTCATTATATTTTTTGAATTATTAATCGTAGTTCTAGGGCTTACCGTATATGCCTTAGTTTGCTCAGTTTATTTTTGTCTAGGTCTTAGGCACCTTGGGCCACCATGGCAAAGTACCAAGACTGGATGGCTTAAATAGTATAAAATGATTTTGCATAGTAGTGGGTGCTGGAAAATGTAAGATCAGGTGCTGGCTGGCTGACTTGGCTCCTGGTGGTAGCTGTCTTTGTGGTGGTAGCTGGGTACATTTTGAGTGTGTCTTCACATGGCACAGGGTCTCTATCTCTTCTTTTTTTTCTTCTTTTTTATGAGGCTGTCGGTTTTAGAAGGGTTTAGGTTCTATGAAGGTAACCAACCCTGCAGCTGTAAATATGCACTCTCCCACCCTTTTCTCTTATAAGCCCCTCTACTCCTATAATGAAGGCTGCACTGTCATGACCTCATCTCTCTGTTTGTATCCCCCTAAGGGCCCCCTCCAAGTACTGTGATAGTGGGGGTTAGGTTACAGCGTAGGAATTTTAGGAAGGCACAAACTTTCAATTGAACAGTCTTATTTATTTATCTTTTAGTTGTTCTTAGTAGTATTTTGTAGTTTTTGATACACAAGCCTGTATATTATTAGATGTATCTCTTAAGAATTTCATATTTCTGGGCTGGGGATATAGCTCAGTGGCACAAGTGCCCGCCTTGGAAGTGCAAGGTCCTGAGTTTGATTATCGATCCAAAAAAAAATTTTTTTTCATATTTTTGATGCTACTAAAATGATATTTTTAAAATTAAAATTTGTGACTGTTTATTGCTAATATATGGAAATAAACATTTGATTTGGTGTTGATGTAACCTGCTACGTTGCTGAATTTACTAGCTTTTTTGTAGACTTTGCTAGATCTTTTACATGTGTGCAGGTGTCCTCTGAGAATAAAAGTTTTACTTTTTTTTTTTTTTTCAGTTTGATTTCTTTGAGTATTTTTCTAGATACATTTTACTGGCTGACCTCTCAGTACAATATTGAAATGCGGGGGAAAGAGGGACAACCAGACATCCTTGTCTTGTTCCTGATCTTAGGAAGGCTCACAGTTTTTTACCATCATATGTATCAGTTATATATAAAGATATTTTTAACCAGATTGAGAAAATTTCCTTCTGTCTTACTTTACTGAGATTTTTTTTTTTTATAGGAATGGATGTCGGATTTTTATCAATGGATGTTGGATTTTATCTATGGAGATGGTCATAAGGTTAATGGTTTTGCTGTTTTAGATTACATTATTTGTGTTTTTTCATAAAATTTATTCCCTTTTGTATTAGATTTTTATCACATTGACAGATATGTGAGAAAATCACTGAAATAAGTGAATTTTGTTCTGGGTCATGGTTTCAGGCCCTGGTCACTTGGTCCCATGGTTTCTGGGCCCTGGTGAGGCAGAACACCTTTGTGAAAGGGTATGGTGGGATAACCGGCTTGGTTCATGGCAGCCAGAGGCAGAGTGAATTAGAGAAGAAAGGGCTGGGAACAAAATACACTTCCAGAGTGCACCGTCAGTGACCTCCTACTCCTTCCAAGTAGACCTTCCCTCCTAAAATTGCTACCATCACCCAGGAATGTCATCAGATTATGAGTCTAACAATCGATTAATCCACTGATGAGGTCAAGGTCCACATGATCCGGTCACCCTCCATAGGCCTTACCTCTGAGCACTGCTGAACTGACAGGGCCAAGCCCAACACAGGAGATTTTTGGGGGATATACCAGGTCCAATAATGTCTTACGTGATCTGCCTGATACACCTCATCAAAGATTTGTTTTAAACTGGTAACCTGATTACACAGTGATTTTAATCATGTTCTTTCCTGATTAGTGAATGAGAGCCACAAACCTGAATTTATAGAGCTAAAGAAGTGGCTGAAAGATAGGAATTTTGAAGACACAAATTTAATACCTGCTCGATTTCCAGGTAAGAGAGTCGCATTGGGCTCGCCTAACCTCTCAGGTGAGGGCCTTGGGGAGAACCTGGGGAGAGTCTCACAGTGGGCTGGGTTTTCTCTGCCTTCTTCCCTTGGAGCTATACTATTTATTTGTACTTCATGTTGGTGTAAAAGTGAATGCAAGTGACCTGCAGAGAGGAATGACAAAATGATGAAGTAAAGTTTGAAAATTAGAAAAGGTAAATGAGCATAGAAGCATGAATTAAAGTCATTATGTATGTATAATGTATATATTATACATTATATATACATTATGTATATATACGTTATGTATATATAATGTATAATATATGTATATGTTATATATATGTATATACACATATAATGTCTAGAGTATGTATAACACCTGAACACCACAGGTATAAAATCTGACACACTTGTCAGAGGCCAGCTGCAAATTGGACTCATCTTTCCAGCAGCTTGTGCAGTGGATAGGATGAGTGACCTTAATCCGAATATTCTGTAAACTAGACTGCATTGTTTACTGAGCAGATACGGGAAAGATGTTTGTGTACCTCGGTGAGTGGTGCTTTCGGCAACATCCCTGTGGTGATTTTATTGTTCAGACGTGCAGGTTGATGGGATTTTCCCAGACCCCAGTAGGTGAGAATAGTTTCCTAAAGCAGAGGGAGGGTCCAGAAGCAGTTGAGATGTGTGTTCTCTCTTGGGTGGTGTGGCTGCAGGAGAGTTTCCTGGGAATGCCTCAGCATACTTGTCCTTGGCTGGTTTGCAAAAATGGTCCCCACATGTTGGAGAAGCTGTATGTGGGGCCAGTTAGTCCAGAAGCTGTAGACTTCCACAATCACCTGAGCTGAGACAGATAAACATTCTCTTCTGTAAATGGAATCCTTTATTATGGAGGTTAGATGGACATTTTCTTATGGCACAGTCTCTCAGGAAGCTGGACATCTTGCTGTGTGTGCCTGCATACAAGGCTACCCTGCTCTGCCCATGTGTGGGCTAGAGATGACCAGAGTGGTGGACCAGGATGTTCCCTGAAAGGACTCCGGGCCCCAGCGGCACAGGGGTAGTTGGATGACTAGGACGCTGAAGTTCTACATCCAGGGGAGGCTGCAGATGGTTTCGCTCACACAGAGCTTAGAGCGTAGTGCACAGATGCTCCCTCTGGCCGTTAAGGTGATCATTCAGGTACCCACTAGGGAACTGAACTTCAAGCAAATTAACTTTCTTTTACATCTCTCGTGATAAATGATTTCCCGTGTGTGGCCCTAGGTAAGTGCACTGATGTGGGTGAACTTGTTCCCCAGGAGTGAGTCAGGGGGCCTAAATAACAAGAGAATGGCTCCCAAAAAATGCACTGTGGTTCAGGTTCAGGGAAGCAAAGGAAGACAGGTCTTTTAAAGGAGAAACGAGGAGGGTTTGGTAAGTTGTTTTGAAACAGCTGTCCTTGGCTCCAGGACCAGTAATAAGGGTGGCATTAATCCCAGGTGAAACAGGCGATTGCTGGGCAGGCGCCCTTGTGGAACTATTTTTTTGTGCAAGGCTGTGACTTTGGCAGAATATTTTGTGATAGCATCAAGAAATCAAGTGCAAAGACCCTCCCTTCTTGGCCTTCCCTGGCTCCTTTTTGTCTAGGTTTGACACAGGTGACTCCATTTTGCTTCTCAAAACTTTCAGAGAGCTCCTTTTTTCTTAGGGCCTCTCCTAGTTTATGATCATGAACCATGGTTGTTGTCTGCAAACAGAATGTTTAACTCTCTGTTTCCGTGTGACAGGCAATGGTTAATGAAAGCCACTCTCAGATTCCTGTTCTCTGGAGTTCTTCACCAGTTGATCAAGAGAAAATAATGTCAAGAGTCTTGCTTTTAGATCTTTAGGTCTCAACCTTACCTGGCCTTTTAACTATTCTAAACCCATAGGTGGTTGTGGCCCTTTTCCAGAATAGCTTTCTGACCCTGTCCTCCCTGGAAGTCCAAGGCTGGGAGACACTAGCTTTATCTTCCGATGATTTTGAACTTCATTCACAGTTGTATTCTCATTGGGAGCTCTCGGACCTTGAAGTTGTCGTGGGAGTCACCCTTCTCTTGTCTTTGCTTCCATAGGAACGGGAAGAGGGCTGATGAGCAAGAAACCTGTGCGGGTGAGAACTTCTTTTTTATCCTTGAAACTCTGTACATTTTTTGCTGCTTTGTTTTTGGGATTCAAATGAAGTGAATTAAAAGTACTTCTGAAGTGCAGGCGTTTCTCTTTCTCACCTAATGGATGTGTTGAATACAATTCTGTCTATAGGATTAAGTTTGCTGTAGAGAAGTCTGTATTTCTGTCATTTAAGCATGTGTGGAAAGAGTCACCCTGAGCTGGTGGACCAGGGCCATGGCCATTAGAGACCCGGACCTCTTCCCACTCTGTCACTCCCTGAGTCTCCTCAGGGTTCTTGATTCCTGGGCAGCAGGAGGCAGCAGTGGGGAGAGGAAGGGCAGGATTTGTCCCTTTGAGAACATTCCAGCCCCACCTGACAGGCTAGTGAGAGATCGGGTTCATGACTCACTGACTCTTATTGAGGGGGAGGCGCGGTCCCCTTTGCCTGGCCATGTGTCCCCAAATGCAGCTGGTACGAGGAGGAGAGAAGGCATGCTGGGTAGGCCAGTAGCAGTCTGTGCCCCAGCTAGTGTTAGAAATGAAGCCACGTGATAAGTGGGCCGGGGAAACTGCTCGCTGGGAGTTGTGTGCAGCGTGGGAAGGGAGCCTGCTGAGTGGGCGAGGAGGCCTCGGAGCCCGTCCCCGGGGTGCTCCCCACTCTCCTGACCCAGCAAGACCTCAGTGCTTTGGGCTTCTGTTTCTTCACCCGGAAAATGTGGAGTTCAGTGACACAGATGATCTCTAAGGTTCTTTTTACTATTTTCTGTGCTGTTTTAAAGGATTATACAATGCACAATTTTCTGTAAAGCTAAATGCTAATTTCTTCCTTTATTTTTACAATTATTTAAATTTATATACTTATTTATTTTACAGGGACAGAGCAGGGTGGTGCTGGGTGGGTATCCCCAGGTGCCACACATGCTGAGCATGAGCTCTACTGCTGAACTACCGCCCTCCCAGCCCTTATACTGATTGTCAGTTCCTCAGTTTAATTTGTTTTAAATTCAGGTGTATACACATGTTCATCTGAAAGAATACTATCTATCAAGGTTAGAATCCTATTATGTTGTTTTTATCATTTTTAAGTTTCCAATTGTAAATACATACAACCTAAAATTTACCATTTTAACATATTTTTAAGTGCATGTACCCTTCAGTAGTGTTAAGTATGTTCACGTTATTATGCAAGGTTTTTATTCTCTTTCTCGCGTGCCTGTCTGCCTTTGCTATATTCCCAGCCTTTAAAAAATTTTTAGGTTGAGACAGGGTTGGCTAAGTCACTAAGCTGCCCAGATTTTTATTTTCTAGGGAAATTCTAATTGACTTTATTCCAAAGCAGAATTTGAGAGCAAGATACATACCTCATATGTTATCTGTAGGAGCTTTGTTTAGATCAGGAAATGATGACGGGCAGTTGCTTCATATGTACTTTCAAATGTGAGTTTTTATTAAACTTTTTAAACAGACATACTTGTCACATGAGGTGCACAGATTTTAAGTGTTTAGTCGGAAGCGTTTTTTGATAGAGGGTTGTATCCCAAATAAGATCTGGGTGCGTTGTCAAATGTTTTTGGCTTTCTTCTGAAAGTCAAGGAGTGTAGGAGCCGGAGGAGTCTGTGGCGATCACTCCAGCTTAATCTTGCTTTACAGATTCAGAGGCCAGAAACCGAAGCCCGAAGATCCTTGGCTGGTATTTGTAAACGTCTTAGATGGCAGTTACAATGAAAGGAGAATCTTATGTTTCTTTTTCAGTGCTTTAATTCGTGTCTATACTTGTGTAACATTGGTGTCTGGTGTTTGTTACTTTACTTGCTAAAACTAAAAACCGTACTTTCGCAAGTGGTAGAGTTAGATCCCTGCTGTGCTAGGTGGGCTTCCTTTTCTTAAGCTGGTGGGCACCGGTCGTGCGGAGAGGAGGCCATCGTGCTGTCCTTCAGATTTGACTGGGGAGCATTTTTGTTTTTTGCCTTTGGTTTTGTTTTGCCTTTTGAAGTCAGAGTCTCTGTGTTGCCAGGCTGGTGTTGCCAAACCCCTGGTTTCAAGTGATCCCCCTACCCCGGGCTCCTGAGCAGCTGGGACCACAGGAGCAAGCCACTGTGCCTGTCTTCACTGGGGAGAATGTTTCTGAGTGGCATCTGCCTGGCCCTCTAGATAGCACTATTTCCTGGCATGAGGAAGAGAGGGAACAATGTGGTATGAGCCATCAGCGTGTTCCTGCATTCCCTTCTGGTGCAGCGTGGACTCTGGGAGTCAGCCCATCCTGAGATCTTCCTTCCCACTGGGGTTGTAGAACCTGGCAGTAGAGCAGCAGCCCTGCCTGTGCCTGCCAGCTCGGGGAATCAGGAGTGAGACCCCAGGTGGGCTCGTTGGTGGCAGTAATTGGGTTATGGGGGCTTCACTACTGGGTTATGGGGGTGTTCAGTAAATGTTCACTCAGTAGATGATGTGGGGTCAGGGACTTCATGAAACTCATACTCACAGATCCTTCCCAAAGCGTGGCAGTGCTAAACTTCCTTTGTTTTTGGCAGGAGGGACAGATGATTATTTCATTACCCGAGAGTTGCCTGCTCACCACAGACACGGTGATTCGAAGCTCTTTAGGGGCGTACATCACTAAGTAAGTGACCCCAGCATGCTTCTCTGGTGCCAGAGGTTCCCTTGAAGCCTGCCATTGATAGACGTCTCGTCTAAGGGACAGTTCATGAACATGAACTAGCCCCTTGTCTACCTAACAGATACCTGAAATGAATGGAAAGTTGTTTTTATTTTCAGCTCTAGGAAGTTAATTCATTTTAACTGCATCTTCAATAGGCTTCCTGGGATGGGGATATGGATTCTTATCCATCACGTATTAGTAAATGAAAATAAATAAAATAATACATGTAAATCACCACCTACTGCCTGGACTCCTAGTAGCCTGTTCTCTTCCACCATAGTAGGTCTTGGCAGTTGTTCATTAGCTGTTTTAATTTTGCCGTGGTTGTACTTACTTGAATTGTTCTTCAGCTGTGAGGAGCTTTGACATTATGGAAGAATTAGTGTACTTAGGAAGAGGGGAGAGCGGGGAGGTGGGAGTTGAGAACTGTTTTCTCGCTCATGTGGTGGGGCTTTGCAGTGGGCATCTGTGAGGACAGGGTGAGTGAGGAGCTCTGCAGAGGGGATTTCTAAATGATTAGGGCTGTTTCTTATCACTTACTGTAAGCTGTGGACTTCTTACTGGGCATGTTTTTGAATAAGAGTAATACA
>NW_004955407.1:35190093-35227523 GCF_000276665.1 Chinchilla lanigera | reverse complement strand
CTCACACCCATAATCAATCAAACTCTAAAAGCCTGCCCCATGACCGCATGAGGCTTTGGGGGGACACGCAGACACAAACCATAACAGAGTTGTTTCTCAAGTTTTGAGTAGAGTGTATGGCAGTGTAGGAATCCAGACTTTGGAGGATTAATGAAAACTTTTTCTAAACATATTCATGTTACGTGGGATTTTTTTTGCTAAGTATGCAACACAAAAATACCATTATGCATAATCTATAATAGAGCATATATGTTTAGGAATAAAAGCTTTAGAACTGCAGCAAGTTTATAATGAGCATACTCAGTTTGCAGTCCAAGTTGGTGCAGGCTTCTGCAACTTGTGGTAATGACAGAGGCATAACTTTCTGTTGTCCGATATGGTCCACATTGGCCACAAATGAATGTTGGTTTTTGGAAATATGGCTCGTCCTACTTAATTGAATTTAAGTAATTGAATCCAAATACTTGAATTTTAAATATTATTCAGTTTAAATAATTTCAATTCATAGTTGCACGCATGTACCCAGTCATTACTGCACTGAAGTGTGCAGTCAAAGCTCCCCACAACCATATTTTAAATCTATATCCAGGGGAAAGAAATGGACTTACTGCAAAAGCTCACAAACTGGAGAAATAAGTTGGAAGTTTTTGCAAAAAATCTTCTCTTATGAAAGAACCCGTCAGTTGAGCTGGAAGTCTGCTTTTCTGATGTGATCATGTCTTGTCCAGAGCACGTGTACGGGTGTGTTCTGGAGAGGAAAAGCTTTAAGCTGTCTTGGGTGCATGAAGTCAGTTTAGAGCACTAAGATTGCTAAGTGTGAGCACAGTCCTCTGGCACCAAGTACACCACTTGCTCTTTCCATATTTTGAGTAAAAATCATTTCTGTAAGCAGCTTTTCATTTTACAAGGTGGAAGCCGCCTCCGTCTCCTCTCCTGGCTCTGTGCACGTTTTTAGTCTCACAAAGGCACGCTGGTGAGCAGTCTGTCTGGAAGCCTTACCTGGATGTTTTACCCAAGTCCTACACCTGCCCTGTTTGTTTGGAGCCAGAAGTGGCGAATCTTCTTCCTGAACCTTTAAAAACAAAGGCTGAAGAACAGAGAACGTCTGTGCAGGAGTTCTTTGCTTCCTCCAGAGACTTTTTTTCCTCCCTGCAGCCTCTGTTTGAAGAGGCCATTGACACCGTGTTCAGCTACAGCGCCCTCCTGTGGGCCTGGTGCACAGTCAACACCAGAGCAGTGTACCTGAGGGCCAGGAGGCGGGCCTGCCTTTCATCAGAGCCCGACACCTGTGCGCTGGCTCCTTACCTGGATCTGCTGAATCACAGCCCAAGTGTCCAGGTGAGAAGCTGACATGGAGACGCATGTTTTCTTTGGAGAGGCAGAATCTAGCATGTAGAGTCTGGGACTTCCAGCGGTCAGTGGAAGCACTGAGAGAGATGCTTCTGGCTTCAAGTAAATGTGTTACACCAGCCTCCACCTGATCCTTTCCACAGGCCCCTGTCTGTCTTTCCTTTGCTCTGTTTCTCCACTCTGCTGTCCTAGCCTGCAGGGCCCTGTGCTGTTCCCCTGGAGAGCCTTTACCATCAAGCCATGGTGCAGCGTCCTCCTTGCCCTTCCCCCTTCCAGACTGCGGCGGAAGTCTAGCTTGCTTTCCTCCCGTCCCTTTCATCCTTGCTAACTTATCCGAGAGGGCCTGTATCTTGGCTCCAGTCACTGACTGACTTCCCCCTTCCCCTACCAAGCCTGAAATTGTTGAAGTTGGAGGCTTTGTCTTGCTCTTCTTTGTATCCCCAGTGCTCAGAGCGGAATCTGGGCCATAGTAGGTGTTCAGTAAATGTTCACTGATGGATGCATGTTCATGGGGTACAGATTCTGGGAAATCATGAAAGAATCTTGAATAGGGAAACAGTCACAGATATCTTCTTCTTCAGCCCCTTCCCCACGTGGCACGTGCAGGAGATGAGGGCATTTGCAGGGCATGCTGCGTAAAGGCCTGACTGGAGGGAGAGAAGTGCCCATCTGGAAGCTCATATGGAGCCCAGTGGGGGCACACTGTGGACCACATGGCTGGGATCTGAACCTTTTCCATCCTCTTGGTGTGACATGCCACCACCAGAGGGTTGATACTGTCCTGTTGATCCCCCATGCTGTAAGAAGAGAGCTGAGGGAAGAGTCTTGCTGGATTTCTTGGGCTCAGGCCAATCTCCTGGCCCGTCCGCTTGTTACTTTTATAGGAACTCAACAATTGCTGGCCCGGTAGGCTGAGGTGAGGTGAGAGTGTGCTGTGGATGTTTAAGGAAAAGTAACAATTTCTCGTTGTAGGTAAAAGCAGCATTTAATGAGGAAACGGGCTGTTACGGAATTAGAACGGCTTCAAGTTGTAGAAAACACGAAGAAGTGTTTATCTGCTATGGCCCTCATGATAACCACAGACTGCTGCTGGAGTATGGATTTGTTTCCCCCTGCAATCCTCATGCTTGTGTTTATGTCTCGAGAGGTTGGAACCAGCTTTGTTATGGCTAAGATAATATTTTTCCTGTTAGGAGATATGGTTATTTTCAGTGATTCTTTTTTTAAATAGCAAAACCTTCAAATATCCTTATGTATCATTTATTTCCTCCTGCATAGAGCTAACTTAACTTATGGATCCTGGTTTCAGTGCTGAAGTCGAAACAGCAAAGCTTTGATAATGAGGATGAGAGCTAAGGGGTGTTTTATGGTAGTAGGTCAGAAGGTAGAAGATGGGGAAGGAAATGAGTATTAGTAGAGGGAAGAAATGAAAATATTGTTACTGAGGCATTGTTGATCACTGAAGACAGGGCGTGATAAGGGAGCAGTGAACGGCAAAGATTTACTGAGCACCTACTGTATTTAGAACACTGCTAACCACAGGGCCAAGTCTGTTATTTCATCCTTGTTTTTGGAGTTTAATGCCATGATAAAATGTTGATTTCATTTATGTACTTTTGTGATCTAACATGCACCTTCATTTATATTTCTGTTTTAAAATAGTCATCAAAGTTAGGGGAACAAAAGTCCAAATTTAGTATTAAAAACAGTACAGAGAAGGCTGATTCTGCCCCCTTTGGAAAGAACAGAGAAGCAGTTTCTAGGCCGTGAAGAAATGGCCACATTCCCCAGTTGTAGTTTGAGGTAAGGACAGATGAACTTAGAAACTTGGTCAAGGCAGTTTAATGACAATATAGGCAGAATAATGACAATATTTCTCAGAATGGAAATGGAAAATGAGCTGAGCTTGTGGATGTTTTGTCCTCCAGCTTGCAGGATATATTAGAAAACTAGCTTTTGGACTGGCCTCATGGTTCAGAATCCAGATAACTTTAAAGTTTATGACTGCACAATAATAGTTATCAAATAAGTTAATTTGAATAAAATTACATTTTCGTTACTTTTACATAAAAAGTAAAGGAGGACCTGAGGGGGAGACTCAGTGGTAGAACACCTGCCTCACTTGTTCAAGATCCTGGGTTTGATTCCCAGCACCACAGACAAACAAAACAAAATACAATTTAAAAAAGAAAACCTTTCACTCCCCCTTCCTCTCAATAGCTTTGTCAGTTTTTGCATATTTATTTTAAATAGTTTATGATTGGAATCATTAATGTCCAGACTATGTTGAATTCTGGCTTTTAAAGCTCAGTATTGTAAGACTTTTTCCTCAGGTTTTACCGAGCCTGTACTATAGTTGCTTGTTATTTTGCAGAAGTGAACATAGTATCTTAATTCCCTGGTTTTGCTGGTTGAGCTACTTAGTAAGAGCTGAGCTTGTGGATGTTTTGTCCTCCAGCTTTGGAAGTCCTACAGCTTGTCCGGGACTAATGAGCTCATTGAACGGGGCTGGAAGAGGTTTCTTTTATGTGAATGAGAAACACTGTTTAAACTTGCATACTCTGACTCAGTTGCTAATGGGAAGGAAAGTTGAGGAGAGACATACTTTTGTCTTCATTCCATCCTAAATCTCTGATTTTCTTCTTAATGTAGAAATACTTGTAAAGTATCTTCCATCAGTGGATAAACAGATGAACAAAAAGATTTCCATTTTAAAGGAGCATGGCTTTCTGGAGTAAGTGTGACACTTTCTTTCTTGGAATTGCTCTTGCAGGCAATTCTCATGAATTTCTGTAGGTATTAGGCCTTTCCTGACTTGTATCAGCTGACAAGTGGGTATTTATTGACCCCTTGCTGGGTGCGGTCCAGTTGTGCCTGATTTTGCATCAAGTGTAAGATGCTTAAAAGACGCTTATTTGGAGGATATAACATAGAAACTTGAAATTACTGTCACAGAGAGAGCCCTGCGTTGATTGATGGCCCTTGATGAGTTTGTCGGCACGGTGTGGCCAGGTGGGGTGGCACTGGGTTATTGCAGGCCAGCCTGGTCCCTAGGAGAACCATTACCAGGCACCATGGGTAAGCTGTAGCTGCATCACGGCACAGCACTTGGGGTACGTGGGTGGCTAGGCCACCCACACCAGGTGGGGTGGGCAGAGTTTAAGGCTGTCCCTTTCCAGTTTGTTTTCTGGATAATACCAAATTTTAAATAACCTAGCAATAGTGTGAAAGCAGGCTGGCTCTGGTGCTTTACGTT
Organism: Chinchilla lanigera; assembly: GCF_000276665.1. Taxonomy (NCBI): domain Eukaryota; kingdom Metazoa; phylum Chordata; class Mammalia; order Rodentia; family Chinchillidae; genus Chinchilla; species Chinchilla lanigera. The sequence goes on along the minus strand of NW_004955407.1, from coordinate 35,222,917 downwards.
TGTTTAATGGTCCAAGGTAATCTAAATTCTTCCTTATTCATCTCAGTGTGGACTGTGAGTTGTGCCCTCTTGCTGTGACCTCTCAACCAAGTTTTGCCTCTCACTAAAATTGGTTAGAAAGTAGCTTTTTATTTTAAAAAAATAGTATTTTCTGTTCCTTAGGATTTGTTGAGGGGCCGGGGGTATAGCTCAGAGGCACGGCACCTGCCTGGCAAGTGTAAGGTTGTGAGCTTGATTCCTAGTACCAAAAAATTATATATATTTATGAAGTACTTGAGATTATTTATGTTTTTGACCTAGGTTACAAGTAACAATATTTTGTGGCCCCATTTAAAAAGAAATGTTCTATTCTTTAGCTGTTTTTCATGGTGTTAATAAATAATGAAATGACAGATTACTGCTGTTTGTTTCCCTACTTTAGAAATTTGACATTTGGGTGGGATGGACCATCTTGGAGATTACTCACAGCTCTGAAGTTGTTATGTCTGGAAGCTGAAAAATTGTAAGTTCCACATGCGTTGGTCTTAAGCTGTTATAGTCTGGGCATAAGTTTGGGACATTTTTGACTTGGATTCAGATACTCATCCTGAGAGGAAAAAGGCTTGTCATCCTATTTAGTGTTCCTTCTGTATGTAGTTTGCTCTTGTAGAGTGGGTTTTCTTTCTGAGTTTTAACCACTTCTGGAATTCTGGCTTTAGATTACAATCGGTACATGGCTCTGAGGATCTTTCATCTTCTCCTCAGATGTTCCCCTTGGTGACCTGATGCTTCTAGTTCAGAGTAAACACTGCCAGCCCCGTGAGTGCAGGTGCTGTTCGGGCAGATCTCTGAGCAGGCTGCCATTTTCAGGCAAGCAGAACTCCTGACTGTGGCTCCCCCTGGTGCTGCTGAAGGAGAGGCCTAGTGTTTTTCCCCGGGGGAGGCCAGTGTGAGGAGCCCCTGGTGAGGACAGGCATCCTAGTCAGGCTCCTTCATGTGGGTTTCAACCTGCCACATCCCAACCCGGGGCTGGTCGGGAGAGCAGTCTCCCTCTTGTGCTGTCACATGTGGAGGAAGCACTTCCCGAAGATGGTAAACCTGGTGGTTAATGTTGATGTTCATTTGATTGGATTGAAAAAGGTCTGGGAAATTAATAAAGCACACTTTTGCATGTATCTGTATGGGTGTTTTTAGGGACTACCTGTATGTCAGACAGCAAATAAAGCGGGGAATACCTATTCTGAACATGAGCAGCAGTATCCTATAAGCTGGGGCACAGACTAAAGAAAAGTAGAAGGAGGAAGCCCCCCTGCTTTCGGTTGCTTTGGCTTCTTCGTTGCTTTGAGTAGCTTTCTTCCACAATGCCTTCCACCATGATGTTTCTGCCTTGCTGCAGACCCAAAAGCAATTGTGGCAGGTGACCTGTGACTAGAATCTGAATCCATGTGCCAAAATAAACCTTTCTTCTTTAAGTTGTTCATGCTAGGTGATTTGTCAGAGTGAGAGGAAGCGGACTAGCACAGGAAATTGGTACTAAGAAGAGGGATCATTGTGAATATACCACACCATGCAGTTTACAAGCTTTGGATCTGGTTTGAAAGAGTTTGCAAAGGTTTAGAAATGTAGGTTGCAGAAGCCCTGTGGTATAAGTGGAGCTTCATTCTAAAGGGAGCTCAGTAACCCAGAATGTTGGTAGGAATGGTCACAGGAAAGGCTGGTGCTCTTGAGGTTTCAAATGTGAATGAGAACTCAATTTGGAATTAGAGCAGAGGGCATTTGTGTTATGTTCTGGCAAAGAACTTACCTACATTTTGTCCTTGCCCTAGTATTTTCCATGGGGCTGAATTTAATGGTAAGGGACTAGTTTATCTGGTGGAGGAAATTTCAAGGCAGCAAGACAATTGGGTGGTGGCATAAGTATTGTTGGCTGCTTTTAAACCAGATTTACAGTGAACAGGGAGAGCAAAGAGCAGAGTGGAAAGACTTGAAAAGCTTGCAGTTTGCCTGGGAAAGATGCAAATGTAAACTTGAGACCAAAGAAGGTGTGGTTATTGAAGGGATTACCACCATATTGTACCAGCTCAAAAAGAAAGATACCTAGAGGGCATCTCAGGAATTAGCAAGACTCCTTTGAAGGGCCAAAGATGTAAAAGAGTAAATATTTCATTTGAAAAAGAGAGTCTCTGGGCATTCTGCTCCAGCAGGGCTGCCTAGGAAATTGGTTTCCTAGTATTCATTTCATCAAGCTTAGGCAATCAGAAGATGCTACAGGCATGGTCTAAGTGGGCTTGGCTACTGCTTTTGGTGACAGCAGACCTTAGCATTGTACACATGGTGCTGGTTTTGCAGGCATGCAGAATGCAAGAGTTTTGGGGTCACAGGCACTTCCACCTAAATTTCAGAGGAAGACCTGGGACACAAGACCGTATGTTTGCAAAATTAGAACCCCTGCAGGCAGCACCTGGGAAGATGATTCATGAGGCTGAGAATGAACGTGAAGCTGCAGTAGAGATTCTAAGAAGTCAGAGATGCCAGGAATGTGGTATACTATGGAGAAAAGCTGAAGGTCCAAGCCAGGCCAACCTAACAGGTGGCTGTGCAGCAGCTGACAAGGCTGGAGGAACAGGACTGCTCAAGTCCTTTGGAGCTCACATCCATGAATTCTGGACATGGATTGAATGTTTGTCCTGGTGGAATATGGTCTTTCTCATTACTCCTTGCTACTTTCTTATTACTGCCATACGGAATGGAAATACTTACCCTGTGCCTGCCCTATCATTGTATGTGTGTGTAACTTGCTTTTATTTTTACAGGTGCTCAATGGCTAAGAGTTTGCCTTATATCTCAGATGAGACTTTGGATGTAGGCTTTTGAGCGGTTCTGGAGCTTTTTAGACTTTAGGGAAGGAATTAGTGCTTTTTTTAGTTGTATACTGATGTAGTTATATCATGTTAGGTGGAATTATGGCCTTGTTATTGTCTTTATTTGGAGATTGTGGCTTAAAGAAGTACAGTTGTCAAGTTGACAAGTAGAAGACTTGTGATGATTAATACTGATGTCAACTTGGTTGGATTCAGTAACGCCCAGGAAATTCAGTAACTCCTTAGAGGGGAGTCTAGGTCAGGCTCACTCTGTATCACAGTTTTGGACAAAACATTTCTTCAGTGATCAATATTTTTTACGTGCAGAGCTGAGTAGAATCTAACCTAAAGGTTAAGGCAACAAAGGAGAGAGTCATAGTATGAAGGCAGAGGTGTTGAGTGTTGCCATCTTGTTCCATTCTCCCATTGAACATCTGCAGGCTCAAGAGAAGTCAGTGTTTAAAAAAAAATGGTTTTCACATCCTTGAAAAGTAACCTAGGTCATCATCATAACCCACACATCAGAGGCATTATCTGCAACAAAACTAGTGGGAAGCTCGTACTGCCCAGCTGTGTGACTGCCAAGATGAGTGATTTTTAAGTCATCTAAAAACAAGTGTAACTAGAGGGTTTAGTTAGGTTTCTCTTTGGTGGCGTCAAGGAAGAGACTCATAGTGAAGGGACTGCGATTATGCTCCAGTGGACAGCCTGATGTCTGGATTGACGTTGGGGCTCACTGAGGATATTTCATGGGATGAGAGTTTTTCCTTGAGCTGATACTCGCTCGGGGCTACCTGCTGTGGTGGCTGTGGATGGTTCTGCTCTTCCTGTAGGGGCTTGGGAGTAAAATTTCTCCCTGATCTTAGTAGCAACAATACCTGTAACCCTTGGATAATGCAGGTTTGAATAGTACAGGTCTACCTCTATGTGGAGTTTATTTTGGAAATTTGTGGCAATTAAAAAAAATCACAGATAAACTATAAATCCAAGAAATACTGAAAAGATTAAGAAACACTGAGGTATGTCATGAATGCATAAAAATGTATGTAGATAATAGTCTATTTTATCATTTACTAACATAAAATATATACAAATCTAGTATAAAAAGTTGCAAATTTTGAAAACTTACACACATAAACACAGATATACATGGCACCATCTGTAGTCAAGAGAAATGTAAACAAAGGAAAGGATGCAGTATTCAGTCATAACTGCATAAAATTAAATTATCTGCAGTGCATATGGCATTACTATAATAGTGTAGCCACCTACTATTGTTATTCTGGTGAGTTCAAGTGCTTTTGAGTTTCTGCTTAAAGTACCCTATAATGCTAATCATCTCTGTCAAGGCAGCAGTCTCTGTAGTAATAAGTTGCTCGTGGCAAGAAAAAGTGATCTTTTGGGCACTTATGGATTCTTCTTCATGTATAATACACATACCATACCAAGTATGTATTAATGGATTGAGTTGTTAAGGCTTCCAGTCAACAGCAGGCTTTTAGCAATTGAATTTTGGGGGAGTCAAAATTGTACACAGATTTTCAACTGTTCAAGGATGTAGGTAGCTGTTTTTACTCTGAGCACATGGTATCTTTTGATCTCATAGACATAGTGACTTCTGCAGCTGATAAGTTTGTTTCTTTTCATTGTAAAAACTCAGGCAAAGTTGTGGTCTACTCAGATGTGCAGGGTATTAAGACCTGTGACTCACCACTGATTCTTTGCTGACTGTATCTTCCTACCTCTCTTTCATTTTTCCTTTGTCTTATTCTCTCCATCATTCGTCTCATATAATGTTTTATCTTGTTGTGAACCCATGTAAGCGTCCTTAAATCCTTCTTGGTTCAAGGCATGTATGATTTTTCAGGCATTTTAGCGTAAAGTTAAATAAAGCTACTGATGTTACCCAGAGGTCACTTTTTTTCCCCTGAGTGAGTTCTAACTGGCTGATTGATGTGGCAGACAAAGCATGTGACCAGAATTCTGCCTGGTTGGGTCTGTGCACCATGTCTACCTCCCATTAGCTTTGTCCCCCAAGGTGAGGTCTCCTGCTTGCCAGAGTCCCAGTTTCTTTGAGTCTGCTATGAGGATAACAGTGCTCTCTTTGTAGGTCATTGTGCAGATCACGTTAGGTAATGGTTATTCATGAAACACCATGCGAGGTACATAGTAATTTTCTGCTTTCTTTCATGAGAACTCCTGTGCTTCTAAGGTGTCTGATGACTCCTCTGAAGGTGAAGACCTTAAGTTGAGTGCCTGTTGTGTCTTTTGAGGTGCTCTGAATTTCTGACTGGTGTGTGTACTTCCATTCTCATGATTTAGCAGCCATCCTCTAGGCCCTTCCCCTTCTAAGTCACTGCCACCACTTCTAGATTCTCTGCGTCCACAAGCTGCCCCTCTATCTTCCTCTCCCTCGCTACTGCTGCTTTCTTGTGTGTAGATTTATTCTTCCCCTTCTGATGCAGCCTCCTGCTTTGGCTCCCTCAGACCTACCCTAATGCCCCTGTGCTCTTCTGCCTGCTGGAAGTGGCCCCCACCTGCCTGAGCCCACTTCCTGTAGCTCTGTGTGTGTTAAGGTGGAGTGACTTACATGGAGAGAAAGGCTTGTTGACTGTAGGCTCCTTCTTCCACATGTAGAGCAATTTGCTGTGTGAAATGGTTTCAGGTTACCACCTGTTAGGAAAAACTTTACTTGAAGAGAAGGAAGCCCTAGAGCCTTAACTCTTTTCTGCTGTGGGCTTGCCTTCTTGCCTGTGTCTTCCTTCCTGTTCTGTCTTTTGCTTATTCCCACAGCTGGTGGATGTGACTTCACTTATTTGTGTGCCAGGCACAGGGTTATGAGGGTAATAAATCAGTCCCTGTCAGCAAAGAGCACCTGACCCCCTGGTTTTTCAGGCCTTGTTACTCCTTCTCTCACGTATTCCTTGACCACAGGAGCTGCCAGTGGTGTGGAGGTTTTAGGAAATTACTTATGGCAAAACTTTTATAAGAATAGGAGAGTCTGTGTATTGTGCTGCAGTGTGAAAGTTGTCTTTATTTTCCGAGAAACCTGCTGAAATTATTGAACATTTTGGTTCTAGTGCTTGCTGGACAAAAGTACTTCTCGGAGAAGTAATTTCAGATACAAATGAGAAGACAAGTTTGAACATAGCACAGAAAATATGTTATTATCTCTTAGAGGAGACTACTGCTGCACTTCAAAAGGTATGTTTCTAGTGTATTACATCTTTTTAATGGACAGGGAGAAACTGTATATATTTAGGGTGTGCAGCTTGATATTTTGACATGTAAATATGACAATACTGTGGTATGGCTTTAATCAAACCTTTTAACATCATCCTCACCTCACATACCATTTTCTGTGGTGGGAGCCCTTAAGATCTACTTTCTGACGGATTTTCTAGTATATAGTGTGCATATTGTTACTAATTGTAGTCCCTCTGAGGTACACTGGATCTGTGGGACACAGTCCTTCTATCCAGCTCAATTCTGCATCCTTTACCAACGCCTTCCCTACCCCTCTTCTACTGTCTGTGTCTGGTAATCTCCCTGGTGCTGTTTCTGTGAGTTCAGCTTTGGTTAGCCCGTGCACATATGAGGAAACATCACGTTTATCTTTCTGTACTTGGCTCATGTCATTTAACATAATATCTTCCTGGTTCAGGCTCATGTATGTTGTCACAAATGGCAGGGTTTCCTTTTTTATTTTAAAGACTGAACAGTAGTCTACAGCCATACCACCCTGAACGCGCCCGATCTCAGAGGCTTAACAGGGTGGGGCCTGGTTAGTACTTGGATGGAAGACTGACCAGTATACCACTCTGTATCTACAGCACATTTTATTCCTTCATCCAACTAATGGGCCCTTAGATGATTCCGTATCTTTGCTACACCTTTAAAGAATTAAGTGTTATTGCTTAATTTCTTAGTACTAGATTTTTTTTTTTTTTTTTTTTTTTTTCTCCGGTACCGGGAACCGAACTCACGACCCTGCGCTTGCCAGGCAGGCGCTTTTGCCGCTGAGCTAAATCCCCAGCCCCAGTACTAGATTTTTAAGTAGTCTTTTCTCTGTATGTTTTAATTTCATGAATGTTTTAATGAAATGAGAAGTCAGATCATTTCTATGAAGATTTGACTGGGATTTTATTTTATTTTATTTTATTTTTTTTTATTTTTTTTTTGGTTTTTCTCTGGTGCCGGGAACTGAACTCACGACCTTGCGCTTGCCAGGCAGGCGCTTTGCCGCTGAGCTAAATCCCCAGCGCCTTTGACTGGGATTTTAAAAAGTCATTTTAATGAGCTTTGATAACATTGTGAACAAAGACAAATATTATACGATTCCAGTTTTTTGAGGTCTCAGAATGCCCAACTTCCTAGCAACAGAGTGGAATACAGAGAGGGGCTTGGGGCAGAGGGAATAGGGTTATTAATTATTACAGAGCTTCTGTGTACAGTGATTAAAAAAAGTCTTGAAAGTGAATTGTAAAAGTGGTTATAAAGTGAATGCATTTTATGGTACTGAATTGTGTACTTAAAAATGTTTAAATGGTAAATTTTAGATGCATTTATATTTTACTATAATAAGAAATAAAATAACTTCCAGGTTTCTCACATGAAGGATGAAAAAGTGTCTTTGATAAACCAGCTCGCTTTGGTGGAAACACTGTGGACGGAAGAGCTGAAGATTCTGAAGGCCGCTGCTGAGACCCTTCGCAGTTTGCAGACCACACTTGTCTAACTTCCGCTTTGTGCCTTTGGTCACCTCCTATGGTGGGTGTGACTGAAACTTTTTCAAACCACAGTTGGAATAAACTGACTTGATAGAGAATCACTGACAGTGGTTGAATGGTTTCTTACTAAACAGTTAAGTACTTACCCCTTTTCTTTGCGCTTTTCCAACAAGTAACTGAACTTTTAAGAGCATCTTCCTGTGACACAGTCGTGGCCACTCCTAAGACACGGCGGGGCCTCTCGGGGCAGAAGAGGTTCTGGGCTGGGGAGCTGTGAGTGAGGACACGTGTGCCATCTGAGTGACACTTCTCACTCCACAAAATAAACTGCAGTGCTGCAGGGGGTGGGAGGGAAATCCTAAAGCATAGGAGGGGAGGGCGGCCGTGAGCAGTCTGGAGCCAGCTCAGACCCCGGCTGTGGTCTCTCCCTGCGTGTCCTGCTTCCTTTCTGACCACATGCAGAGGAGAGTGAGAGGTTGTGCTTTTCCTAGATGGACTGAAGAGGGTGCTGAGGAGCTTTCTTAGGGGACACTTGGTGCACCATGAGGACCGAGTTTCCTGGCCTGGCCTATGCCTGGGTTAGGCTTTACTGATGCTTAATTTTGAAAAAGGACTGGCCCAGCCATGCTGTTCTTTCCGCTTTGTTCTGGGCTGTCTCCTGGGCAGCCCTTTCCACCTTGGGCTCCAGGCCCTGTCTTGAGCCCAGCGGTGCCTCAGTGGACACTTCTGGTTGATTCTGGGGTTCAGTATTCCGTGCTGTTGACTTAAAGCCGTGGTAACATTTTGGTGTCTGCTAAACTCTTGCTTTTATTAATTAACTAATTTTTTAAAAATGTCTCTCAGACCCAGGCTGAGGAGAAGGGGACAGTTCCTTCAGAGCTGTTGAGCTCTTGAGGGCAGTAACAGAGCCAGGACTCAGAGCCTGCCTGTAGCCTGTCAGGGGATGCCCAGACAGACACTGATCCTGCCCGTAATCCTCCTTCCCTGTAACTTTCCTTTTCCCCAGAGCGCCAGGTGCTTTCTCATTGAGCTCGACAGGACCAAATGAATGGCTCCCACCTCAGAAGGCAGAATCAAAGCACACATTTTCAGTAGTATATCTTGAACATCTTTCCCTGTTCGTATATAGAGCTTGTGTTGATTTTGTTTTCAATAGCTGGCGTGTTTCATGATATGCTATACTGGGGGTCAGCAAACATTCTATGGAGAGCTAAATGGTAAATACTTCAAGCTTCCTGGGTTACACAGTCTTTGTCCCAACTGTCCTGCAGAGCACCCATGGAACAGTATGTAAGCTAATCGCGTGGCTGTGTTCCACTAAAACTTTGTTTTTAGTGAAGTTTGCTGATTTCTGTGCTGTTCCAGAATTTTTTTTCCTGTCTTCTACCCCCCACTTATACCTTTCAAGTTGAAAGTCCCCTTTGAATGTTGAAATCTTTGCAGACATCACACAGTAATGGTTTTAGTCCTCTAGTGATTAGGAAGAAAAGCCATAATGACAAAAAGTAACTTTTCAGATACATTTATCAATGAATATTTTATCATTTTATCACAGTCAGTATGAGGAATGCTAATAAAAGGCTTTCAGTGTGCAGTCAGTGCCTAATTTATCTATCTGTCATTTATCTATCTATCTTTCTATCTATCATCTATCAATCTTTGAATGAATGACATCACAGGGCCCTCCGGCAAGAAAGCTGCCCCTGAGTCTGAGGCCCACAGGGAGAACTGCTGTTTCCAGGCCTTTCTGCTTCCTTGACGTGTTTTTATATAACTGTGATCAGGGCTGCAAACCTGTCTGTCCCCAGCTGGGGAGGCCCAGCCTGCAGAGCTCTTTACCCGGTGGCCCTGTTTTCTTCCTTATTCTTGAATGACTCCCTACTCGCTCCAGGCACATTTCTTCCTTTCTGATTTTCTTTTTGAGCTGTGGGTGGTAAACCTCCAACTGCTGAGGACCTGAGGGGACAGACACTTCGCAGTTAAGGATGATTTGAGGCATTCCTCTGTAATCTTCCAAGCTAAAAACAGAAGCAGCCCTCCTCAGACTAGGGGCTTTAAGTGTTCCTGCCTCAAGGTAGACACTGACAGTGACGTTTTAGGAAACTGGAGCTACATTCAGTGAGAATGGCTTTCTCTACCCTGTGACCCGCCTGCTTCCCTGAGGGTTCCACAGAGGGGCCGTGCAGGCACCAAAGTAGGGGATTCGCTGTAGCTCCTCACTCGGGAAACAGCAGCTACGGACTCATGTTGGGCAGTGCGTTTTGTCCCCAAGGAGGGAGCATGGCGAGACCCACATGGATTTGTTGGCCGGCAGTTGAACCTAGGAGCTTTGTCTGAAATGCTACACCTTGGATCATTTGGAGAAGAACTTTCTTTAAAAGACCCAGAAAGATGTGGGCGAACTAAAGGAGACAAGAACATTAGGAGGAGAGAAGTAGGCTCAATGGGTTTTTCTGCAGCCCTGCCCAAGTCCCCCACACAGCATACACAACAACTCCAGTGTCCCCCAGAGCCAAGCTGGCATAGCATGCGACATGCCAGTGCCCCCACCCACAGCCTTCTACTGTCTCCACTGCTGGCGCTGCTCACCTTTCTTCGTTCTTTTCTCTGTCTTCATCATAGTTTCCTTAGGTGTAGCTTTAACCTTAGGCTGTAGGTTTAAAAAACAAAAATAGTAGACTTTTTTAAAAAAAAAGTAAGGTTACTACTTGTGCTCAGAGGAGGGCTATGGTCAAACCAGTAGACCAATGTTCAAAATGTGGAGAAATTAAAACCTCATACACTGTGGGTTAGGATGTCAAGTAGCGCAGCTGCTTTGGAAAAGAGTTTGGCATTTCCTGAAAAGGATGAGCATCAGTTACCTTTGACTCCACAGTATTACCTGATGCATTTTTCTTGAGTTGCATCTCCCCAAGAGAATTGAAAACACATTTACATAAAAACCATCAGGGAATGTTTATAAGCAGCATTATTCACAAAAGTCAAAAGCCCAAGTGTCTACCGCAAGGTGATGAAATAAACACATTGTGGTATATCCATAAAATGGAATACCACTCAGCCATGGAAAGGAGTGAAGTGCTGATACATGGTACAGCGTGGATGAACTTTAAAAACATTATGCCAGATGGAAGAATCCAGTCACAGAAGGCCACAGATAACTTCATTTATATGACACGTCCAGCTGAGCATCATCTTCAGTAGAAAGTGTATCAGTAATTGCTTAGGGGAGTAGTGGGGGTGCAGTGGTGAATGGAGGGTGACAGCCATAGAGCACAGGGTTTCTCTTGGAGTTTCTGAAAGTGATGAACATGGTCTAAAATTGACTGTGATGTGGTGACAGACCTCTGTGAAACTGCTAAAGCCCACTGAGTGGTACACTTCAGTGAATGGGTTTTATGGCACGTGAATTTCAGTAAAGCTGTTAAAAAGCACGGTTAGTATCTCACAGAGAATTATATCCCTCTTCTTCTGGAAGGTTCAGAAAGGCTTCTCACAGGCAGGCTCAGAGTTTGGTATCGATGATGATAATGATGGTGAAGCCCTGGCAATGTTAAGTGTAAGCCCTACACCATCCATCCCCTTTGAATCCTGGTAATGATTGGCTGAGGTAAGGTTCTCCTGATTTTGTGAGTGTGGGAGGGAGTTCGGCGAGGTGGGTCTTACTGAGTGGCAGGGCTGGGACTCAAGCCCGTGCTCCTGGTGTCCCGCACTGAACACAGCATTGGTGAGAGGTGCACTTGGGCTTCGGTGGGCACCTAAGCCCTGTGTGAGGTCAAAGTGTGGCCGGATTGGCTGGCTTGAGGGAAAGTCTGGCAGGGCTGTGGTGAGACCGTCCTGCTGCCTAAAGGTACTCTCTTGCCTGCACAATCTGGCCGGCTTTTGATAAGCAGAGAGAACCATGAATACATAGGAGCCCATTTTCAAAAAATGACAACCCATTTTCCAAGGTAATTACTAGTGACATTTTGTAGAAAACAGGTGTTTCGTAGCCTCAGAGTGGCAAAAGGTGAGTGCAGAGCTGCATGAGGTTTCCCAGTACAGGCAGTTGGAGCCTTTACTGGGATGTTGTCCTCGATCAGAAGCAGCCAGACTGCGTGACCCACACAGGCCCACCCAGTAAGAAGCTCTGGGGACAGCCCAGGAATGTGGGCTTCAAAGGGGACCCCAGGGAACTCCGGTCCATACTGTGTGTGCAAACTGCTGACATAGCAATTCCAAAAAAGGAGCCCCGAGGGTTCACTGGTCTTTCATTGGCTCTTGGTGGCATTAGGCAAACGTGAGCCTGAGACCCGGCGGTGCTGAGGCTGGTCCTCTCAATGTGTTTGGCACTGGGGGATAGCAGTGAAGAACTGCTCTGACATGTTCATTTGTAGGAGAAGCCCTGAGAGGCTGAGAAACATGTTGAGGGGCCTTTGATTTAGGATCAGAACTCCCTTCCCCCCATCCCAGTGGACTTTCCCCTCTCCCGCATCCTTCTCCCAGACTGTAAATCCACACCCCTCCCAAAGGAGTTCCCCAAATGCTATTCCTCTCCTGAAGAACCAGAAAGTTCCAGCGGGGTTGGTGTGGGGGAGAAGGGACGTGGTGGGCTCCACTAAAAGAGAGGGGGAAGGGACGAACAGCTACCGAGTCCTCCCTGGGGAGGCACATTTGTGTCCATCTTCCTCCTTTAATTTTCACAAGAGCTTCATGAGCAGGTATTGCATTTGATCAGACAGGAAGACGGGGCATTGAGGGGTGTGGCTTGCCCCACATCCTTCAGCTGGTGTGAGCTCAAGTCTGTGGTTTGTCGGTGACTCCTGCTTCTGCCTCAGGAGACAGGTCTAGGGTGCAGGACACGCACTGCCACCTCAGAACAGTTTGTTTTGTTGGTCCCATTTTTTGCAGTATAGTGGGCAACTTCACAGACCTTTCTGTGCTCACTTGTGCAGAGGAATTTCTTTTTAAAAGAGAGCTGAGCTGCAGGGAGAAAGGAGGGCTGTTCAGAAGTCTGTGGGCCACGCCCCGTCCCTGCATCTCCTCCTGGGGACAGTTCCATTTCAGTTACAGCCCCCGCCAGGACAACCTGTATCTCAAAGGGCAGTAGCTGACATTAGAGAACGCAGGAGGGCAGAGTGATCCCCAAAGGCAGGCCATTTCCCGTTCCTGAGGAACTTAGCCCGGGGCAAGGCTGTCTTATTGACCTTTTGGGTCCTTGTGCATTTCAGCAGCTCTGATGATTAGCCTTTGAATGCTTTCTGGTGCCAGGGAAACTGGTCAGAACCCAAATATCCCCACCAACTGAGACTTGGAAGATAAGGCAAAGGCTAGGACTGCAAAGAGCCTGCTTAGCAATTACTGGGACAGTAAATAATTCTAGTTCTAACTTTGCCCTTATTGCAAAGGGAGACTGAGTGAAGATAAAAGGGAATTCAGAATGTCACTAAAAAAGCAGGTCAGGGCAAAGGGAGAGTGGGAAGCAGGCAGTGAAGAGCTTTGCCTCTTAGGTTAGCTCTCAAGACTTGTTTTATTGAGTATCTTTGCCTCCTAAGCCTTAGATAGTGGTTCATAGTCTTAATTGTTCATTGGAGCCACACGTGCAATTCTGAAAAACCCTGAGGTCCTCCCTGAAGAGGGTCTCACTTAATTGGGCAGGGTGTACCACGGCATTGGGTGGGGGTCATTAAACCTCCCAAGGAGAGCCTTTCTGAGCCGCTGAGATACAAGAGAAAGGGGCTTAACTTTTTCTGGCTGGAATATTCTGGTTTCAAAAACCCTTAATTACAGTAGTTTTAGGAGGCCGGATAGAGAATGTCTATTCCTATGGTACACCTATTTATGCTGCATAAATCTTTTAAATAGCATCAGTCGATGTGTGCAGACCAATCCAGAGATCAAATGCTTTATCATTTGACTCAGCAAATGCAGTCAAATATAAACACCCAACCCAAAGTAGATGATCAATGCATTTTAGTTTTGTTTTTCTTTTTTTCACAAGTATCCTTTGAATGTGATCCACACCTCTAAGTGTCCTAAGTGTTTGGATTGCTGCCTAAAAAGGATCCCATTAATCTTTCTGGGCCTTTGTGATGTCCTTGAGCCACTTATATTTATAGAACACTAGATGGCGCGAGAGGACCGCAGAGTTGAGGCTGCTGATTTGGACAGGCTCCATGGAATTGAATGAGAGGCTGTTTTTTTGTGTTTTTTTTTTTTGTTTTTTTTTTTTCCAAATGTGACTAGAACCCCAGCAGGCAAAAGCAACTCTCTGTGTCGTTACTGGGATCAAATGCAGACATTCAGATTTTCCTTTGGGCAATTGGATCTCCTTGAGCAGGAAGCAAGCAGATAAATAGTAGCTCAAAGTGACAGCGGCTGGGAAGGGGTTGGCCAGATGGGGCAGGGGAGTCCAGAGCACTGGGCAGAGGTGGGGCAAGTGATTAGACTCAGGAACAACTCTGCCAGCAGACAAACCACAAGGAAATGCGTGTACTTAGCACTTTCTTCTGAAGAGTTTCTCATACCAGGTAGCAGGTTTTAATTTTCATCATAATTTACAGCAGGTAGACTCAGGTCTACCAGACAGGCAGGTAAAGAGAGGAATCTCTGTTAAGGAGTTAAAATTAGTCACACAAAGAAAGAGGGCTTATAACTCCTCATCTGCCAGCGATGTCTAAAATAAGAAAGTGGTCATTTTGTGGAGAGCTGGGGAGAATCCATTTCTGCTGGCCCACCCACTGTTACAGGTACACACTGGATCCGGGTGCCCGTGGCTCCTCTGCTTAGGGAAAGCCCTTCCTTAGCTATGGCTCCTCCTAAGACCACAGACCCCACTGTGGGTGGACGTAGCACTACGTCATGTTGTGCCTTCATGCTGGTGGCCTCATTGGAAGTGATTTCTTCCGTCTGCTGGACTTTCTCATGCCTCTATTATGTTGTAGCACCATGAACGTAACTTGGAGACGAGAACCTCTAATCATGATTTTTCTCCTCCTCCCTACCTCTTGCTATCTTACCCACTGTGGCTTTGTCTTGTGTATAAGTTTGTTTCCTCTTAGGCACATTAATGAGGACAGTCCTAGCAAGGACACTGGATGAAGCCCTTACACACTGCTGGAGGTCTGTTTTTCCAGCTAGGAGAGTGGAGAAAACTATAAATTCCTGTTTATCTAATTGGAGTTGCCTTGCTGGTGACGCTGGTTGTGTGTTTGGGATACAGATATTGCTTGAGAGCATTCAGGTTGGAATGACGAGGGAGTTTTTATTGCTGCATTTCAACCTTCACAGCAGGTAGGTACTGTATAGCCTGGTTGGGGAGCGGTGGCTCACCCGTACACACCTACAGGAAGGAATTTTACAAGGTAGAAAATGTTCTGTTGGTGTTGAGAATGCAGTGTCTCTCATACCACTAGGATCAAAACACTGGCAACGGGCAACTTCTAGGCTTCTTTCTTTTGCAGGCAGAAATCTGTAGAAGGGGCCCTGCTGTTGAAAATGTCCTAGGAAGTGAAATAAACACTTTCAGCATCTTTTCTTTTTTGCGGGGAGGGTTTGCTTGCCTTAACCTCATTCCTTAGAGGATGATCCACGAACAACAACATCAGCAGCGCCCAGAGCCTGTTCCAGCGGAAGATCTCAGACCACCCACCTTCCTGGGCCCACTGAATCAGAGCTTGATGGAAACAATCTGTATTGCTTATGACAGAAAGCTGTGCCCCAGGGGTATGGATGGCTCTAGGAGTCCAGCCAGTTTGGGGGGTGTACCCGTGGGTTCCGTATCTGTGGATTCAGCCCCCTTTGGATAAAAAACATATTCAAAAGAAAAAAAAATTACATCTGTACTGAACATGATTTTGTCCTTTTCATTATCCCTCAAGCAGTAAAACAGCTATTTCTAACATTTCTGACATTAACATTGTATTAGGTATTATAAACCATCAAGAGATGGTTTGAAATATACAGGTCTAAGTAGGTTACTATGCAGGTCTATGCAATTACTACACCTTTTAGGGTTAGGGTTAGGTTGGGAACCATCCCCAGCGTATCCAGAGGGATGACTCTACCAGTCTGCTAGGCCCGTCATTGTGACCATGAGCTATCTGTTTCGCCCTGTGGGGTACACTCACACTTGACACAAGGTGCCTTTGGAGACAGCTCCACTACAGAGTGAGGTGGGCTGAGCTCTGCTCAAGGACCAGGAGGCCTGATCATCAGAGTGGTGACTGTGATTTGCCTCTGTTTTTAAGGGGCTTGCCTGCTTCCAAAGACCTCTGGCAGTGCCAGGTGAGGCTGTGGGTTGCTCACCAACAGTGCAGACTGGGGACCTCAGGGCAGTCACGCCCCAGAACCGCAGTACACATATAGGAATTTCACATTTTCTCCCATGCGGCAGTGTGGTGTGAGGTCACTTGCATACACCCACACCGCTGCAGCGTGACCAGTAGGCTCAGGCACTTTTGGATGGGCTGTGGTGTTTGCTTAGCAGTTACAGGGACTGTGTGTGGCTGTGGAGTCCCAACATGGGTCTGGATGGCTGCATCCAGGAATGAAGGGCTCCGCTGCTCTCCTCCTGAGAAACAAGAAAAGTGCAGCTCAGTCGGTCAGCAGGCAAAGTTCTCCCTCCACCCAAGGCCACCAGTTGGAAGGAGACAGCCCTGCTCTGAGTCCAGGTCTGCGGGATGCCACCTGGGCTCTTTGCACCCATCCCATCATTTCCGGGCACTGCTCTCTGATTCCCGGCAGCAGCTCTGAGGTCAAGTTTAACCATGGAGAGTTAAAGAGCCAGGGGCAGGGAAGGAGGTCAGGAGTGGCAGTGGTGGTGGTGAGGTGACTTTGTTTTTGCATTGTTTTAAACACTGTGGGTTCTGGGGCAGGAGGACTCCGAAAGGGGCGAAACTTCAGGAGAGCTCTTAGCACTTTGAACGCCGCCGGGCCTTTTCTTTCTTGTGGCTTTGGTTTCTGCAGCCAGTTCTAACATGCCCACAGCTCACAGCGAGGCCCGCGGAGCTGCTGGCAGCTTCGGGCACGCTGGCCGGGCTGATTTCACGGCATTGTTTTCACCCATTAGCTCATATTGTGCAGAATGACGGGGAATGGGGCCTGGTGTCCCTTCCTTTGTTTATATACAATTTTTTTTCTTTGTGAGGAGGAAAAGAAAGAGCTAACTGCCTCTTAAGGGACATGAGAACTGAGTTTTGTCTTTTCTTCCTACTACTGTCAAACAAAAGTCTCCTTAGAACTCCAGATCACATGGAATGTGTCACTGGCAGGAAGCTGGGCCTTACCTCGTGAATGTGTAACTTACAGTAAGTTCTCAGCAGACAAAAAAAAAATCTCTTTTATCATGTTCTGTCCCCCCCCCCTCGTTTTATTTCACTTACATCACTCATGCCCAAATGGTATTTGTCAGGAGTAATTGGCCAGCGCTGGAGGCTCTGTTCAAGGCTGCTCGAATGGAAAATCTCAAAGCGGTTGTCCGTGATGAAAGAAAATATTACATTTGATCTTTTTAAAAAATGATTTCTGCAGACATGATGCATGTCTGCATTCTGTAGCCTTCTAACCCTTTTCTGTCTGGAGGTGGGAAATCCCTGCAGGAAGTAACACTTCACAGTTAATTTATAGTACGCCTGAGAAGGAACCACAATACATGAAGACTCATTTTAAAACATGAGTGTGATTTATTTTTATTAGCTATCTAATAAACCTGCAGGGTTTTGCAGGTTGTTATATATTGAATTATGACTTTAAGCTTTGTGTTTCGTGTACATTGCTACAAAGATGTTTATTCTTCTGATGAAAATATGCCTTCGGATGGTGGCAACTGTCCTGGAGGTGGTGTAATGCCCTCTCATGTGGTCTCATTTGTAAGCTACATACTTTGCTGGTGTAGGAAAAGTTACGACACCCACAGCCACTTCAGTGTTGTAGAAAATTCTAGACCACGGGTTGGCAAGCTATGGTCAATCCTATTTTATAGAGTTTTTTCCCCTCTAAATACAAACTATTTTTATTGTGGCAAAATATGCATATATCCAGTAAATTAGATTCACCTGATTATACTGACTCCCAGAGAGGGAAGTGATCACTGCACCCACATAGTGACCGGGGATAAAACGCCTACTCAGCGCTCTCCACACCACTCCAGATAGCAGATGTTCTCTTCTCAGGCCCACAGCTGGGCCTTAATACAAATCACATAGTCTGGAAGCTTAAATTCATGCAAGTCAACACAAATATGTCTCTTCCATGTCCCAGATGTGTCTATGTGTTCTGCGTATGTGTGTGTTTACCCATTAGATGAAACACAATCCAGTGGCAGAGAGGACAGAGGTGTGGGAGGCCGTCACTACCTTGTATCTACTCTGCTGGGGTAATTCAAAGTTACTACACCTACAGTCTACTTCAGTGTTGTAGAAAAATTCTAGACCAGGGATTGGCAAACTACGCTCAGTCCCTGTTTTATAGAGTTTTTCCCCCTAAATACAAACTATTGTTATTGTGGCAAAATACACATAGTATAAAGTTTACCAACTTGACCATTTAAAATTATATGGCTCAGTGTATCGATGCGTTCACAATGGTGGGTAGTCATCCCCACTATCTACTTCCAAAACTTCTGTGTCACCCCAAGCAGCAGCTCCGTACCACTCATCAGTAACTCCCCATGCCCTCTACCACCGGCCACAAGCAACTTCTGTTTTATTTTTCATCTCTGTGACTTGCCTATTCTAGATAGTTCATGTTAGTATGATTAAACAATCTTTGTCCTTTTTTGTAACACTTATTTCACTCACTTAGTTGTGCTAAGACACTAACAGTGTTTTCAAGATCGCTCACATGTCAGAATTTCATTGCTTTTAAGGCTGAGTTGTACCATGTGTTACATCCATTCCTCTATCAGTGGGCCGTGGGGTGGTTTCCACCTCTTGGCCGCTGTGATAAAGTTGCAGTGAACACAGGTGCACCAGTATCTGCTGGAGTTCTATTTTAAATTGTTCTGTGTTTGCACCCAGGAGTGTGTAAATAGAGTTTTATTTGTCTGTTTGTTTGCCAGATGTTGCTTTCACTTTGCAGGAGTAGAATGGTTGCGGCAGAAACTAGAAGTTTCTCAAGCTGAAAATACCCTCTGGTCCTTTGTAGGAAAAGGATGCTGAGCTCTGCTAGAACAATACACACTCTCTTTGATGAGTCCACTGGAGACGCCCTTCTCTTGGTTACTGTGTTTGACCCAACCTAGTCTTCACCTGGCATTTTGTGCTCACCAAGCGATTCCACTGGGCACACTCCAGCTGCAGCCAACTGTTTTGCAGCCAACTCATTTGCAAGCTACATGCTTTTCTGGTGTAGGAAAATTTACTACACCCACAGCCACTTCAGTGCTGCAGAAAAGTCTAGACCAGGGGTTGGCAGACGATGGTCAGTCCCTATTTTACAGAGTTTTGTGCACATGCACGTACCTGCCTGGCATTAATGAGACCCTGCCCTTCAGCTCTCTTAAAACCTAGAGCAAGTATCGTCTACTCCAGGGAAGTATTTTGTTCCCTACCTCAACAAGTGTATATTAGTTTCCAAGGGCTGCCTAGGAAGTCATCACACACGTGGTGGTTTAGAAGGAGAGACCTTTATTCTCTCACAATTCTGGAGGCCAGAAATATGAAATCAAGATGTGCACGCGGTCCTGCTCCCTCTAAATCTCAAAGCCAAAGTCTGTCCTTGGCTCTCTCCCTAGCTCTCCGTGGATGCTCAGTGTTCTTTCGAGGGCGGGCATGTCATTCCAAGCTCTGTTTCCGTGGTCACATCACCTTCTCTCTGTACCCTTATACCTGGTTCTCCTTCTCTTATTACTTTTTATTGGGCTGAGGGTTCACTCATTTATTATTATTTTGTTTCAATCAGATTTTATTGGTACATTTTCAATATACATAATGATCACATTCATCATAGAGAACTGGTACCTGTACATGATACAGCTTTTCTTTATGTTTTCTATTCCCCTCCCCTCCCTTCAATCCCTCCTCCCCTCTCCATTTACAGAAGCTTTGTTTCCATTTTTCCTTTTCTCATTTTTTTCACTTTTCCCTTCTTTCCTTTCCCCTCCCCCTCCCTTGTTCTCCTCCCCATTTGAATATTTTCTTTCTATTTCACAATACCTAATATACATTTTGGTCTTTAGTTACTCTTCCAGTTTCTCACACCAGAGAGACAATGCAATATTTACACATGTGTGTCTGATGGATTTCACTGAAGAGTGTGGATTCAAGGTGCATCCCTTTTCTTAGGAATGTCTCAAGTTTATCCTTTTTATGGCAGAGTAGTACTCCATTGTATAAAAATTGCACATCTTCTTTATCCATTCACCAGCTGATGAGCATTTGGGCTGTTTCCAAGATTTGGCTACTACATAAGGTTCACTAACTTAACCTAAAATGATTTTATGTCCAGGTTCATCACTGAATTATACCTGCAAACCTGTTTCTAAATAAGGTTATATTCGCAGGTGCTGGGTGTTGGAACCTGGACATATCTTTTTTTTGGAGCGGGTGGGTAGAGGTTTCATTCAACTTATTGCAAAATATAATGAATGGACTGAACTCACTTACACCATGAGCCAAAATAAACCTCCTCTACCTTAAGTTGCAAGTAATCAGGTATTTTTTCCCAGTGACAGGAGTGTGACTAATACATCAGGTGTGTCTTAAAATCCATTATTGACCTTGCCTTACTTGTAATGGATTATGAAGAAACATGGATTTTTAAAGAAACATGTTGTGATGAAAATATATAAAAATAGATAAGCCAATAAAAAATCAGAAAAAGTTTGCTGACCCAATTAAAAAGTTAAGATAGACACCAAAAGTAATGATGAACCATGGGCACACTCTAAGTGGTGGCATTTTATTACAATATTGGATTACATTTGTGCCCTCCATATCCCACCTTAACAGTTTTGTTCTTTCTGTGATACTTCTGGGTCCAAGTGAAGAGCTAAGCAGTAAACCTTGCAAAATGAATGACATTAAGTTCTTGCTATTGCTCTTTCCCGCTCATCTATGGGGTGGATTCACTGTTGAGTTCACAGCACAAGTAGTTCCTCTATGTTCCCCAAACACTGATTCACTTTCATCTGTCCCTAAGATGTTGATAAATACTGACTAATGGATGTTTCCAACATTTGTAATGTTTTTGAAAAGCAAATAATTAGTAACATAAGGATGAAGTCACTCATCAGATATGAAAATTCTCTGTACATAAAATTTAAAATTCTCATTATTGATTTCATGACTATAAAATAGCATCACATATTGGATGTTTTTTCATATTGGAATAGTGATAGCAAAGACCTCCTCCATGTTTTGTGGTACTGAGGATTGAATCCAGGATCTTTGCATTGAGCTATACACCCAGCCATTTTTATTTTTATTTTTCAATGTTTGAAACAGGGTCTCATTAAATTGCTAAGTTCCTGAGGCTGGATTTAAATCTGTAATCTTCCTTCCTTAGCCTCCCAGAGTGCTGGGATTATAGACATTCACCCCCATGCCCGTCTAACCCACTCATATTTTGACTATAGGACAAAAAAAGTGCTCAGTATCTTGTATCTTTTTTTTCAGGGTCTGCAATTCATATCTTTTTTATTTTTTATTTTTTTATTTTAAACAGAGTAGTAAATGAGACACAAACAAACAAAAAATAGAACAATAGCAGCATACCAGTATCACAAACATAAAGAAACCAAAGCAAGAACGTTTAAAGTGATACATCTCTTGCATCTTCTTTAAATTGATGTTGAATGGACTTTGAGACTTTTGGGATACCTAAGAGTTTCTGATATTTTACTCAGCTATTGTAAAGAAATAGCGGGTTGAAACAAAATGCATTTAAGATTGATAAGTAGTGTAATCATTTCCTTTCAGGCCATTTAGGTACTCATTTCACTTATATTTCTTTTTGCCCACCTTATGCATGTAGGAAGGGAGAGTGCTGTGCTCATTTTGTAGTATTATAGCTATGTAACATTCCTAAATTTCGTTTTCTCATCTCTGATGCAGTGTGGGCCATCCTGGAGCAGTGTGGTAATCAAGGAAGCACATCCCTGATGAGTTTCAATCTATATCTGAAGGTTTTATGTTTGTTTTTGCAGTATGAGGGATGAGACCCAAGGTCTTGTGCATGCTAGGTGAATGCTCTACTGAGCCATGTCCCCAGTCCTAGAGTATTTGGAAGAATATGGAATGGATCCAAGAATATATAGCATTGCATCACGTAAGGACATTTCAATCAATGACAGATTGTAGACAGTGGTCCCATAAGATTCTATCATCTCGTGACACTGTGGCCACTTTAATTGTCTAAGAATATGCTATGATGTTCACCCGATGATGAAAATGCCTAATGACACATCTTTCAACATTGACCCCATTGTTAAATGGTGCATGACTATAATTCATGGTCTCACAAAAGTCTGTTTCTCTTTCTCTTTCATCCCAGGAGAACTCTGTTTCTCATATGTTCCTTTCCATCCAACCTATGTCTCTTGGGCCACCAAGTCTCTCCCCAGGTCCTTCTCCATCTGAGGAGTTGTGTTCTCTCCCTTCTTCCTTCCTATGGATCTCCTCATCTCTGTCAAACCGCTACTTCCTCCCATGCCCCCTAAGGGCCCCTTCCTATTTCCTCTTGGCCTCCACTTTGTGATCAGTGGCTCCTTTCCACCCTTCTCCTGCTTGCTCCACTCCTTGCTCCTCATCCTCATCCTTCAGTGACTAGAGCTGGAAAGAACTTCCGGATGCCTGTATGTGACAGAGATGTGCAGGTGGGAACATCGTTCTCAGCCTGCTCATGTGGTCAAATCAGCCTCTGCCACTAAGAGATTTTTTTCCCCTGTCATTAGTGTTTAGACTTTAGCACCAATCACACTGACCGGTGATGGGTAGCAGGGTGGAGGGGTGATGTCTGATGTCTTTCATTTCCTCTACTGGTGTGATCACCAAAGGCTCCCCTCTCTTCTCTGGGCTTTGTGTGTCTTTGTCTTAAAGTGGGAGTTGGAAGGGGGCTTCTTTACAGGTAGCAGCATCACTTCAGTTTGTACCTTAGATATCTTGTGTTCAGGTCTTTCTGACCTTTGTGAAACTGGCTTCTCACCCGCTGTACTCCCTGCATGAGTCTGTGTTTCTCCTGATTTCCCCTTTTCTTACTCCTTCTTTCTCATCTTTATCACACCCTTCAGAGAACATTCTTGGGAGCTCCAAATTCTCACTAAATTTTCAAATATTGAAATATAATCTACGTATCATAAAACCCACCCTTTAAAAGTATTCAATTCCATAGTTCTTAGTATATTCATAAGGCTGTTGAATATACTAACTAATCTCTGCTGTCTAATCTCAGAAAAACTGTCATCATTCCCCAAAGAAATAACCTTACACATTAGCAGTCGTGACCAACTGGCCTCTCCCTTAAGCCCCTGGGATCTGCTAATCTGCTGTCTGTCTCTGAAGAGTTTCCTACTCTGGACATGTCATACAAATGGAATCATATAATATGTGTCCTTTTGGAGATGGCGTCTTTCACTTAGTGAGATGTTTTCGAAGTTCATCCATGTTTCAGCATATATCAGTACTTCATCAATTTTTATGTGGGATAATATTCCATTATGTGGATATGCCATATTTTATTCATTCATTCATGTGGTGATGAATATTTGAGTTGTTTCTACTCTCCAGCTCTTATGAGTAATGCTGCTATGAACATTTTTATACAAATTTTTGTGTGAACATATGTTTTCTATTCTTTTGTGTATGTAATGAGGAGTGGAATTTGGAGGAACTGCCAAACTGTTTTTATGTCTGCTTTATCATATGTTCCAACCAGCAACGTATGAGAGTTCCAATTTCTACACATCCTCACTTTTTCAATGTCTGTCTTTTTGATTATAGCCTTCTTAGTAGGTATGAAGTAGTATCTCACTGTGGTTTACTTGCATTTCTTTGATGATGAATGATACTGAGCATATTTTTATGTGCTTATCAACCATTCATATATCTTCATTGAAAAATCTCTATTTAAATCAATGGCTTATTTTAAAATCATATTTGTATTTTACTGAGTTGGAAATTTTGGCTTATTTTAAAATCATATTTGTATTTTACTGAGTTCTTTATTCTGGATACGAGATTCTTAAGACATCACTTTGCAAATTCTTCTCCCATTATGTAGGTTATCTGTACTTTGTGAATAGTGGCCTCTGAAGGACAGCTGGTTTTGGTTTTGATGAAGTACTGTTTATCTATTTTTCCACTGGTTGCTTGTGCTTTTGGTGTCATCTCATGGAAATCATTGCCTAATTGAGGGTCATGAGACTTCACACCCATATTTTTTCTAAGTATTTTATGGTTTTAATTCTTAAATGTAGGACTTTGATCTACTTAAATTGTTTTGAATGTAAACTGAGGCAAGAGTCTAAGTGTAGAATGTTGGTTTGAGCAATTTTTTATTTGACCCAGAAAATTTAAGAACAAGAACAAAAATAGATAAGAGAGATTCCATCAAACTAAAAAGCAAACAGCAGAATGAGGAGATAATGTGTGGGTGACTGAAGGTATAGCTCACTGGTAGGGTGTGTGCCTCACCTGATTAGGGCCCTGAGTTCAATCACTAACAACACACGAGAAAGACAGACAGACAGACACACACACACAGAGACACACACACACACACACACACACAGAGAGAGAGAGAGAGAAAGAGAGAGAGAGAACCTAAGGACTGGGAGAACATATTTATAAGATGTACATCTGTTACAGGGTTAATATTCAAAACATGTAAAGAACACAAAATAAGAAAACATAACCTGATTTTAAAAAATGGGTAAAAGACTGAATAGATATTTCTTATATATCTCTTATATACAAAGAGATATATAAAAAATGCTCAGCATCACCAATCCTCAGGAAGAAGCAAAGTAAAGCCACAATGAGGGATCACCTCACAATCATTAGGATGGCCATTCTCAAAACATCACGATAGTGCATGTTGACAAGATGTGGGGAAAACATCTGTACACTGTCAGTGGGGATGTAAAGTAGTATGGCTATTATGAAGAAAACTGTTCTTTGTAAGAATCT
Organism: Chinchilla lanigera; assembly: GCF_000276665.1. Classification (NCBI taxonomy): domain Eukaryota; kingdom Metazoa; phylum Chordata; class Mammalia; order Rodentia; family Chinchillidae; genus Chinchilla; species Chinchilla lanigera. The sequence continues at coordinate 35,198,245 of NW_004955407.1, read as the reverse complement.
CTTTATTTCTTGTACTCTGAGTACTTTGAAGATAATTATACAAAGTGTATTAACTATTATTATTCTCTTATTATTTTGTTAGGAAAATTTAGGAAAAAATTTAGGAAATTTTGTTTTATTTTTTCATAAAATTAAGTAAAGAATAAAAAAAACCTGAAACTAAACATACAAATACCACATGATCTGGCACTTCCATTTCTGGGTGTATATCAAAGATTTGAGATTTGTGTATCAAAGACACCCCTGCTTGCCCAAATTCATGGCAGCACTATTCACAGCAGTCAAGTCATAAACTCAACCTAAGTTGAACATTTAAACTACTGAGGGGTTAACATTTTTGCCCTTTGTGTGAGGGCAGTTCAAATGAAGGACCAATTGGAGTTGGGTTTTACATTCATCTTAGTCACTTCCCTGTTTTCTGAGACCCAATACCTGATACTTATAACTTAAAGGAGGAGAGGATTACTTTGGCTCACAGTTTGTAGAGGTTCAGTCCATAGTCTTGGCTGGCTCCAAGGCAGGGTGCCATGACAGAATGGCCTGGCCAAAGAGATCTACTAATGGCATGGTGTCCAGGAAGCAGAGAGTAGTCAAGGGAGGTGCCGAGGAAAGAGATAAACTCTTCCAGGTCACAGCCACTGTGACTGCCACTTCTTACCTGAACTCATCTCCTAACAGCAAGTTAACTATAAGTCTCCATCGCCCCATCACCTCTCAAAAGTCCCACTTTTGAGCTCAGTTGGCTTTGGGTAGAAATCCAGATGTAAACTCAAATTGTATTGATACATACAGACGTGGATTAGTCAGGGTTCTCCAGAGAAACAGAATGAGGAGACCTCTGAGATGGCCTCTGATTCCTGTCCTACTGTACATGCTCTAGACAGTTGCCCTTCATCACAGGGCAATGGGTTCCACAAGACCCCTGCAGATACCAAAATCTGTGGATGCTCAAGTCCTTTACTTAAGATGATGTTGTATTTGCATCCAGCCTACATCTTCTATACTTTAAAATTTAAATCATCTCTAAGTTATATATAATACCTAATACAAGGTAAATGCCATGTAAGTAGCTATTATAGGAAATAATGACATAAAAAATGTTTATGTTCAGTGCAGACATAGATTTTAGTTTTCAAGTATTTTTGATCCATGGTTGATTGGATCCTTGTACATGAAACCCACAGAGAGGGCCAATGGTGTGGACCCTTTCCCTTCTTAAGTGTGAATGGGACTGTAAATGTAATATCATAGGACAAACGCAAATACATTTTATGGATGTAAATAAGATGTAAATAAGCCTTCAAGTCACTAGACTCTGAGTTAGTCAAGAGTGGGCTTGATCTAATCAGGGGAGCTCTTAATCAGGACTGGATCTTTCCCACGGATAGTTTTGAATTTGAGAGTTTGTTGAAAGGACCGTTTGTCAAGGGGGACTGAGGGCAGCCTCTAGGAGTTGGCAGTCCCAGGCTAACAGAACTCAGGCTAATAGGTGGCAAGAAAATGGGAACTTCAGTCACATGGCCTCTGGGAAGTGAATTCTGCCAACAACCTGAGGGATCTTGGAAGTGGATCTTTCCCTCCTTGAGCCTCCAAATGAAGATGCACAAGTTGCACTCAGCCTTGTGATGCCCTGAGCAAGTAGCCCCAATACTACTAGGTTTGTGGTAATTTGTTACGCAGCAATAGAAAACTCACTGACATACCATTTCAAGCGTTGGGAAGATATGTTAATGATCGACAGAGAGAATTTGTTCAAAGTAACGTTTGACAACTCAGGAATGGCTTAGATCAAATGACCCAGCAAGCTGCCTTTTCTTTTTTATCATTAAACTTGACACACCTAATGAGACCCTGGGTGAGGGGCTGGCTTGTGGAGAGCTAGGGGATATGGTTTTTATCTTCCCCTAGACATTTGCCCACGTGTGCTCAGCTCTGGAGAGGCCAGGGCCCCTTGTCCTGGCCCCAGGACAACCATGGAAACCACAATCATCCTTGACTTATATGGATTCTGGTTTCCTCCTGTTGAGTAGAAATCTATTCCAGGAAAAAAGTATCCAATTCAAAGAGATCCAGAGTATCAGGAGGGACTCAAAACAGTATGAATATTATATCTGTTGGAATTTTTTTCCCTTCATAGTATGTCATAGTTATTTCTTGAAACCTATTACTCAGTAAAAAAGTGTGTAGGCAGATCCATTTTGGTAGATATTTCCATCTGTCCTACTGTCAGTGTGGACACAATGCATAGTTACTAGGTATAGTACCTAGATCATGTCCTATCTGTATATTGTTAAACTATTTTTACTAAATGACATTATAAAAAAGATAATCAATGCTGCTGACCTTTTATTAACCTTACTTAAAAAGGTTTGGGATTATATTAATGTTACGGATGTATGAATTCTCTTTTTGTTCTCTTCTTTTCTTTTTTCGGTTTGAAAGGATCAAAGGTAATTGTTTGCATTTCCAGCTTGCAGACAACCAAAAAATGAGGCAGAGAAGTACCTTTTCTGTTGCTATTGCATTGATGATGAAAATGAGAATCAGAAGGGCTTTTTTTTCAAGTTTAAAAAATGTCCAGTCATTTCTGCAAATGGTTTAAAAGCCTTGAGATTTTAGGAATATGTACTTGCAATTATTCTCTTTTAATAATTAATTACTAATATGTTTTAATCACTGAGCACATTGTTTTGATCATTAAGAATTTACAATGTAAAGATTATTTCAAGGTCAAATTTCAGATGTTAATCATTTTAACCTAATGCATGTAAATCTCTACTGAATTCAGTTTAAAAATAAAAAGTAAATCATTAATTTGAACTGGCATACTTACTGGAAATTGTCTTTTATTATTCTCTGTTATGGTTCAAGGTCATTTCTTTAATCAAACCTCAGAGCTGGATAGAGTCATCTGAAGAAAAATCATTTTTTCCCTCTCCTTCTTTCCTTAAAAATACAACTCTCATAGGAGACCTCCTCCAACTTTCCTTTTCTCTTAATTGTTCTCATCTGATCTTTAATTATTTCTGCTGCTCTGATGGTGTTTTTTTTTTTTTTTCTCCTTTTCTTTTCTCTTAGTTCTGAGAGCAGATTGTGTTACCAGCTCAAAATACTTAGAATACTGAGAAATCATACCACATTATTTGCTGGTTCATGACTTTGGCTTGATAATTGAAAACTTTGCAGGGCATCTTCTTTCTGAAGAAATGGGCATCCTGACAACTGCGGCCTCTCTGGTAGCTGTGCCCTGTGTACCGGTTCTGTGATCATAGAAATTTTATATCCATCCTGTGTTCTCACACCCTCATATGGAAGGTGGGGACAGGCAGAGCTCCCGTGCCAAGCCTTGTAGTAAGGGTGACAGGGAGCTATGTAGGGTCATCAGCTTTGCCTGCGCTGGAGAAAACAAATGCACTTTCTTTTGGCTGCAGTTGATTTTCCTCTGAGCCCATTCCACAGGCCATTGGATAATATGTGGCTTTTAGTCCCACCCAGTTTGTCTTAGTCTCATTCAACTTAAGTTAAAAAGCCCAGTTTAATTAAAATAGCTCCTTCAAGCAATAAAGAGAAGTATGATCCAATACCCTCCCCTTGTGTCTGTCCCTAAATGGCCTCAGGGTGTGACAGAGTGATTGTATATTTGCACACCTTTGCCCCCATGCAGGTTCTCCTTGTACACTAGTGCCCCCCTTATCCCCTGGGATATGTCCTAAGATCCCAGACATCCATCTGAAACCATGGATAGAGCCTGAACTTACCGATACCATGCTTTTTCCTTTACATAAATGCCTGTGATAAAGTTTAATTTTACACATGAGGTTGAGTAAGTGATTAACAATAGTAACTAACAAAAAAACAATTGTAACAGCATTCAGTAATACAAATAATATGAATATGAATGTGGTCTTTTCTTCTTCCCTCAGGATATCTTTTTGTTCTGCATTTTCACTTAAAGGAAGTACTTTGTGGCTTCTGTTTGCCGTATCTGAGTGTATGCCAAACAGGTAGGATGTAGCAGTGTGGATTTGTTAGACGAAGCTTTGATTCATGTCCTGGGTGGGATGGAGTGGGATGTCAAGAGATTTTATCACACCACTCAGATCGGTGCACAATTTAAAACTTAGGAATTTTTGAAAAAATTTCCATGTAATGTTTTGGATGTGGCTGAGCAAGGATAACTGAAGCCACAGAAAGTGAAACCTGGGGTGGGAGGGAGGGCTGTAGTCCGTTCAGTGGGCTCCGGCAATGTCCCTGGACACAGCCAACATCGCTTCCTTGCTGCTTTTTGCTGCTGGAAGACCCCTGAGTCTTCTTTCTTCCTGGTTCCAGGCCAAGTATTATTTGACCAGCTGGTTTTCAGTCCCACGAGATCTGAAGTGGTCCAGGGCAGCTGATCTTCAAGGCCGTCTTTGTGATAAACATGCATGTCCATGCCTGTTTTGATATATGGGCAGCCTGTCAGGTGCCTCTTTCCAAATCCCGGTATGATAGATAGAAAGAGCGGGACCTGTGTCCTCAATATCCTCATTTGAAAACGGTACATTTGCTGGTTTGTCTTGACCTCCTGGCTGGGGTTCTTTTCTCCTTACTACAGTTTACTCAGGACCAGCAAGGAGCAGGTCCTCCCTTATTAACTTTCCATGGGCTTATCCTCTGAGGCTGACTATCGGTATGCTGCAGGCAGGATGTAAATGGCTCGGCATCTTTTCTCTGAGCAACAGCCTAGCTTGAAAGGCTAGCTCTGGCTGCAAAACCATCCTTTTGGTGCAGAATATGTATCTCCTTGGTCTTTGCTTTTCCTATATAACCCTTATCTTTCCCTTTGTCAGAGGGATTCTCTAAGACCACAGGAAAGAGAAAAGTAAAAGATAAAAGCACATTAATACTCTTTAAAATTTTATCTTTGTAATGTTACACTCTAACCAGTGCAGTTTCTGGTTAAAACCCAATGAATATTTGTTGAATGAATGAATACTGATGATGAATGAGTTCTTTTTAAACAAACAGAAACAGTTATATACCCCATAACACCATTTGGTCAACAGTGGACCACATGCTGATAATGGTCTCATAACATCATATCACCTGTAATATCCAGTTATCTTGGTTTGTGTAAATAAATACACTCTATGATGTTCACAGAATGCTAACTTATCTAATGATACAGTTTTTGCATTCTCTATTATAAAATGATGCATAACTACATATTTCCCAAGCAGCTTGCTGGCAATCCATAACAGATATCTTGTAGATATTTTACCATGATGAAGTTATAAATCCTTTGTTAATTTTCAAGTAAGTAACAATATAGCTGAGAGTAAAGAGTTTTCTCTTTTTCCATGAAGAGCAGTTATAGGAATAATAAATTCTTGTCAAAGAAAAAGTTGTCTGGACAAAGCTAAACAGGCAGGGAAGACTTTGTTCAAGGCTACTGAATTAAGGTAGAAAGACCAGAACCAAGTGTGACACAATTCTACTGAAATAAAGAACAAGTGAGCTTTTCAGGAATAAGATGAGCTAGTGAAAAAAATTGGAAGGCTTGGTGGGGCAGGTTGATCAACAGAGTGTATGGAATACAGTATTATTTCCTGAGTTTGCAAATGTTTTTCCTCTGTTATTATTCCAGTTAGGCTTGCTGGTTGGTATTCTTAAAATTAGGCTCCTTCTATGTGAGAAAGGCTAGGAGACTAGGTACAATTTTCCTTGATGATTAGATTAAAAAAGACAGCTCCCAGGTTCTTGAGAAAGATATTCCTGAATTGTAAAATTGGCATAAAAGAATATATGTATATTTTAAAGTGGCAGAGAGAAATTTGCAATAGTAAGTTTTCTAAAGAAAATATTCTAAGAAGCTGGGCAGAGTGGTGCATGCCTGTAGTCCCAGGTGAGGCAGGAATATTGTGAGTTCAAGGCCAGTTTGAGCTACATAGCAAGTTCAAGGCCAGCCTGAGATACATAGTGAGAGCCTATTTCCACAAAGGCAGCAGCACCGTCAACAGCAGCAGCAGCAGCAAGAAGTTGTTCTAATAAACACGTTTTAATAAAAAAATTGGGACCTAGAGTTAATAAACTTGGGAAATTGGGACTTAAGAATAAGCTTTTGTCACGTTTAGTCAATCTGGCAGAAATATTAGGCCATTTTGGTTGCTTTAAAACAAGTGGATCAGTGGTTCCCGCTTGGGAATTTAGTGTGAGTACAGTGTTTTTACACTACTCACTGTAAATATTTCTTAATGAAGTAAAATGCCACTGAATTAGTAATAGGAGAAGGTAGCTAATGTTTTTATAGTTTGCTTTGTGGGATAAGCATTTGGGAATCAGAAAAGATACTGGGTAACATAGTTCCCAGCTGCAGAAGTCCTTCAGAGCCCCAATGTCATGACAGAAAGGCAGTAACCATGGTTCTTCCCACTCAGAAGTGTTAACAGTGAGTGTCTCCCCAATCCTTATTTGCCATATTTGTGTTGGATCACGTGCCCTCTGCTAAGATATGTCATAAATACACAAATATCTTTCCTAAAAGGTTTTACTATGGACTGGTCCTTCTTTTGTTTCTCCCACAGTTCTATGCATTTTTCTTTTTTGAAGAAATCACCTTACTTGATGAATAAGTGGGGAGATCTTCATCACCACGAATTCCAAGTATTAGCGAAGTTTAAAGAGGAAAACTTCACAGGTGGGTGGACATTTTGGATAAAGGTATGACTGTAGAGGAAAAAAATGTTTAAAAGAAAGTAAGCCAGTGCTGGGAGCAATGAAAAAAATAGGAAAGGATGAAAAGATAAAATAGGAAATCTAAGCTATTGTATTGGTGAGGCTAGGAAGGCACTGCACCTTTTCACTTTGATGGTGTCAGCAATGGAGTTACCAAAAAAAGTTGAACACTGTGAGATTCAGAAAAATCTATCAGTGGGGGATAATTAAATCAGTCTGAATTGTTGCAGCCATATCATTTAACACAATTTTAGGACTGTTTCTAGAACTTTTCCTTTTGACTTCTTGGCTACAGTAACCCAGTTGCAAAACAGATATTTGTCAGCCCTCATGGAGTTCCACAGTCATTTATGTTAACAAAGAAAAATAGTATTGTGAGCCAGTAATTATTTAGCCTTGGAAATCATACATTTCAAACAGGTGTCATATTTGATGATTTGCACAGATTTTTACATCTTAGATTAAGTGCCTCTGGATTATGTTTCATTATTTATTGAAATACTAATTGCTTTTAAGTTCAGCAGCAGCAGTAGTTTTTGCTTTTGCAAGGATGTTGAGTGAAAATCTTCTTCATCTTTAAATTATTAAATTCTGCATCCACATGTTTCCTCATCAGAAGCTGAATAGTGGTGGCTTCTAGGATGTATATTTTGTACTTTGATATACTTTATCATCTGGGTATTAAATAAATGTCTAAGGGTTTCTGGTTAAGAGAAGGTCCTTTTAATTACACTAACAGAAATTACATTGGGCATGGTGGCACATTCCAACATTTAGGAGACTGAGACATTTAGGAAGGTCATTAGTTGTAGGGCAGTTGAGCTATAAAGCAAGATCCAGACCAGACAAGACTACATAGTGAAACCTTGTCTAAAGAAAACAAAAAAAACAAACAAAAACCAAAAGCTCTGAGATGAGAAATAGAACTATTCTTTTCTGATTAATACAGTGCTTTTCAGGGGCTGGGGATTTAGCTCAGTGGCACAGCACCTGTCTAGCAAGCGTGACGTTGTGAGTTTGATTCCTGGTACCAGAAAAAAAAAATACAGTGCTTTTCAATGTAAAGTTTATAGTTGACTTATTTCAGAGGTATAGTTTAACCTGTGCTATTTGCATGTTAATGATGTATGTCATGGGTGAAATTATAACAGAGTCATACCTTAAACTCTGACAGAGTTTTAATGATAGATCTTATTAATGTTTCTTGGATATCTTTTATCACAGGTTGAACTGTGTTCCTCCCAAAACTCACATATATTATAGCCCTAAATCCCCAACATGACTGTATTTGGAGATAAGACCTTATCAAGGGTCCCAAATTCACAGGACATTGTCCTTATAAGAAGAGAGAGACACTGGGGTGCACAGATAAATGATACTATGAAGACACAATGAGAAGGCTGCCAAGGAGAGAGAGAGAGAGAGAGAGAGAGAGAGA
>NW_004955407.1:35183995-35189993 GCF_000276665.1 Chinchilla lanigera | reverse complement strand
AGAGAGAGAGAGAGAGAGAGAGAGAGAGAGACTTCAGTAGAAATCAAAGCAGCCAGCACCTTGATCTTGGACTTCCAGCCTCCAGAACCGTGAGAACATCCTGAACACAGACTGTCATTTAACTCCTTCCATGTCCAGTCTGTGGTATTTTGTTGTGGCAGCTCTCACAAACTAGCAAATCTTTTTGTAAGAAAAGAAATGGTGGGCCATTCTTTTAAATCCAATGGCTCAGGAAATTCCCCAACAGATCAAAGCCACTCTGCAATACTTCATCCCTTATCATAGCAAAAATATCTTTTCCTTCCAGTAATTTGCATCTGAATTATAAGTTTCCAGAAATGGAATTATCCAAGTGAGCCTAAGTAAAAGCTAAGAGGTATAAGGAAGTTTCTGAGGTGAGTAAATTGACCCGGGTACTATCAGAAGGCTCTCCTGGGGCCCTTCAGTGGTCCTTAGTAATTAGATATATTGATCTGATAAACAAGTGCTGCATACATGACTGACAATGAGTCTTAACAGGAATAAAGAAAGCATAGGGGGATGGGCTGTAGCTCAGTGGCAGAATGCTGGATTAGGAGACTCTGAGTTCCATTCCCACTGCTAAAAAAGAAAAACTCTCCTAAATCCAGACATACACGAAATCACATCAAACCATGTCAAACCAAAACAAGAAGCCCCCAAATCAACCAATCAAACAAAGCCAAAAGCTACCACGCTGTAGCATCTATTAGCATTTGTTTATTGTTGAATATCCCATCATAGGACTATGTCACATTACATTCACCTATCACTTGATGGATATTTCAGTTGTTTCTACTTTTAGAGTGTTATAAATTATGCTTCTCATGTACTTTTTATCCATTTTTAATTTTCATTTACTGTTGAAATAGTACTGCGGATGTGAATGTCTGTGGCTTCTTGCTATAGCTGTCAGTCTGAGGTTGTGCACAGGAGACAGACACATTTTGCAGAAACCTGCAGGGAAAGGCTCTGAGCCCTTCTGCTAACCTCTTCTCGGCGGCTTCAAGAGCATCTCTCATGATCCTCTCAATGCTCCTGGGTGGTAACTGAGCATCTTGCCCTCATTTTTCCCATTTCCCACTTCTTATCTGCTGAACCACTCAGTACATTGCCTGTACTGGGTTCCCAGGCCTTGCAGCATCTAAATAGATTTTTGCCCCTCGAGTATCCACTGGACACTGCAAATCCCACATCTTACCCACTTACCTGTAGCTCTGCAAGTCTGGTCCTATTTCCAAAACAACATTACTTGATATTTAAGAAGCAACTGGAAGTCTAAGTTATTTTTACTTGCAATTTCAAGGCTTTTTTCTTTCCCCAAATCTCCTTGGGCTATAAATTAATCTGAGTCAAAACATGCTTTTAGGAGAGGGGGACTAGAAGCAGGACAAGGACTTGTTCTTTTTGAAATTGCATATAATTTAACATGGTGTAACCTTTGAAGAGGAAATATGACCTGCTCAGAGCATCGCAGTGGGATTTACGGAGGCTGGATGTCTGAAAGCCTCATCTCAAAGAAGGCAGATATTTGGTTTCAAATTATCAAAACAGCCTTGTACTCTTCTTGGAGTTATTTTGACATCTAAATAATAGTTCTGGCATTTCTTTTTAGAATGTAAATCAATAACATTGACTTAGTGCATTCTTTTCTCTTATTTTCGTTCCTTAGTCTTTTATAATCTTAGATCAAGTATTAATAATTATTTTAAGCCTTAGCTTAGGTTTGGTGCTTTGCCACCTACTGATACAAGAAGCACCTTCCCCTGACTCTTACCAGTTGTCTAGCTCTTCCAAAATATTCTTGTTTTAGACAAAGACTACATCCATCTTTAAAAGCAGAGAAGTGGATTTAGTAGTTGCTTTGGACATCCTTCTTTTCTTTCTTTCCTAGTTCTCTCAGAACTCAGAATGTTCTCTCAGAATGCGAACATCTTTCTCCTGTCTTTTATCATATCTCCCCATTACTCATTGGCTCTGATTTCTCACCAGGATTTCTAGATCTTAGACTTAGCTGGTGCTTGTTGAAGCCATGATTCCCAGGCCTCAACCTAGACCCAAAGAATAGGGGGTGAGGACATAGATAGTACAGTTTTTAACAAGTACCTAGAGATACTTAGGCATTAACAGGCGAGAAGCTCTTCCATACACTTTCCTGGTTTGTCAGTTCTCTTCTCAGTGTCCCAGTGACACTCAAAGTCATATTGAATTCTTATCTACTGACCTCTGATACTACTATGTTATTATTGCATTTTCAGAAATGCTTGTATCAGCTCCAAAATCTTCATGATTGTCTTTCAAACTCTGTAGGACATGGGAAGGAATATGATGTTGGTGGGGAGATGAGGGGCAGAGATGTGAAAGGAGGTGGGAGAGGTTTTGAAGTCAAACACCATCAATAAACCATGTGATTCTGAGCAGGTTACATAATCACGCAGCCTCAGTTTCCTCATCTGAAAATGGAAATTTAATACAAATTTCACAGGCTTGCTGTGAAGAATAATTGGGGTCTTGTGTATGAAGCTCCTAAGTTAAACCACAGCAAGCAGTAATGATATCTGTAGTAGCACTGAATTCTCTTAAATCATGACCCAGATTAAACTTCTTTTTTAAAATTATGGATGTTAGGTCCTGTGTCTCAGCGATGGGAAAGCTGACTGATATACTCACTGATATGCCTTGGTTCCTGATACAGCTCCTCTGGCCTCAAGTTTCCTTTCTCATCTCAGCCATGTTTATTTGGTGTCAGTCAGACCTAGTTTGGATTTCCAATTTTGCCACATAAGTAGCTGAATGGCTCCAGGTGAGTTATTTGGCTTTGAAAAGCTCAGATTTCTCAGTTCTAGCTGGGGGTGCGTGTGTGATACTCTCTCCTGCAGGGTTGTTTAGGATTCAATAAAATAACATGTGTAGATCCAGGAAGTGCCACCACATCGTAGCTTTTATTGATCATTAAGTTAAAGTATACAAGATTTTTATAGTTTCTGTGTTGTTTTGTTTTTGTTCTTTTCTCTTTAAAATAAAAAGTTTATTCTTTTTGTCATTATTTCTAAACTTCTAGATTTTTTGTTGTCTAAGCTCTTTATCTTTTTCTGTGTTATCCCCTGGTATACCCTTTAGAAATTCTCACCTGTGAGTCTTCTTTTTGGATAATCTGCCCTAAAAGGATTTAAGGTTATTGAAAGATTTAATTCTTGACCTATTTACAGGTCAACAGTGTAGAAATTTCTCAAGCTGAACCTAAGGTAGTTATCTGATTTTTTTGTATGTTTAGCTCACCTCCTTCCAACACAGCATCTCTCTTCACACTTGGGGTCTTTTCATTCCCCTCCCATCAGGTGTGGTTGGAGGACACAGGTGAGCCCACCTGATGACCTAACTCAAGTGTACCATTGATGGCGACACAGCCTTCCGGCCATGGAGATTGGTCTCATGAGCTTTCATGTAAGAACAGAGCCAATCAGTGTTGTTCTTTGTAGTTTTCTATCTCAGACTTAAAGGGAGAGCTGAAATTTGCTCTGGAGCTGGAGTCTCCTGCGGTTTCAGAATGGAATTCAGTCTGCTGATATACTCGCTGTGGGGTTGCAGGTGAAGGGCAGAGAGGGCACTATCTGTTGCCTGCTGGTCTTCAGAGGTGCTGGGGCTTCAGGTAGAACATATTTCCAGTCTTTCCTCGCTGTTTTAGAGATGGTTTGTACTTTCCCAAGCATTTGCAGCTTTCTTAATTTATTGTATTGTGTAACCATTTTCTTTGACAAGTTATATACATGCTGCCAATGTAGTTGAGTGTGGAGTAGAGTTGTACCTAAAAATCACTCTTCCCCTTTATCTCATTGGTCATATGGGTAAGTCTTGGCCATCAAGTTGAACCTTTTAGCTAACACAGTAGGATTTTCCCCAGGAATCCCTATAATCTCCTCTTTTCCCATTTTCTGTTGCCTACCCATAGTTGGCCCTGCTCTATTTGTTCATGGGCCTAACAGATATTCCACTAATTTCCTTCTGGCCTTCATGAGAAATACCGGATGACATGTGTGTGTCAGGTAGGTCATGCACCTCCACAAGCTTCATCCACAGCCTTACTAGGAATTCTGCTACACAGATCATTAGAACCATATAGCAGTGGTATGTATATCACTCAAGTACAGAACAGCTAATAATATAGAATTCATTAATGGACACAAGTTGAGCAATTTCAACTCCATTTAATTGGAAACAGCTTGAGTAGAATGTGGTAGAAATAGGTGAAGGTAGGAATCACGATAAATACCTAATACATTTGTCTCTGCCGTTGTGTAGCTGTGAACTTTGCACAAGTCAGGAAGACCCTCATGAGAGGAGGTGTTTGGTTTACGTGTACCTCCTTACCCTGAATTATACATGACTCCATTACAATGGTTTTAAATGGAAATGGAGTGCTCCACAGTGGATTTTGAACTGTGTGCCTCCCAAGGCCTGTGGTCCTGAGGGAAGGAGTCGATTTTCTGAGATGTTGCCTGTGGGGCTAACTCAGAGACTGAGAAAGGTCAAATGAGTGAATCTCTGTCCTCCTACTACATGAAGACCGGCTCTATTTTGATCAAGATCTGTATAAAGTTTCATTCATCAAAATGGCACTGCTGCTAAAAAATATTGGAAAAAATTCTGGTCTATCTGAACAAGTAAAATCATTTTCACCTTGGTCTAAACAAACTTACCTTTATGAATTCTCCAGAACAGTCAAGCTGATCATCTCACAATCCTGAAATAACTTCATGCCCATCCTTGCTTACATGAGTTCTGTTTGCTGACTGTAAGAATGTAGTCCTTGAAGTTACTAAACTTGGCTTCATTTAACAAGGTGGTGTGTACATTAGGTTAATCATGCAATTGAGGGTATGAGGCTACTTAGCTAGAGGGGCAGTTACAAAGTAGCTATTAGCTCTGTTTCTGATAGAACACCCTTGGAGTGAGGAGTCTGAGGGCCCTGGGTTCAATCTTCAGTACAAGAAATAAAAAAGAAGGAAAGAATGATAAAACTTTATGTAGAATATGGCTTTTCCTTTAGTTGAAAGGTATAGATACCATGGATTTCAACCCATATTCTGCTTCCCAACCACTGTGCACTAAGCTCTGCCATGCCCTTCTGCTGTGATGTTTCTGCCTTGGAGTCAGCCAACCATGGACTGAGTTCCCTTAAATCATGAGCAAGATTAAACTTCTTCTTTGAATTATGGATGTTAGGTGTTGTGTCTCAGCGATAGGAAAACTGACTGATATACTCATTGACATGCCTTGGTTCCCAATACAGCTCCTCCAACCTCAAGTTTCCTTTCTTATCTCAACCATGTTTGTTTTGGTGTCAATTGTGTTGGCATAAAAATGAGGTGAATGCCTAGGCCATTTTCTGAGTCTGATTCTGAGGATGGGAGAGACCTGAGCCATAATAGAATGTACTAGCTGGGCTGCCCACTGGGCAAATTAGAGGATGCATTCTCAAGACCTGGTTAAAAAAGGTTATTTTTTGGAATATAGCCCATAGTAAAAGCTAGACCATTGAGAGAAAGACAACAGTAACAATCATTCTAGCGTTACTACAGATATCATTACTGCTTGCTGTGATTTAGCTTAGGAGCTTCATACACATGACCCCAATTATTCTTCACAGCAAGCCTGTGAAATTTGTATTAAATTTCCATTTTCAGATGAGGAAACTGAGGCTGCATGATTATGTAACCTGCTCAAAATCACATGGTTTATTAATGGTGTTTGACTTCAAAGCCCATGTGTTCCTTGTTATCTCTTTATCCACTGGTAGGAGGAAAATGATACAAATGACTGGAAATGCTGAAAGGCTGGCCACGAGACACAACAAGGCAAAGAGAGAGTTCAGCTCTTTGCCTGCTGTCTTGGCTACATTTAGGGAAACAATGAGTAAATCAGATTCAGTCTCTCTCTCTGTCTCTGTCTCTCTGTCTCTTGCTCTTGTTGGGGATTGGAT
>NW_004955407.1:35168933-35183250 GCF_000276665.1 Chinchilla lanigera | reverse complement strand
TAATTCCCTACCACTTTGTTTGTAACTCTGTATTGTGCTTGTGATATGTTGTAAAATGTTGTATGTCTGTTAATGTTTCCCTCCTTTTATCTTTAAAATAAAAAAAAGACATCTTCAATATGTTAAAAATTGAAATAATATTAGTTTCCAGATTTGATAGACACCCCATTCCATAATATTTTGTGGCATTTGAATCTATCTATTAGATGGCCCTTTTATTTCTTAGGCTTGCATTTTTCTCCTTACACTTTTGATTGATGTTCCTACCAGCAGGGTGATGAGTCTGTCTCTCTGAGAGTTGCCTCCTCCTTGCCCTTCCTTTCCTCAGCAATGCACAAGCTTACATGAAGGTGGCTCCACCCTTTCCCCATGGTTGTTTGGACCATTGGGAGACAGACTGGGCCAATCAGCTTTCTTGGGCATTTCGAATTGGGTCTCAGAATTATGAATACCAAGGGGCATGTGGAAATCCAGAAATTGTGGAGTGGCAGCATGAGGTCCTTGGAGCTGTAGGTGGCCTGGTGCTCTCCTACAGGGGTGAAGTGAGGCAGAGAATAAAGTTCTGCGAAGAAGACAGAATTAAATAGACAGAGAATCAGAGATAAGAGCAAGGAGAACTGGTAGACTCCAAGTTCTCCAGTCTTTCCTGAAGTCCCCTTACCCTTGGGCTCTCCGAGGGACCTCAACCTTTGTACAACTCTCCTTTTCTAATTAAGGTAACCCACACTGATTTCTGTTACTTGTTATACAAAGAACCGTGACTAGGATAATCTTGATTACATTTCTAATACCCAGAGTTGGGCAGGTCCTGGGGCAAATGCTTGTACTAAGAAAATTCTAGAAATTTAAAAAAATCTGTGATGAACATTTAGGGAGCAGACCAATAAGTAAAGAAATAAAGTGAGAAGTGAATATGAAGTGAGAAGTGGGATGTTTTCCTGTTCATTTTCAGGAAGATCTAAAAATCATTGCTCCCAAAATTAGGAGAACAAATTATCAAATTCAGAATGAGCTTATCAACAATTGTTTGCTGAAAGGGTTGTTCTCAGCTTCTTAAAAACACAAAATGTTTAAAATCACAAAAATGATTAAACAGATCACATGTACTGTTGCTACTTTCATATGAAACATTTCTCTATCTAATACTAGAGTCATAAAGCACACCAGCTAAGTGTTTATTAAGTTTGAGTAAACTTTCAGGAAGTTCAAAGAGAGGTGCACAATGGATGCTTAGGCTTCTGAGCTTTTTTTTTTTTTTAAAGATCCTTTGATTTCCTTTTAACTTTTTTTTTCCCCTCTTTTTCTTAGTTCTCTCATCCTTTTGAATCGGAGGGGCTTTGCCTCCAGGACACCCCTATGGGTATAAAAATCTGCAGATATTTAAGTCTCTTATATATAAAATGATGCACATAATCTGTGTATATTCTTCTATATACTTAAAATCATCTCAGGATTCTTTATAATGCATAATCCAATAGAAACACTATGCTAACTAATAGTTGTTACACTGCATTTTTCAAGGAATAACGACAAGGCAAAAAGTCTTCATATGTTCAGTACGGATGGAATTTTTTTCAAATACTTGTGATCCCCAACTGATTGAATTAGTAGATGCAGAATGGATGGGTACAGAGGGCTACGTCTACACCTACGCCTACTCCTATGCCTACCTGTACCTGTAACTGTACTTCCGCCTATCTATATATCTCCTACAGGCAGCTAAAGCCTAGGACCAGAAACAGAAACCAAGGAGTCATGCAGTTCTGGGCTGGAAGAGAACCCTTTGTGTTGATTGAAATGTTCTATATCTATGCTGGCCAATATGGTAGCCTTAACCATATGTGGTCATTGAGTACCCCATGTGTGTGGTTAGCATGACTGAAGAACTGAATTTTCAATGTTATATCATTTTAATGAGCTAAAATTTGAATTTAAATAGCTGCATATGGTTTCTGACTACTGAATCAGTGCAGATTTAGTCTATAAATACACTCTATAATTTTTGTTCTTGGTGTTGTTAAGACATCATTTGTGATGTTTGGCGGGGTTTTGTAGTGGTTTGAATTACCCATCTGATTTCCCCAGTTCTCTCATTTCCCACTTCAAAAAAGCTAGTGGTTGAGAGGCTGGTTGTATCGCCTCTTCATCAAATTTGATTTTGTTCTTTGGGTAGGAAACTGCTCCAATTCTAGTTTATTCGAGCTGGAGGTTCTGTGGTCAATGTGGGTGAATTGTGGCTTTCTACTGTATTGCTGGCATTCACAAAACTGACTTGATGCTGAGGGCAGTCAAATGAGACCTGGAAAGAAGGGTATGTGCTTATCTTTCAACTTGTTTGAAGACCAAACCACAGCTATGTTGGGATCAAGTGGCCAGCAAGACAGATGTAAACTGTAGGGAGTCCTCATTCTGGTTCACCACAAAAACCTCAATGTTGATGTCCCTTTCTTTTCTTCATGGACCATGATGACAGACTTTCCTGGGTCTTGGTTGCTGTGAAGAGATTCCTTGAAGTGGGGAGCAGTATATTTACTGCATATCACTATTTTTGCAGTTGCCCTACTACTTTTAAAAAATAAGCTGAGTCCAACCTTTTCTATAAGGGGTGAGTTAGCTTTCTGCTTGTTCTGATTTCTATAGAGTGGTCTCCAGTTTGCTTGTTCCGAGTTCAAGTGTTGGATACCGAGCTGGGGGTCTTTTGAAATGTGACTAAATGCACTGGGCCAAATGACAAAAGCTGTAGATCTTTTATGGAAAAGACACTTAATCCTGAGATGGCTGACAAGGTGTCCTTTGTGTTGTTACTGACTGGGTTTCTTCATTAGAAAATTTGACTGGTCATTTCATTTGCTTCTTTGTAGCCTGCTGAGAAACACTCTGATCTCTGATCACTAGATCATTTTATTTTGCACATCTTGTACACATCTGTTACTGTAATTACCTACAAGTTTTGTAAAACTAGTAATATATATGTGGTGGTTAAAATACAGTGTCAGATTGATTGGATGTGGGATACACTGTGGAGATTGGTGGAACATACTTCTGGGTGTGTCTGGGTGGGTCATGGAGCCTTGGCCTTGGGATCTGCCTGGTCCCTTGCTCTTTCCTCTCTGGCACTAATCCACTGCTCTGCTTCCCAGGCCCAATGAACTAAGCAGCTTTGCTTCACCATGTCCTTCTGAGATGGTGTCTCTGCCTTGGAGCCAGCTGACTAGTGGCTAAAACTCTGAGCAAATTAAACCTCTCCTCTTTTAAATTATGGGTGTTGAGTGTTGTGCCTCAATGATGAGAAAAGATGACTAAACATTGTGAAGACTTCTCTGATCTTCCTGAAGAGGGTGGGAAAACGCCCTATGAACTTTGAGTATCTGATGCTTGAACACTATCTGCCGCTGAACAGAGCTTTGTTCACTGGTGTGAAAGGGTAAGTGCACCTCCACAGGAGGGCTACAGCTCAGAAGCAGGAAAGAGGATAGTGGGAAGTTTGGGGCCACTTTCTGCAATTGTTGCTGCATGTTCTCCTGCCAAGAGAGCTCAGGAAGACCTGACTGGCTGCCCCTCCTGATTAAATTGTGGCTGTGCATCTCTCTCTGTACTTGTCCTATGTTCCATGTGGCTATTGGGTACAGAATAGCTTGGTAAGGTCAGTGAGTTAGGAGGGTCATAGATTCACAGAATGGCTGAATTGCACAAAGTCCTGTATCTGTGAATTTCAACTTGGCCTAAGCTCTTCTGGAAAACCGGAAGGAGCAAATGTCCACTGAACTCAACTTTCCAGACCTCATTCTCCCAAGCTGTAGTTTTACCCTTGGCTGACTCAAGGTGAAGATGGACCCTTACTGCCCACTCCATTTTCTCCCTTCATCCTTCTGATCACTTCATACATTCACTCATTTATTCATTCATTTATTTATTGAGCACCAGTGGTACATCTGCAGTGTTCAATGGAGATACAGATGTGAATGAGATTTACAAAGCTGATTTTTGTCTGATCCACAAAATATCTCATAGCCATATTTTTTTTCCCTTCAAAGCTCTATTATAAGAGAGTTGGGTGTGTGTGACTTGGGCTTCACTTGAAAGTTGAAGCATTTGAAAGTTGAGGTATCTGAGAGGTGGATGTGTGCTGTGAAAGTTTGGGAGTATGTGAGAGTTTGGGTAGGTGTTGTGAGTACTGGGCACTGTGGTGAGGCTGAGTGTTGCGTGTGTGTGGGTGCTGAACAAGAAATGGTATCTGGAAAGTCTCTGAGATAGACCTTGAGCTCCAACTTGGACTGAAAGGGCCCAGCCCTTCATCTTCGGGTGAACATGGGCTGTGACCTCACAATTATACAGCAACAATCTTCTGGGATGCACTATTCATTTTGTTTTTCTCAGCCTGGGCAGCTGAAATAAAGGACCTTAGTTTCAACAGATATGTGTATGCCCATGTTCACAGAGGCATCATTCTCAATGGCTACTAAGTAGAAGCAATCGAATGACACTGGTGCATGAATGGATTAATACAATGTGATCCATCTATACAATGACATATTCAGTTTAAAAGGAAGGGAAGAGGGCTGGGGATTTAGCTCAGGGGCACAGTGCCTGTCTGGCAAGTGCAAGGTCGTGAGTTCGATTCCCGGTACCAGAAAAAAACCAAAAAAAAAAAAAAAAAAAAAAAGAAGGAAGGGAATTCTGGTATGTGCTACAAGGACATGACGGATGAGTGTCATGGATTTATCTGGACATGGATGAATGTTAAGGACATTGTTATTTCACAGAACATAATAAAATAACTGAGACATAAAAGGACAAACAACGTGTGATTCCACTTATATGATGCTCCTTTAATGGTTAAATTCATACAGACAGAAAGTTGAATCACAGATTCCAGGGCCTGAGGGGAGAGGGAAGTGGGGAGACATCATTCAGTGGGTATAGTGCTTTAGTTTTGTAAAATCAAGAGAGTTCTGGCCATGGATCATGTAGATGGTTGCACAACAATGTAAATCTTCTCAACACTACTGCACTGTATACTTCAAAGTGGGTAGGATACAAATTTTGTGTCCTATAGATTTTAGCATTTTGGGACGTTGCTCCAGGTCTTACTCCCCAGACTGACTTGTTGTAGATGTAACACACTTGGGATTTGCCCTTTTTGCTGTCCTCTGACTTTGCCCAGGATGGTGTGCTGATAAAGTCTCTAACAAAGGAGAAATGAAGTCGTTCATCAAGGAGGGCATTAGCTAGGTCAGTACATGAATAAACAACAGAGTTGGCCTCCTGTAATGTGGCTACAGACTGCACATCCAGTACAGGCGAAGACAGCCCTTGTTCGAGAATCCAAATGTAATTGTAGGCTGAATTGACAACAAACTTCTTCCCCCAAAGTGATGGACTAAGGTTTACTTTTCTATGGTTATTGGGTGCTGACAAAAGTTGCCTTTGTGCAGTGTTTCTGTGAGGCAGTGAGGCCAGGCATTTTTATTCCCAATGATGAAATGGAAATAGTGGGGTCAGTCAGGGGCGGAACATTGGCTAACACCTAATGTGGTGTTTTATTGGCTCCATTTCCTTCCCCATCCACCTGCTGTGCACCCCAAGGCCACAATCTGTTTGAACTGTGAAAATTTAGGTGTGTGTGTGATTAGAGTAAGCACTCTCAGAAGGCTGCAAGAGGCACTTCTCTTTTAGCAGTGGAGGTGTGGCTTTTCTTCCTTATGACCCAAATCAGAAGAAGTGTGGCAAGGCGGGTAGTAGACTCATCCACCTGTTGCCACCATGGGCCTGGCCCCTGAGATCCGGCTTCTCCATCTGGGGCTCAGGTCATATTCCATAGTTATTTCAAGGTGAGCTGCTTCCTTTCAAGTCCTTTGATATTTTGACTTCAGCTGGTATCCCATTTGAGACATCAATTTATTCAAGTAACAGCTGGGGCCCTTTGTTTATGATTTGTTCATCTCACATTTCTGGGTGGATTTCATTTTGGAGACAATGTTCTATGAATCACCTTTGAAACGAGAATTTATCAGCTTAGGGACTATTCTCTTTGAATTGTCAGAATAAGAACAAATGTAGCTCTCTGAAGTTGTATTTCCATAGTCCTCAGTGCACTACAAAGATGGATACAAGCCCCCACCCCACTTGGCCCCACACTGGAGAACTGTCCTCATTTCTTTTTCTCCAAAGAATAGCACAGCAATTCTCATATGCTCCTTTTGTCTCTCTACCTAGTTGCTGACCTGGCTGTCACTGTTATCTTAGTTCTTCACTACTTGCTCTGTGGCTGTGAGTCTGTTGTAAATTGAGCATAACAATCCAGAGAGTTAAAGCGAATCTCTGTATGTGCAAGTTGTTTATTTATTTGAAAATGCTACACAAACAGACGTTCCATTCTGTTTTAAAAAATGCAAGAGTGGGAAGTTGTCTTTCTATACATTCACTAGTTTTGGTCTGACAATGTGAGATGTGATCAATATACATGGTTATTGTATAAACTAAAAAAAATTATTACAGCAAAAGACACATGGCCATTAAGCCGTCTCAAAATACTCTCCTTTGCATTGAACACAACTGTCCTATCATTCTTACCACTTTCTGAAGTAATTCTGGAAGTCCTCTTTTGTGAGTATCTTTACCTGGTGTGATTAAAAATATACTGAATGCTGCTACTGAGATCTAACAGAGAGGTAGGCTTAAAAAAATTAGTATGTTCTCATTCATCTTTTTAACTGGACTTGCAGTGTGAGACTTCTGGCTCTTCCCCAAAGTCAAAATGACTATGATTTTGAATCAGTTCTGGACATTGAGGCTTCCAGGGCAGTAACTACAGACACTCAGGAATGAAGACTCCCAGAACTGTTTCAGAAAGTGGCAAGAATGATGGAATAAGTGTGTTCGAAGCACGGTGAGTGCATTTTGAGGGACAGTAATGGCAATGTGTCTTTTATTGTAATAAATTAAAAATTATTTTCAAATATTCACCATGTTTTTTGACTGTACCACATAGACATCTTGGTCATATTAGCATATTTAAAGAAATTAATAATTGAGAATATTTCTTCTTTTTTCTGCCTTCTTTCTCTTGTGCCTAGGAGGTAAGGAAAATTGGTTTTAATTTCTCTTTTTTTTTTCCTGTCAGATGGGCCTCATCGTTCGGTGAGGGTCCCCCAAGCTACTCCCCCTTCATTCTCTGCTCTTTGTCTTTACAACTTCAACTGAAGTGATGCTCTAAGTATGAAGGTGTTGGAAAACTGCATAGTCTTTGTGTTCTGACCCACAGAGATTGATATGAACTTTAGGGCCATTCTTTTGCAGTTGTTTTTCTCCAGGGGAAGGATATGGACTAGAACGATGTGGAACCACAGGAAGCGGGCTGGGCGGAGGCCACCTGGGGCCGGAAGGGTCAGCGGGTGCACACACTTTCCCGTCATCCTCTGCGGTCCTGATCCGGCTTAGCCCGCCTTGCAGACTCTGCCCACCAAACATCGCGGGCTGCGTTCCCAGGCTCCTAGAAAAGTTAGTATCCGCTCAGTGGTTTGTTTGAAAGTTTAAATTTGGTTGTGTGAGTCAAGCCACTAGGGCTTGACTTTTGCCACTGGTGGCTTTGAGGGGATTTTGGAGTGGTGAGAAATTCTCTCAATATTGTGACACGGGAAGCCTTTCTGTTGCTTTTATTGTACTTTGTACACTTTCACAAGGGATTTGGCAGCTTGTGGTGGCCTGAGTCTTTGAGTAATATAAAGCTTCCATGAATGCAGCTAAATAATACCTTAGGTGTGTGGTTCATGGCCTGGGAACCTGGACGTGTATGCTGTGTATTTACTGCCAACCAGAAATCTTGAGGGGATGGCTCGCTCATCAAGGTAATGTTTCTTTCTGACCCCTGCTTTTGAAAATTGCTACCATTTGACAGCTTTTTGGCAGTCCCTGCGTGGAGGCAACTGAAAAGGACAAAGTGTGTGAAAATGCTCACCATACCTGGCATATGAGGGCACCGTCTCAGAAGAGTAGCTGTTGTACAAATGATCTGTTTTGTCAAGAACTTGTGGGAAATAAAGAGGAGCTTTGAGATGTTATTAGGCTGCTAAAAGTCAAGCTCTGGGGAAACATCAGTGAGATCAAGAAGTCAAATACATTGTAGGGATGAAACAGTTGAAATGGAAGTGTCCATTATTTTGGTGAAATCCAAGAAGTTGGTATCAGGAAACAGTCTTTTTTTAAAAAAAGCCTTTTGATTTGAAATACTCATTGATTCACAGAAAGCTGCAAAAAAGTATACAGAGGTGAATATACCTTTCACCTCCACACTGTCTTATGTAACCATGATATAGTAAAACCAGGAACTGAGGCAAAGTGCTTTTTAAGAAAGCTGTGTGACCCATTCAGAGAATTAAACCATATTCCTATTCAGAAAAAGCATCAACTTTTTCTTCTAAGCCCTTACTATGTGTCTATAGCCATTTGCCATTTAATAAGGTGGATACATTCTGAGAACTGCAGTCTTAGGTGATTTTATCATTGTGTGAATATTGTGGAGTGTATTTACATAAACCTAGACAGTACTATCTATTATACACTTAGCATCATTGTTATATTGTATAGCCTGTTGCTTTTAAGCTACAAACCTGCTAGTCATGTGCAGTAAAAATATGTGCTCGGGGAAATTTTTAACCTCTGTTGTAATCTTATGGGACCACCATCATATGTGCTGTCATTTACCAAAACATTGGCTTGCAGCTCTCATGTATAGGACACTGGAAATATAAGCAATTTAGCTCTGGTTTGTCCCTTCGGGGGTTACAGAATAATTAAATAATTCATTTAATTGAAATTAAATAAATAGTTATACAGGTCATTCATTAGTTACAATTGTGATAATTGCTATAAAATGAAAATATACTCAAAAGAGAATCTGATTTCATAAAAAGAGACCTTAAAAGTCTCCAGCTGTTTAGAAGTCTTGTTTTAAGATTTTCCAGAGTCTGCAGTAGCTGCAACTTTAAAGTCTACACCTACTATAATATTTATAATTGTACCCCTTTCATTAGTCTGCAGAAACCAAGTGTGTCCTAGAATTAATGGACATTGATGACTATGCCCACAAATGGCAGCTTATGAGTATGTTACTAACATGTACCAATAATTTAGCTGCAGAAAGAGAATTGGACTTCAGAAATCTGCACCGCAATATCACCAGCAACTAGAAGTGATAAATCTAAAATAGATGCCTAACAAGGGGAGAGATTCTTAAAAGCTGGCTGTGTTCAAAGAGACCCTAAAACATCTTCTTCATTGTAAAACTTCCTGCCTTTGGTTTCAGAGGGCAGCTTTGGCAAGCCACACAGAATTCAACTGCGTAAGACCTGTTCATGTGGCTCGGTGATATGATCTAATTTGGAATCCTTATGGTTTAAGTGAAGAGGTAACAATTAGATTTATGTTCCCTCTTGAGCACGAGTCATGGTATCTAGGCAACTCAAGTTGAGTGCACACAAGATAGCGACCCTACCCACCTACTTGGTAAACTCCACACAGGTGGCGGAAATAATACCTGAATAAATATCCCTGGTCACTTAGGACATTTTCTTTATATCAACATTTGCTGTAGGAGGTTCTC
This sequence comes from Chinchilla lanigera, assembly GCF_000276665.1. Taxonomy (NCBI): domain Eukaryota; kingdom Metazoa; phylum Chordata; class Mammalia; order Rodentia; family Chinchillidae; genus Chinchilla; species Chinchilla lanigera. Next base: position 35,173,649 of record NW_004955407.1, on the reverse strand, counting down.
ACATCTCCTGGCTTTTGCCAGGCAAACAATGCATTTCAGACAAGAAATGGGAAACAAAGGTTTGCCAGAAGTTGCTGTGGGGTAGGTGGCCTTCTCAGTGACGTGCACAGCTAGGTTATCACACCGGTTGTCAGCTCCAGTTTTTGTAAGATGTAGTCACGAAGTGGTATACCTGGCCAAGAAATACATAATATTTAGAAGTGCTGACTTGGTATTTACTCAAGGGCAGCGTCTTTTGTAATTTTTCATTACTCATTTGTAGTTCTACATCACTGGTCACTGAACCTTTCAGTATAACCTCAAGCACTGCGCTTGACCACCTGAACCTTCCAGTAACTGACTGAGGTCATGAAAGTAAATAGAACAGAGGAGAAAGTCTCAGAAAACCCAGATTACCCTCAAGCTTTTTTTTCCTTATGGGGAATTAAATCTCAGGATTAGTTGATAGCTCTCTCGATATTAATTTCTTTGTAAAATTTTACCTTTAGTAATTTAAATTACAATTTTAATTTTTTTCAGAGTGCTAGAGTTAGTTTGGGAGACTTTTTTGGTAGTTGGGGATTGAACCGGGCCTTTTGCTGAACTGAACTCTAGCCCTGGCCTTTTACATTTTGAAATTTTTGGGTCAGAGTGTCACTAAGCTGCTCAGTGCTGGACCCTGAACTTGTGATCTTCCTGTCTCAGCTGCTGAGTAGCTGGGGCTGCAAGTATGCAGCATTGTATGTGCTTGAAAAATTGTTATTTTTAATGAACTCTGGAGACTGGAAGAGAGTGCTCTTGACACTGAAGCCATACGTACTGATTCTAGACGACTGGACTAACTCTTGGAGGGAGGGAGAGTGCTCTTGACACTGAAGCCATACGTACTGATTCTAGACGACTGGACTAACTCTTGGAGGGAGGGGGCAGGTCAGCCTCAGGGCCTTGCATCATGCCCTGCACACATCTACCTCAAGGGCACACCGGCTGCATTTGCTGTTGGAAACTTGCAGCTGGATGGTGTAGGTGTCAGGGGCTGGGATGTAGAGAATATAGATCTGATTTTGCATACTGACTTTGCCACTTCTCTGAGTCCTGGGACAAGTGGTGGTTTGAACCTTAGTCTCATCTGAGAAATGGGAATGAGACCTACCACAGAGCTGGAAAAATCATGAGGATATTATTTAGAACTTTGTACAGGACCTGAGATATGTTTCCTTGTGGATTGCCTGTATCTCTAGTTCGAATGTAAGCGTCACAAAGACAAAGATTTGTTTCACTGTTGTGACCCATTGTCAGGCACAGAGGGGCTGTTCCATGAGTATTCACTAGATTAAGGAATAAAAAAGTTATATGTTTTTCTGTATTACTATAAAATGGAAGAGAACAGTTTAAATATTTAAGGAATGAAGGCAAGACAATTATAAAATGAAATTACTGGAGAAAGGTATATATCAACATGAATTATCTATATTTTAGTTTTGGGTATCAGTACCACATTTAAGTAAATTCAGTATTTTAGCTAAGAAGTCACAACACCTCTCTCTAGTTAATGCTTTTAATAATTCCTGAAAGTGACACTTATTTTTGATCTTCAGTTAATACGGATATACATTTAATATAATTACGTGGGTTTTTGACTTCCTACTGAATACGTATGACAGACTTTTACATTCTTCTATTTGTTCTTTTTCCTTTCTCATTTTTTACTGGATTACTCTTTCTCTAAGAGAAAACACTATAAGGCTTTAAAAAATTTTTGAGAATCAGTAATACAGGAGAATGTTAGCTTGTCAGGGAAAATTTTGAATAGTCAAAACACTCTTTCTTTAGGAGTTACACAGTGTTTAAAATCCACAGGCAATTGCTAATTGGCTTATCTCCAAATTGCTAAAATCTAGTTTCAACTAGGAATCATTTTGGAGGACCAATATGTGTCTAGTAGGAATGAGGGGGCCACTGATGTTTTGCCAGTTTTGGGGACAGTTCACGCGTCTACCACCAGATGGCGAAGGTACTCCATCAAAGCTCCGGGGAGCTTCTGTTAGAACAGGTTTGTCACTTGCCTTTTGTGGACTGGATGGTTCACATTTTTCTGGACAGAGCAGCTCATGAGGGCCTGTGTTTTAATATTTTTATGTAGGAATCAAAGAACATGTTGCTACAGATTCTGGTTCTATTTGTACACATAAAATATCTAAAGGGCTATTACTATTTTTTTTTTAACCTGTAAGGGAATGGTGTTGACAGGTAAATTTGATTCCCGCCAATGGTGAACTTCAATTTCCCACTTTATAACTTCTAGCCTTTTCTCTTTCCAAGTCATCCCACAGCACCCGTTCTTTGTGGGATCATAATAGTAGGATAATAATTAAGGACAAGAGTGTTGGAGAAAGACCTCTCTGTGTTTAAGTCCAAACGATTCCATTTAGGTGAGCCATGTAACTTCCCCGTGCTTCAGGCTTCCATGCGGTCAGAACACCCACTTGATAGAATGAGCGGGGTGTGGGATAAGGCAGTGTAGCTGATGCTCCTGTCTGGCACCTATGGGTGCTCACATCGGGGTGTTTACTGGTAGCTGCAATGCATTGTTACCATATATATCCTTGGGGAAAAACGCAAGTGAATACAATATTTTATACCCCTCTCTGATACATTAAAATTTCAAACTGCGCTAAAGTATGACTCACTTACGGCATCTTTGTCTGCTTCTCACCCTCCCATTCTTGCCCTTTGGATGGGCTAAATCAGTGGTCTTCAGTGGTGGGGTATGTGTCTGGGGTGACGTTGCCTCCCCAGAGAACATTTGGTAATGTTTGGAGACATTTTTGTTGCCACCATGAGGGTGGTGGTTAACACATTACTGATATCTACTGTAGAGAGGCTAGGGATGCTGTTAAATCCCCTTTACTACACCAGACAGCCTCCCCGCAGCCCAGAATTATCTGGTTCCAACTATCAGTAGCGCTGAGATTGAGAAACACTGGGCTAACCAGTACTCAGAAGAAGGAAGATTCCTTGTCTTTGATGTAGTCAATTCGACTTGATTAAATTCCAGACATATACTACTAATCAGGAGTTATTCTAGAATCTGAGATCCAAGGGTGAAAAGACAGAAATCCAGCCCAGGATCTATGAAGGGTCTGGATTTTACTCTACTTACAAGCTAGTAAGTTAGCCAATTACTACTTCACGGCAGAACACAAAAGACTCGGGTCAGATACAGAGGACTTTGTTATTCATGGAGCGGCAAGCTGCATGAGTTTCACGTCAGCATCATTTTCCTTGCCATCCAAGGGACATGTGGGTGCCCTGAATTGATGCCAAGCATGCAGTAAATTTATATCATAGCTGAAGAACCCTGAGCTTGGGGAATCCACTGCTCTTACTGTGAGTGTAATCCTGCTCTTTTTCCAGGGGGTGGGGGCAAGATTCCCCTTCATGAATCCATGATGTAAAAGTTATAGATAAGGTACAGAGGATATAGACCAGAGTATTTCAGATTGGAAGTGTTTGAAAAGGCTCATGTAGGAAGAAATAGCTGGATTTTGAAGGATAAATAAGACTTCATCCCTAAGCTAAGGTAGAAAAGGTTTTCCCAGAAGCAGGCATAGAATGGGCAAAAGACACAGACATGTAATCTACCATGGGGTGTTGGAAGAGAGTAAACCACACAGACAGAGAAGGCTGAGCAGTCACTTAGTGGATTGGCCAGTGGGTACATCTAGCCTGTTGGGTTCCTCAGAAGTAGGCTGGAAGTAGGTAGGAATATCCCTTACTGTAAGCTGTGCAGGGCATAAATTGAAAGGCATGGAAGAATGTCATGGGAACAATTGCAGTTTCAGACTCCATGTAAAATGTTATTTGATAGGAAGGACTACACGGAGGCAGAAGAGAATCAATAATTCTAGTGATTCCGAGGACTGTCTAAGAGGGGTTTCTCTTTTGTTGCCACTCTTAAGTTAACTTCCCTCCAGAGTGTCTCAATATAGGTTTGCGGGGAAAGGGAAAACTCTACAAAGACCTGCTTGAGTTTGACCGTTTAGTGATCACATGTGGACTGTTGAAACTATGTCATGCAGCTATAAAGTTAGCTATGACAATGAGCACATGAACTACGTTTCTACAAAATGATTTATTTTCATGTTGTGGCCATAAGTCTTGAGTGATCTATAGGAGCCAGACTTCTGCATCAATAGACCTTCCTCAAAATGTGATAGCTTCTTCGGCCAAGACTGAGAGACTAGAAAGCAGGGCATGCTGGATCATCTACATCTACAAGAAAATTTGGGGGAGATGATGGGTTCAAAGAATAGTGGGTCTAATGCTAAGCACAAGAGCCATTTGGATAAATAGAGCACAGTCCCTTACTGCCTGTGGTGGACCTCATCTTGGTAGTTAAACATTTGATATACTTACCCAAAGAAATTGGCCAGTGGTACAATTGAGGATTATTTTTCTAGACACAAAGTGATAAAATGTTAATAATGCACACAGAAATTAAAGGTTTGTCACATCAGTGGCTGTTACAGTGTGAATAACAAACACTAAAATTGGGAAGCAGTCTTCTAGCATTTGAAAGTTATCTGATTCATTAAAGAAGTTACTATCATTAATGATAGAAAAATGACTTTTTACTATATGTCATTGTCATTCTTCTTCATCATCATCTTCTTCTTCTTCTTCTTCTTCTTCTTCTTCTTCTTCTTCTTCTTCTTCTTCTTCTTCTTCTTCTTC